>NC_086446.1:772078156-772407531 GCF_028390025.1 Pseudophryne corroboree
TGTTATCGGAGCTCCACGGCTATCTTGTCACTAAACCTTTCGTTTGAGCTCCAGGGCTTTTTGCTTTTTGTAACCCGGTTCCTGGAGCCCTGCCTGGGCAAAATCGGATGCAAGAAGGCCCTGCCCATGCTGATCTCTGAGCTCCGCGCATCTTCTGTCACGGGTCCTTTCGCAAAAGCTCCAGGGAAACAGGCTTTTCGGCCCCGGACAGAGTCCCGGCTCTCTCGCTCGCCTCGTTGGTACCTACTGATCCGGCGGAGGTGTTCTCCGGCGGGTAGCGACACGGACGGCCGAGGGCGCGCTTCACCCAGGCTTCAACCATCTCCTCCCCGAGCCCCTGGAAGTGCAGCTGGGCCGCGGGCGCCCCGGTCCGCACTCATCTGCGAAACTTCCACAAATTGCAGTACCCGATTTGGCCCGCTGGAGGGCGCTGCCTCCGGGGGAGAAGGAGACGTGCCCGGCCCGTACGTCGGGCTCCAACGGATGCCCGCCGTGGACCCTTTATAGGCCCCATCCTGGTCCTGCCATGCTGTTATCGGAGCTCCACGGCTATCTTGTCACTAAACCTTTCGTTTGAGCTCCAGGGCTTTTTGCTTTTTGTAACCCGGTTCCTGGAGCCCTGCCTGGGCAAAATCGGATGCAAGAAGGCCCTGCCCATGCTGATCTCTGAGCTCCGCGCATCTTCTGTCACGGGTCCTTTCGCAAAAGCTCCAGGGAAACAGGCTTTTCGGCCCCGGACAGAGTCCCGGCTCTCTCGCTCGCCTCGTTGGTACCTACTGATCCGGCGGAGGTGTTCTCCGGCGGGTAGCGACACGGACGGCCGAGGGCGCGCTTCACCCAGGCTTCAACCATCTCCTCCCCGAGCCCCTGGAAGTGCCGCTGGGCCGCGGGCGCCCCGGTCCGCACTCATCCGCGACACTTCCGCGCTGGAGTCCGACGCTCGCCGGCCGCGTCCCCCGGCCCGCGGGGGCCCGGGGGGAGACCCGACGCGTGCGGGGGGAGGCGGCGGGCGGCGGGGGCGCCCCCGCGCCACCCGACGGCGCCCCCCGGTGGCCAGAGGCGGCTCGGAGCGAGACGATCGGGGGGGAACGGCGGCGCGTGACCCGCCCCGGCCCCCTTGGCCCAGCGGACGGGCAGGCGGCTCCCGGGCGACCCCCCGATCCCCGCCGCGGCGCCCCCCGGTGGCCGCCTGACGCCACTGCGGGGGGTGCAGATTCCGTGTGTCCTCTCGGATAAAAACAAAAGAAACGATTCCCGTCGGGCGAAAGTAAGTGGGACGCAGGGCCCCGGGCCCCGACGGTCCGCGCGCGCGGCGCCCCCCGCTGGCCGGTCGAAGGGATGACAAAAATAAAATGAAAAAAATTTCAAAAAAGCACTCGCCCCAAACAGACGAAAGGTACCCGGTCCGCCCGGATGAACCCTCCCCCGTGTCCCCGCCGCGGCGCCCCCCGCTGGCCAGCCGAGGTAATACACGATTGAGAGGGGGGGAGTGAAAAAAAAGGGCAAAAAATGAAAAACACCCCACCCATTTGAATGCAAAGTCCCGGAGCGGCCAGGGGTGGACGCCGGTCCGCGCGCACGGCGCCCCCCGCAGGCCAGTTGAAGGGAAGAATGGAACGAGACTAAAAGATAAAAAAATTTCAAAAAAGCACTCGCCCCAAACAGATGAAATGTACCCGGTCCGCCCGTGTCCCCGCCGCGGCGCCCCCCGCTGGCCAGCCGAGGTAATACACGATTGAGAGGGGGGAAGTGAAAAAAAAGGGCAAAAAAAGAAAAACACCCCACCCATTTGAATGCAAAGTCCCGGAGCGGCCAGGGGTGGACGCCGGTCCGCGCGCACGGCGCCCCCCGCAGGCCAGTTGAAGGGAAGAACGGAACGAGACTAAAAGATAAAAAAAAATTCAAAAAAGCACTCGCCCCAAACAGATGAAATGTACCCGGTCCGCCCGTGTCCCCGCCGCGGCGCCCCCCGCTGGCCAGCCGAGGTAATACACGATTGAGATTAAAAAAAAACAGGCAAAAGACAAAAACACACCACCGATTTAAATGCAGTGTTCACGAGCGCCAGTCCGCGCGCGCGGCGCCCCCTGCTGGCCGCGTAAAAAAAATAATAATAATAATAATAATCCACCGTTGTGAATTTGCGATGTGTCCGGTACGGCGGCGGCGGCGGGGAGGCGTCTCCCCTCGTCGGCGCACCCTGGTGGGGGGAAATAAATGAAAGGGAAAAAAAAAAAAGAACAGCCCGGGCTCTCGCCGGCTTCCGCAGCCCGGGCTCCCTCCGGCTTCCGCGGCCCGGGCTCCGTACATACAGACAGCAAATGAAATAACGGACGGATGGATGGAAGAGAAGAACAGCCAGGGATCTCGCCGGCTTCCGCAGCCCGGGCTCTCGCCGGCTTCCGCAACCCGGGCTCCAGCCGGCTTCCGCAGCCCGGGCTCCCTCCGGCTTCCGCGGCCCGGGCTCTCTCCGGCTTCCGCGGCCCGGGCTCCCTCCGGCTTCCGCGGCCCGGGCTCCCTCCGGCATCCGCGGCACAGGCTCCGTACATACAGACAGCAAATGAAATAACGGACGGATGGATGGAAGAGAAGAACAGCCAGGGATCTCGCCGGCTTCCGCAACCCGGGCTCCAGCCGGCCTCCGCAGCCCGGGCTCCCTCCGGCTTCCGCGGCCCGGGCTCTCTCCGGCTTCCGCGGCCCGGGCTCTCGCCGGGTGAAGATCAGGCGAGAGTAGGGGTGTCCTCCGCTGGACGGGAAGCCCAGGCCGTGGAGCCGCCGCACGGACCGGGGGTTGACCCGGCCGGGGACGGGCAGGAGGCGAGGCCCGGACTCGCTCCCGTCCAGACGGCCCGAGGCCCCTCCTCCCCTCCCGGTGGACCCGCCCCCGACTATTAAGCCCGGCCAGGGAGTCCACGTCGGCCCCCGGGCGGACCAGGGAAGGATCCCCCTTCCGCGCTCCGCCGCGCTCGGAGGCGCTGACGCGCCGGGCGGACGGGGCGCCTCCGGCCAAGTCCCCGGCCGGGACTTGGCTGGCTGGCGAGCGAGGGAGGGCGAGGGTTAGGGCCTCGCCTGTCCCCCGCCCCGGGCCAAGTCCCCCGACCGGAGCGGAGCGAGCAGGCCGCCCTAACCCCCTCCCCCCGGTGGCACCGCAGCACCGGAGATTATTCGGGGAATGCTCCACAGCGCTGCTGGGGAAGTGTTTGCTTTAAACACACTCTGCATTGCATACACACCGAAACCCATTCCAGTCTGGTAAACGTGATTCTCTGGGACTTGCGAGAATTGTATGCTGGGTAGTTGAGACATGACTCCCCCATCACCTCCCAGGGTCAGACTCATGGGGACCTCATTTTAGGTCCCCACCATGTCGGAGGTCCCGCCAGTGTTGGTGTGCTGTCTGGCCCTTGTCCCCGTTAGGATATATAAACAAGTGCACACACACACACACACACACACACACACACACACACTCACTTATACTGTACACACACACACACACACACACACACACACACACACACACACACACACACACACACACATCACATGCCAAAACAACTGACAGGTCACACAGACACCCTGCCTATACCACTGCGCCCTTACCGGCCAGTCAGGAGGGATTCAGCCTGACAGGATAGTCCGGTGTCTGCCTGTGTGACTGTGAAAGGAGGAGGTCTCGTGCTGCTACTGATCCGCGATCTCCTGCTCTGCCTTGATCTGCCGCACTCCCTCTGTCCCCTGCGTGGTCACATGGTGCAGTACCCTGAGGCTTCCTCCAATCAGCTCTTCAGCCGTAGTTACAACGCCCTCGCGGAAGAAACAACTGCGCGGCAGCAGCAGTGGACCGGCCGAGGGGGCTCCGGCCCTGCCACAGGTGAGCTAAGCTGCTATTACTACACACAGGTGCTGGTGCATTGTATGTGTCAGTCACAGGGCAGGGGCAGTGTGGGTATAGCTAGCTCTACATTTTAAAATGTGCCGTTTTTAAGGTAACATCTAATTGGTTGCTATGAGTAATCCTGAGCCGACACAGGATCCCCTACATTCTGAGCCAACACATTCTAGGGGATCTGCAGGTTCCTATTGCTGGTTTATGGATATACTGTATGAGGGCAGGGTGGTATAAGATAGGGCAGTGTAGGGAGGGGTGGTATAAGATAGGGCAGTGGGACGTGCAGTCAGGGGAGGCAGGCCCTGTCATAATAATTAAAATAATATAAAGAAAATACTTATGACACATATTCTGTGTCATAAGTATATGCATTAGGCTTTATATTATTTTAATGCTTCTTTGTGTGTAAATATTTTTAATTGAGTTTAGGAGGCACCGCTGTCAGTGCCTCCCACTGTCAGTGCAGAGGGCAGGAAGCGGGGAGGCGGCACCAAGAATTGGGCTGTAAAAGCCCATTCAAAAATGCAGCTGAAGCGGCACTTAGTGGAAGTGCCGCTTTGACAGGGGACTGGCAGGGGCGTGCTTTCAACCCATAGCACGCCCCTGTCTAAGCTAACACTGACCAGCAGCAGCGGTGGAGCAGGAAGCTGCTGGCTGCCTGTCAGCTGTCAGGCCGGAATCAGGAGAGCGGGAGGGGAGCTGTCCCGGAGGCCAAGTCTTCCCCTTGTCCCTCCGCCGCCGCCGTCCCCGAGGTCCGCCGCCGCCGTCCCCGAGTCCCGCCGCCGCCGTCCCTGCTCAGCCCCTGAGACGAGCTCCCTGCTGCCGCTGTCTGTCTTCCGCGGCTCCGCAGCGTCGCAGCAGCTGCCAGGATCTGCGTCGTGTGGACGTGGATTGTGGCCCCCCAAGGCGAGTACCACACACACACACACACACACACACACACACTCTGTGATGTAATGTGTAAGAAAAATAAAAAAGGAGACGCTGTCTGCTGTAATGTGTAAAAAAGGGGGGCGCTGTCTGCCGTAATGTGTAATAAGGGGACACTGTCTGTCGTAATGTGTAAAAAAGGGGGGTGCTGTCTGCCGTAATGTGTAAAAAGAGGACGCTGTCTGCCGTAATGTGTAAAAAGAGGACGTTGTCTGGCGTAATGTGTAAAAAAGGGGACGCTGTCTGTCGTAATGTGTAAAAAAGGGGACGCTGTCTGTCGTAATGTGTAAAAAAGGGACGCTGTCTGCCGTAATGTGTAATAAGGGGACGCTGTCTGTCGTAATGTGTAAAAAAGGGACGCTGTCTGTCGCAATGTGTAATAAGGGGACGCTGTCTGTCGTAATGTGTAAAAAAGGGACGCTGTCTGCCGTAATGTGTAATAAGGGGACGCTGTCTGTCGCAATGTGTAATAAGGGGACGCTGTCTGTCGTAATGTGTAAAAAAGGGATGCTGTCTGCCGTAATGTGTAATAAGGGGACGCTGTCTGTCGTAATGTGTAATAAGGGGACGCTGTCTGACGTAATGTGTAAAAAAGGGACGCTGTCTGTCGTAATGTGTAATAAGGGGACGCTGTCTGTCGTAATGTGTAAAAAAGGGACGCTGTCTGTCGTAATGTGTAAAAAAGGGGGGAGCTGTCTGCCGTAATGTGTAAAAAGAGGACGTTGTCTGCCGTAATGTGTAAAAAATTACGCTGTCTGCCGTAATGTGTAAAAAGAGGACGTTGTCTGCCGTAATGTGTAAAAAATGACGCTGTCTGCCGTAATGTGTAAAAAATTACGCTGTCTGCCGTAATGTGTAAAAAATTACGCTGTCTGCCGTAATGTGTAAAAAAGGGGACGCTGTCTGCCGGAATGTGTAAAAAAGGGGACGCTGTCTGCTGTAATGTGTAAAAAAGGGACGCTGTCTGCCGTAATGTGTAAAAAGGGGGACGCTGTCTGCCGTAATGTGTAATAAGGGGACGCTGTCTGTCGTAATGTGTAAAAAAGGGACGCTGTCTGCCGTAATGTGTAAAAAGGGGTACCTAACTCTGATCCCAAATCCCCCAACTATTTCAACTCACGGGCTACCTAAAACAAATATTTTTTCTCTGACGTCCTAGTGGATGCTGGGAACTCCGAAAGGACCATGGGGAATAGCGGCTCCGCAGGAGACTGGGCACAAAAGTAAAAGCTTTAGGACTACCTGGTGTGCACTGGCTCCTCCCCCTATGACCCTCCTCCAAGCCTCAGTTAGATTTTTGTGCCCGAACGAGAAGGGTGCACACTAGGTGGCTCTCCTGAGCTGCTTAGTGAAAAAGTTTAAGTATAGGTTTTTTATTTTCAGTGAGTCCTGCTGGCAACAGGTTCACTGCACCGAGCCAGAAGACAGAAGAGGTCCGGGAAATCGGCGGCAGAAGACGTCCTGTCTTCAATAAGGTAGCGCACAGCACCGCAGCTGTGCGCCATTGCTCTCAGCACACTTCACACTCCGGTCACTGAGGGTGCAGGGCGCTGGGGGGGGACGCCCTGAGACGCAATAAAAACACATTAGATGGCGAAAAATACATCACATATAGCTCCTGGGCTATATGGATGCATTTAACCCCGGACAGTTTTTCCTTAAAAAAGCGGGAGAAAGGCCGCCGAGAAGGGGGCGGAGCCTATCTCCTCAGCACACAAGCGCCATTTTCCCTCACAGCTCCGCTGGAAGGACGTCTCCCTGACTCTCCCCTGCAGTCCTGCACTACAGAAACAGGGTAAAACAAGAGAGGGGGGGCACTAATTTGGCAGATTAATCAATACAGCAGCTATATAAGGGAAAAACACTTATAGAAGGTTATCCCTGTATATATATAGCGCTCTGGTGTGTGCTGGCAAACTCTCCCTCTGTCTCCCCAAAGGGCTAGTGGGGTCCTGTCCTCTATCAGAGCATTCCCTGTGTGTGTGCTGTGTGTCGGTACGTTGTGTCGACATGTATGAGGAGGAAAATGGTATGGAGGCGGAGCAATTGCCTGTAATAGTGATGTCACCCCCTAGGGAGTCGACACCTAACTGGATGGTCTTATGGAAGGAATTACGTGATAGCGTCAGCACTTTACAAAAGACTGTTGACGACATGAGACAGCCGGCAAATCAGTTATTACCTGTCCAGGCGTCTCAAACACCGTCAGGGGCTCTAAAGCGCCCATTACCTCAGATGGTCGACACAGACCCAGACACGGACACTGACTCCAGTGTCGACGGTGAGGAAACAAACGTGTTTTCCAGTAGGGCCACACGTTACATGATCACGGCAATGAAGGAGGTTTTGAACATTTCTGATACTACAAGTACCACAAAAAAGGGTATTATGTGGGGTGTGAAAAAACTACCCGTAGTTTTTCCTGAATCAGATGAATTAAATGAGGTGTGTGATGAAGCGTGGGTTTCCCCCGATAAAAAACTGCAAATTTCTAAAAAATTATTGGCATTATACCCTTTCCCGCCAGAGGTTAGGGCACGTTGGGAAACACCCCCTAGGGTAGATAAGGCGCTCACACCCTTATCAAAACAAGTGACGTTACCGTCTCCTGATACTGCCGCCCTCAAGGAGCCAGCTGATAGGAAGCTGGAAAATATCCTAAAAAGTATATACACACATACTGGTGTTATACTGCGACCAGCAATCGCCTCAGCCTGGATGTGCAGTGCTGGGGTGGCTTGGTCGGATTCCCTGACTGAAAATATTGATACCCTGCACAGGGACAGTATATTATTGACTATAGAGCATTTAAAGGATGCATTTCTATATATGCGAGATGCACAGAGGGATATTTGCACTCTGGCATCAAGAGTAAGTGCGCTGTCCATTTCTGCCAGAAGAGGGTTATGGACGCGACAGTGGTCAGGTGATGCGGATTCCAAACGGCATATGGAAGTATTGCCGTATAAAGGGGAGGAGTTATTTGGGGTCGGTCTATCGGACCTGGTGGCCACGGCAACGGCTGGGAAATCCACCTTTTTACCCCAGGTCACCTCTCAGCAGAAAAAGACACCGTCTTTTCAGGCTCAGTCCTTTCGTCCCCATAAGGGCAAGCGGGCAAAAGGCCACTCATATCTGCCCCGGGGGCAGAGGAAGGGGAAAAAGACTGCAGCAGGCAGCCTCTTCCCAGGAACAGAAGCCCTCCCCCGCTTCTGCCAAGTCCTCAGCATGACGCTGGGGCCTTACAAGCGGACTCAGGTACGGTGGGGGGTCGTCTCAAAAATTTCAGCGCGCAGTGGGCTCACTCGCAAGTGGACCCCTGGATCCTGCAGGTAGTATCTCAGGGGTATAAATTGGAATTCGAGACGTCTCCCCCTCGCCGGTTCCTGAAGTCTGCTTTACCAACGTCTCCCTCCGACAGGGAGGCGGTATTGGAAGCCATTCACAAGCTGTATTCCCAGCAGGTGATAATCAAGGTACCCCTCCTACAACAGGGAAAGGGGTATTATTCCACGCTGTTTGTGGTACCGAAGCCGGACGGCTCGGTGAGACCTATTTTAAATCTGAAATCCTTGAACACTTACATACAAAGGTTCAAATTCAAGATGGAGTCACTCAGAGCAGTGATAGCGAACCTGGAAGAAGGGGACTATATGGTGTCTCTGGACATCAAGGATGCTTACCTCCATGTCCCAATTTGCCCTTCTCACCAAGGGTACCTCAGGTTTGTGGTACAGAACTGTCACTATCAGTTTCAGACGCTGCCGTTTGGATTGTCCACGGCACCCCGGGTCTTTACCAAGGTAATGGCCGAAATGATGATTCTTCTTCGAAGAAAAGGCGTCTTAATTATCCCTTACTTGGACGATCTCCTGATAAGGGCAAGGTCCAGGGAACAGTTAGAGGTCGGAGTAGCACTATCTCAAGTAGTACTACGACAGCACGGGTGGATTCTAAATATTCCAAAATCGCAGCTGATTCCGACGACACGTCTGCTGTTCCTAGGGATGATTCTGGACACAGTCCAGAAAAAGGTGTTTCTCCCGGAGGAGAAAGCCAGGGAGTTATCCGAGCTAGTCAGGAACCTCCTAAAACCAGGCCAAGTGTCAGTGCATCAATGCACAAGGGTCCTGGGAAAAATGGTGGCTTCTTACGAAGCGATTCCATTCGGCAGATTCCACGCAAGAACTTTTCAGTGGGATCTGCTGGACAAATGGTCCGGATCGCATCTTCAGATGCATCAGCAGATAACCCTGTCTCCAAGGACAAGGGTGTCTCTCCTGTGGTGGTTGCAGAGTGCTCATCTTCTAGAGGGCCGCAGATTCGGCATTCAGGACTGGGTCCTGGTGACCACGGATGCCAGCCTGAGAGGCTGGGGAGCAGTCACACAGGGAAGAAATTTCCAGGGCTTGTGGTCAAGCATGGAAACGTCATTTCACATAAATATCCTGGAACTAAGGGCCATTTACAATGCCCTAAGTCAAGCAAGGCCTCTGCTTCAGGGTCAGCCGGTGTTGATCCAGTCGGACAACATCACGGCAGTCGCCCACGTAAACAGACAGGGCGGCACAAGAAGCAGGAGGGCAATGGCAGAAGTTGCAAGGATTCTTCGCTGGGCGGAAAATCATGTGATAGCACGGTCAGCAGTGTTCATTCCGGGAGTGGACAACTGGGAAGCAGACTTCCTCAGCAGACACGACCTCCACCCGGGGGAGTGGGGACTTCACCCAGAAGTCTTCCACATGATTGTGAACCGTTGGGAAAAACCAAAGGTGGACATGATGGCGTCCCGCCTCAACAAAAAACTAGACAGATATTGCGCCAGGTCAAGGGACCCTCAGGCAATAGCTGTGGACGCTCTGGTAACACCGTGGGTGTACCAGTCAGTGTATGTGTTCCCTCCTCTGCCTCTCATACCCAAGGTACTGAGAATCATAAGAAGGAGAGGAGTAAGGACTATACTCGTGGCTCCGGATTGGCCAAGAAGGACTTGGTACCCGGAACTTCAAGAGATGCTCATGGAGGACCCGTGGCCTCTACCTCTAAGAAAGGACCTGCTCCAGCAGGGACCCTGTCTGTTCCAAGACTTACCGCGGCTGCGTTTGACGGCATGGCGGTTGAACGCCGGATCCTGAAGGAAAAAGGCATTCCGGATGAAGTCATCCCTACCCTGATCAAAGCCAGGAAGGATGTAACCGTGCAACATTATCACCGTATTTGGCGTAAATATGTTGCGTGGTGTGAGGCCAGGAAGGCCCCTACAGAGGAATTTCAACTGGGTCGTTTCCTGCATTTCCTGCAAACAGGACTGTCTATGGGCCTAAAATTAGGGTCCATTAAGGTTCAAATTTCGGCCCTGTCGATTTTCTTCCAGAAAGAACTGGCTTCAGTCCCTGAAGTTCAGACGTTTGTCAAGGGGGTACTGCATATACAGCCTCCTTTTGTGCCTCCAGTGGCACATTGGGATCTCAATGTAGTTTTGGGGTTCCTAAAATCACATTGGTTTGAACCACTCACCACTGTGGACTTAAAATATCTCACATGGAAAGTGGTAATGCTGTTAGCCCTGGCTTCAGCCAGGCGTGTTTCAGAATTGGCGGCTTTATCCTATAAAAGCCCTTACCTAATTTTTCATACGGACAGGGCAGAATTGAGGACTCGTCCTCAATTTCTCCCTAAGGTGGTTTCAGCGTTTCACTTAAACCAGCCTATTGTGGTACCTGCGGCTACTAGGGACTTGGAGGACTCCAAGTTGCTGGACGTAGTCAGGGCCCTGAAAATATATGTTTCCAGGACGGCTGGAGTCAGAAAATCTGACTCGCTGTTTATCCTGTATGCACCCAACAAGCTGGGTGCTCCTGCTTCTAAGCAGACTATTGCTCGTTGGATTTGTAGTACAATTCAGCTTGCACATTCTGTGGCAGGCCTGCCACAGCCAAAATCTGTAAAAGCCCATTCCACAAGGAAAGTGGGCTCATCTTGGGCGGCTGCCCGAGGGGTCTCGGCTTTACAACTTTGCCGAGCAGCTACTTGGTCAGGGGCAAACACGTTTGCTAAATTCTACAAATTTGATACCCTGGCTGAGGAGGACCTGGAGTTCTCTCATTCGGTGCTGCAGAGTCATCCGCACTCTCCCGCCCGTTTGGGAGCTTTGGTATAATCCCCATGGTCCTTTCGGAGTTCCCAGCATCCACTAGGACGTCAGAGAAAATAAGAATTTACTTACCGATAATTCTATTTCTCGTAGTCCGTAGTGGATGCTGGGCGCCCATCCCAAGTGCGGATTGTCTGCAATACTTGTACATAGTTATTGTTACAAAAATCGGGTTATTATTGTTGTGAGCCATCTTTTCAGAGGCTCCTCTGTTATCATGCTTTTAACTGGGTTCAGATCACAGGTTGTACGGTGTGATTGGTGTGGCTGGTATGAGTCTTACCCGGGATTCAAAATCCTTCCTTATTGTGTACGCTCGTCCGGGCACAGTATCCTAACTGAGGCTTGGAGGAGGGTCATAGGGGGAGGAGCCAGTGCACACCAGGTAGTCCTAAAGCTTTTACTTTTGTGCCCAGTCTCCTGCGGAGCCGCTATTCCCCGTGGTCCTTTCGAAGTTCCCAGCATCCACTACGGACTACGAGAAATAGAATTATCGGTAAGTAAATTCTTATTTTATTTTTTTAAATGTTTAAATATAAAAATAGAAGTAGGCAGGCACTGTCAGCCTACTTCGATGACATCACAAGTGGCGGTAAGTTTCATCACCGGACTTTGCGGATCATTATGGCTGCAGTGCCTCACCAGCCAATGACCTCACCGCACGCCACTGGTGTAGGGCAGGGTTGTAGAAGATAGGGCAAGGTGGGATAAGGTAGGGCAGCATAGGGCAGGGTGGTAGAAGATAGGGCAGGTTGGGATAAGATGGGGCAGGGTGGGATAAGATAGGGCAGTGTAGGGCAGGGTGGTAGAAGATAGGGCAGGGTGGGATAAGGTAGGGCAGCATAGGGCAGGGTGGTAGAAGATAGGGCAGGTTGGGATAAGATGGGGCAGCGTAGGGCAGGGTGGTAGAAGATAGGGCAGGGCGGGATAAGATAGGGCAGCGTAGGGCAGGGTGGTAGAAGATAGGGCAGGGTGGTATAAGATAGGACAGTGTAGGGCAGGGTGGTATAAGATAGGGCAGTGTAGTGCAGGGTGGTATAAGACAGGGCAGCGTAGGGCAGGGTGGTATAAGCCAGGGCAGTGTAGGGAAGGGTGGTATAAGACAGGGTAGTGTAGGGCAGGGTGGTATAAGACAGGGTAGTGTAGGGCAGGGTGGTATAAGCCAGGGCAGTGTAGGGAAGGGTGGTATAGGACAGGGTAGCATAGTGCAGGGTGGTATAAGACAGGGCAGTGTAGGGAAGGGTGGTATAGGACAGGGTAGCATAGTGCAGGGTGGTATAAGACAGGGTAGTATAATACAGGGTAGTGTAGGGCAGGGTGGTATAAGACAGGGTAGTGTAGGGCAGGGTGGTATAAGCCAGGGCAGTGTAGGGAAGGGTGGTATAAGATAGGGCAGTGTAGGGCAGGGTGGTATAAGACAGGGTAGTATAATACAGGGCAGTGTAGGGTAGGGTGGTATAAGACAGAGGGGTTCATTATGATATACCGGCGGCCGGGATGTCGGCCGTCAGTATACCGACAACGGCATGCCGGCAACATGGTGAGCGCAAAAAGTCCCCTTGCGGGCTCGCTGCACTCGCCACAGGTTCTATTCTCACTCTATGGGTGTCGTGGACACCCAAGAGTGGGAATAGCCCCTGTTAGCCGGGATACCGTCTGGAGGTGTTGTCAGCGGTTGGAATTCCAGGGTTGGTATTCTGATTGCCGGCAACCTAACTGCATCCCAGACAGAGCAGTGTACGGCTGAGTGGTATAAGACAGAGCAGTGTACAGCTGAGTGGTATAAGACAGAGCAGTGTACGGCTGAGTGGTATAAGACAGAGCAGTGTAGGGCTGAGTGGTATAATACAGAGCAGTGTAGGGCTGAGTGGTATAAGACAGGGCAGTGTACGGCTGAGTGGTATAAGACAGGGCAGTGTACGGCTGAGTGGTATAAGACAGCAGTGTACGGCTGAGTGGTATAAGACAGAGCAGTGTAGGGCTGAGTGGTATAAAGGGCAGTGTACGGCTGAGTGGTATAAGACAGAGCAGTGTAGGGCTGAGTGGTATAAGACAGGGCAGTGTACGGCTGAGTGGTATAATACAGAGCAGTGTAGGGCTGAGTGGTATAAGACAGGGCAGTGTACGGCTGAGTGATATAAGACAGCAGTGTACGGCTGAGTGGTATAAGACAGAGCAGTGTACGGCTGAGTGGTATAAGACAGAGCAGTGTAGGGTTGAGTGGTATAAGACAGAGCAGTGTAGGGCTGAGTGGTATAAGACAGAGCAGTGTAGGGCTGAGTGGTATAAGACAGGGCAGTGTAGGGCTGAGTGGTATAAGACAGGGCAGTGTACGGCTGAGTGGTATAAGACAGGGCAGTGTACGGCTGAGTGGTATAAGACAGCAGTGTACGGCTGAGTGGTATAAGACAGAGCAGTGTAGGGCTGAGTGGTATAAGACA
Source organism: Pseudophryne corroboree (assembly GCF_028390025.1). Taxonomy (NCBI): domain Eukaryota; kingdom Metazoa; phylum Chordata; class Amphibia; order Anura; family Myobatrachidae; genus Pseudophryne; species Pseudophryne corroboree. The sequence continues at coordinate 772,091,574 of NC_086446.1, forward strand.
GGGCAGTGTACGGCTGAGTGGTATAAGACAGAGCAGTGTAGGGCTGAGTGGTATAAGACAGGGCAGTGTACGACTGAGTGGTATAAGACAGAGCAGTGTAGGGCTGAGTGGTATAAGACAGGGCAGTGTACGGCTGAGTGGTATAAGACAGGGCAGTGTACGGCTGAGTGGTATAAGACAGCAGTGTACGGCTGAGTGGTATAAGACAGAGCAGTGTAGGGTTGAGTGGTATAAGACAGAGCAGTGTAGGGCTGAGTGGTATAAGACAGAGCAGTGTAGGGCTGAGTGGTATAAGACAGGGCAGTGTACGGCTGAGTGGTATAAGACAGAGCAGTGTAGGGCTGACTGGTATAAGACAGGGCAGTGTACGGCTGAGTGGTATAAGACAGGGCAGTGTACGGCTGAGTGGTATAAGACAGCAGTGTACGGCTGAGTGGTATAAGACAGAGCAGTGTAGGGTTGAGTGGTATAAGACAGAGCAGTGTAGGGCTGAGTGGTATAATACAGAGCAGTGTAGGGCTGAGTGGTATAATACAGAGCAGTGTAGGGCTGAGTGGTATAAGATTGAGCAGTGTATGGCAGAGTGGTATAAGACAGGGCAGTGTACGGCTGAGTGGTATAAGACAGAGCAGTGTAGGGCTGAGTGGTATAAGACAGGGCAGTGTACGGCTGAGTGGTATAAGATTGAGCAGTGTAGGGCTGAGTGGTATAAGACAGAGCAGTGTACAGCTGAGTGGTATAAGATTGAGCAGTGTACGGTTGAGTGGTATAAGACAGGGCAGTGTACGGCTGAGTGGTATAAGACAGGGCAGTGTACGGCTGAGTGGTATAAGACAGAACAGTGTACGGCTGAGTGGTATAAGACAGGGCAGTGTACGGCTGAGTGGTATAATACAGAACAGTGTACGGCTGAGTGGTATAAGACAGAGCAGTGTACGGCTGAGTGGTATAAGATTGAGCAGTGTAGGGCTGAGTGGTATAAGACAGAGCAGTGTACGGCTGAGTGGTATAAGATTGAGCAGTGTACGGCTGAGTGGTATAAGACAGGGCAGTGTACGGCTGAGTGGTATAAGACAGGGCAGTGTACGGCTGAGTGGTATAAGACAGAACAGTGTACGGCTGAGTGGTATAAGACAGGGCAGTGTACGGCTGAGTGGTATAATACAGAACAGTGTACGGCTGAGTGGTATAAGACAGAGCAGTGTACGGCTGAGTGGTATAAGAGAGCAGTGTACGGCTGAGTGGTATAAGACAGGGCAGTGTACGGCTGAGTGGTATAAGACAGGGCAGTGTACGGCTGAGTGGTATAAGACAGAACAGTGTACGGCTGAGTGGTATAAGACAGGGCAGTGTACGGCTGAGTGGTATAATACAGAACAGTGTACGGCTGAGTGGTATAAGACAGAGCAGTGTACGGCTGAGTGGTATAAGACAGAGCAGTGTACGGCTGAGTGGTATAAGATTGAGCAGTGTACGGCTGAGTGGTATAAGACAGAGAAGTGTAGGGCTGAGTGGTATAATACAGAGCAGTGTAGGGCTGAGTGGTATAAGATTGAGCAGTGTATGGCTGAGTGGTATAAGACAGAGCAGTGTACGGCTGAGTGGTATAAGACAGGGCAGTGTACGGCTGAGTGGTATAAGACAAAGCAGTGTACGGCTGAGTGGTATAAGATTGAGCAGTGTAGGGCTGAGTGGTATAATACAGAGCAGTGTAGGGCTGAGTGGTATAAGATTGAGCAGTGTACGGCTGAGTGGTATAAGACAGGGCAGTGTACGGCTGAGTGGTATAAGACAGGGCAGTGTACGGCTGAGTGGTATAAGACAGAGCAGTGTACGGCTGAGTGGTATAAGATTGAGCAGTGTATGGCTGAGTGGTATAAGACAGGGCAGTGTATGGCTGAGTGGTATAAGACAGGGCAGTGTACGGCTGAGTGGTATAAGACAGGGCAGTGTACGGCTGAGTGGTATAAGACAAAGCAGTGTACGGCTGAGTGGTATAAGATTGAGCAGTGTACGGCTGAGTGGTATAAGAGAGCAGTGTACGACTGAGTGGTATAAGACAGGGCAGTGTACGGCTGAGTGGTATAAGACAGGGCAGTGTACGGCTGAGTGGTATAAGACAGGGCAGTGTACGGCTGAGTGGTATAAGAGAGCAGTGTACGGCTGAGTGGTAGAAGACAGAGCAGTGTACGGCTGAGTGGTATAAGACAGAGCAGTGTATGGCTGAGTGGTATAAGACAGGGCAGTGTACGTCTGAGTGGTATAATACAGGGCAGTGTACGGCTGAGTGGTATAAGAGAGCAGTGTACGGCTGAGTGGTATAAGACAGGGCAGTGCATGCTTCTGAATATTTGGCATGCGGGTAGCGAGACTTTGGTAATAAAAGGGGCATGTCCTTGCCATAGTGGGGAATGGCCTCATGGCATGGTGGAGTGGTCACTCATCACGCCCCATCTCATTGCGCTTCCAGAGCTGCTGGGCTGCCCCTCTCTCTAATGTTTAGATGGTGTGTGTACGTGGTATGCAGTCACTGCTGCTATTATGCAGAGGGACCACACAAACAGGAACAGTCCCATGTGTCCACATGGTCACCACTCATTTTCTTCCCAGAAATGCCCGTTTCACGGAAAGAGTGATCAGATCTACCCATCTGCGCCTCTGATCTCCGTCCGTGTGCGTATGTCTGATCGGGAATATGTGCAGTCGCCAGTTTCCTTCTTCAGGGCACGAGCAGTATGCTGAAATCCGCTAACACAGTGTTGACCTGCTGGTAATGGCCACATTACGTCAGTGTCGACTTTACAAATGTCAGCACTTGACATTTTCGACCTCCCGTCTGTTGACATTCTGCGTGTTGACATTTTATACAACACTCAAAAACACAATGAGGATTTTAATGTAAGATTATTATCACTTGCTTTAATACATTTGCCCATTTCCCTCCCTGCCAGGTCTAAGATGTATGAAGGAAACAGGACCAGGCCCCATCTCTTCATACATTGCGTCAGATTGATTTGTTCCAGCATCACACCCTTCCGCCATAGGAGTGACCAGCAGCTGGGGTTGGCTTACTAAGTTTGGGGTAGCCATCACCTACCAGAGGCTCATGGTATGTTACAAGCTGTCTCGTATGAGAGGATGTTTCATATTCCATTGCTACAGCAAACGTTTCATGGGGGGTCATTCCGAGTTGATCGTAGCTGTGGTAAATTTAGCACAGCAACGATCATTCACACTGACATGCGGGGGGACGCCCAGCACAGGGCTAGTCCGCCCACATGTCAGTGCCGGCCCCCCCTCGCAGAAGTGCAAAGGCAACGACGGATGACATGCGCCGGCGGTATTATATAGTCACTTATATATGACAGATGTGTGTTGAAATTACAGTTGTATAAGTGCAGGTTCCTTATGTCATAACGGGAGTTATGGGGTCGTGCTACAGGTCAACGTTGCAATGTCCCCCCATAATAAGCCATCTCCCTGCTGCCATAAGACCCCAGTGTTTGCACCTACCAACAAGTTTAAACGCCCAAATGTCTTTCCTTTCTGTAATATTAAGAGACCAGTAAACATATATTTGGAATACATTTATATAAGTATCCATTTCATAATATGCCTCTCTCCTATTTGCTGGCCAGGCAGTGTCAGACAGTTAGGGGCCGATTCAATTATTTTACCCTGCAGCTACCACCAGGGGGTGAAAAACAGAGCAATTCAATTGTTGTTCCATTTAGGCGCCCAGTAGCTGCAGGGCTGATATATTTTCTTGCAGCCTCCTGAGCTGTGAGAAAAAATGTGTGGAAACTTGGCACTTTGGTCGCCCAAAGTAGGTAGTTTAGACGGGTTTAGCAGTTTTAGATGTACTAAGAATTGATCAAAATGGAGAAGTGAGCCAGTGTAGATGTTGCCCTTGGCAACCAATCAGCATTGTCGTAACATTTATCATTTGCATACTATAAAAGCATAGAGAGCAGCTGAGTGGTTGCCATGGGCAACTTCTCCACTGGCTCACTTCTCCACTTTTATCACTGCTTAGTACATGTCCCCCTTAGGCGGCTAAACTTGGTCTGTTTGGGCGCGACATGAGCGATGTGCATGGGTGCCGAAACACAATTGATTTGTGACAGTTGTTTGGGTGTCTAAAAAGTCCTGTTTAAACAGGATTTTTAGACCCAAAACAATTGAATCGGCCCCTTTCTGTACTCACAGCCTTTTTCGTGTTTTTCTTGCGAATTTGCCTGGCCAGACACTGGGGCAGATGTATTAACCTGGAGAAGGCATAAGGAAGTGATAAACCAGTGATAAATGCAAGGTGATAATGCACCAGCCAATCAGCGCCTAACTGTTAATTTACATATTGGAGCTGATTGGCTGGTGCGTTTATCACCTTGCACATATCACTGGTTTATCACTTCCTTATGCCTTCTCCAGGTTAATACATCTGCCCCAGTGTCTGCTCTGTAAAGCGCCTGGTTACAGGGAGGTGTGGTATGTTAGATAGAATAGACTTAGGTCGACAGTGTCTAGGTCGACCACTATTGGTCGCCAGTAAGTAGGTCGACATTGTTTCTAGGTCGACAGGGACTCTAGGTCGACATGTATTAGGTCGACATGAAAAAAGATCGACATGAGTTTTTTTGCATTTTTTGGGTGTCGTTTTCTTTGAAGAGTGACGGGGAACCCCAATTAGTGCACCGTATACCCTCGCTGCGCTCTGCACAGGTTACCGTTCCCAATTGTAGTCCACGTGGATTGTACAGTATGAAAAAGTTTAAAAAATTGAAAGAAAGAAAATGTGAAAAACTTATGTCGACCTTTTGTCATGTCGACCTAGTACGTGTCGACCTAAAGTCCCTGTCGACCTAGAGTTCCTGTAGACCTACTTACTGTCGAGCAATAGTGGTCGACCTAGACACTGTCAACCTAGAGACCGGATCCCGTTACAGGGCTCCGCCATAGGTGTCCTGCATTGCTGTTACATCATGCTTCACCCCCTTTGTCTTCCTAATCTATTGATCGGTAGATGGTCGGTCCATGGCGGCTAAATAATGCAATTCTTCTCCAGCAGGGCTTCTAACTGAAGCTGTGCACAGCCTAGTGATTGGGGTAAAGGAGACATTGACCTGTCCGTATTATTTATGTGCTGAATGTAGTTCACATAACTATACTGTATGAACATCCAGTCCCAGAAGACAATGAGAGACAATCGGCTGACAGTGCCATTTATTAATATCTGGCTGCTGTACAATGAGTGATCCTCTAGGACAGGCCTGGCCAACCTGTGGCTCTCCAGATGTTGTGAAACTACACATCCCAGCATACTCTGCTGCAGATTTAGCAAGGCCTAAAAGTAATAATGTGTCAGGGCATGCTGGGATTTGTAGTTTCTCAACAGCTGGAGAGCCACCGGTTGGCCAGGCCTACTCTAGGACAAAAACTAGAGATTGTGAAAGAAGCAGAGAATATAGAGCAGAGAGAGGAAAACATGGCATGGTTCCAAAGAGCAAACTCTACAGAAAGAGGTATGTAACAATGTAACACTTTGGGCGGAATTCTATTGATTACTGCGCCCTAGCTCAGCTGAAATGCAGCCATCGCGCCCGAATGGAGCTACAATTGAATAGCTCCGTTTGGGCACCATCTAGTGGCTGTCGGCGGAAAAGCAATTGAATTCCACCCTTAATGCTAAAATGTAGTTATAAATAGCTATGTACAAGTATCAGTGCTATGTTTTTTTCTAAGGGGTTTGAAACTGGACTTTATACTTTTCATTGTGCAAGCGGTCTATTGCAAGTCGCATATGGTGTGTTTATCCAGCGTTGCTTCATTTTGCATCTGGTCTCAGTGTTGAGGACAGGGCTGCCAAGAGAAATCCTGGGCCCCGGTACAACAACTTCCTGCCCCCCCCCCCTCCCTGGAGGGGGTGTGACCACAGCATGCTGGGGGCATGGCCACACCTCTTTGAGGGTGTGTCTAGCACATGAGAAGCACCCACTCACAGGTGCATGGCATGCCTCCCAGCCAGGGCAGTAGAGAGCCTGGCTGGGCCTAGTACTTTTAAGGGGGCATGGCCTAATTACAGGAGGTGTGGACCTAGGCTCTCATTGGGACCTTCTATCAGACCTTGGCCCAGGTAATTTGTACCCTCTCCCCCCCCTCTCTTGGCGCCACTGGTTGAGGAATATGGTACAAGACCTGGTCCAGTTTCTTTCTTGGTTTGCATGGAGATTTAAGTTCCAAGCAAGTTGATTCTGCAACTGGATTCAATCTGAATTAATTTGTTGTGTTGAATTTTAACGTAGATTTCTGATTCTGGAATCGATCAAGTTGCATTTTTGTTTAATTTTCTGCGGCCTGTGATTCTCGTCTCTTCTGTTGGTCACAGACTTGGACTACAGCTGTAGACACTTGGTCTACACTTGTTTGGTGTTAGCAATTTGGATCTGGGTCCAGGTTTTGTTTTGCTATCAGTTCTGATTATGGATCCTGTTTTAGATCTACTAAAACTTGTTGAGTTCTTGTTTGTTCTTAGGTTGCTTCCCGGATTGTTACCCCCTCCAAATTCTTGTTTGGATTTTGCAGCATCGTGTCTTCAGAGTCCCAGAAGGTCAAAGGCTTCATGCAAGTCTTCCATGTCGTATGGGGGCTGTAAATAAAGGACGAGAGATAATGGAGTGATGGGTGATAACATGAGCAAGATGGGGAAAGAATTTGGTAGATGGAAAGTTTACTAAGCAGCAAGAAAACATTGCAGGAATTACACTACTAATTCAAATTCCATAGACCAAGCAATAATCAATTTTCACAATACAAATTGATTTAAGCAGCTGATTTCCACAACAGAAATTACTTTTCACAAAATTCACCATAGGAGGAAATATCTTATACGCCCTTTTCACATTAAAATTTTCATTCCGAGGGAATTACATTGGTTGACGGTCAATAGGGCAACCCCATATGATCAACATGGAAAAGCTCGACTGGGCCATTAGGTCGACAGATATAAGGGAGACACCTGAAAAGGTTGATAGGTACAAAACGTCAACACATGAAAATGACGACATGAAAACTGGTTGACCCAAAAAATGTTGTCGTTGTTTACGTTTTTTCATCAAGCCATATGGAACCATAATTAGTGTACCGCGTCCCCTCGCATGACTCACTTAATTCGCCATGCTTCCGACAGGTTACTGTTCCCAATCTTAGTCCATGTGGATGGTAAAGTTTGAAAAAGTTTAAAACGATTACAAAAAACATAAAAACTTGTGTCGACCATACAGATGTGTCCTCTTACATCTTTGCTCCATGCGCTACAAGTCACGTTACACATAACGCGTGAGTTCTGTGTGATTTGGTAGTGCCTAACATCTCTTTTTTGCGTTTTTTTTCCTGCAAAAATGCCTCTTAAAGGCAAAGTAATGTAATAGGACGCGCAAGCAACTTCTGTTGAGTAAAATGATATGCAGCATGCCTATGGCCCTCATTCCGAGTTGTTCGCTCGCAAGCTGCTTTTAGCAGCATTGCACACGCTAAGCCGCCGCCTACTGGGAGTGAATCTTAGCTTAGCAAAATTGCGAACGAAAGATTCTCAAAATTGCGATTAGAAATTTCTAAGCAGTTTCTGAGTAGCTCGATACTTACTCTGCCACTGCGATCAGTTCAGTCAGTTTCGTTCCTGGTTTGACGTCTCAAACACACCCAGCGTTCGCCCAGACACTCCCCCGTTTCTCCAGACACTCCCGCGTTTTTCCCAGAAACAGCAGCGTTTTTTCACACACACCCATAAAACGGCCAGTTTCCGCCCAGAAACACCCACTTCCTGTCAATCACACTCCGATCACCAGAACGAAGGAAAAACCTTGTAATGCCGCGAGTAAAATACCAAACTTCTTAGCAAATTTACTTGGCGCAGTCGCAGTGCGAACATTGCGCATGCGCAATTAGCAGAAAATCGCTGCGATGTGAAGAAAATTACCGAGCGAACAACTCGGAATGAGGGCCTATATTCTGTGTGTGACTGTATCTGCATACAAAATGCTGCGACTGTATTTGCATACAAAATGCTATGCTACAGTGTTTTCCTAGCAAAATAGATGCAGATAGAGGCGCAATTACGCACCGAATATAGGCATGCTGCATATCATTTTACTCAGCAGAAACTGCTTGTGCATCATATTACATTACTTTGTTTTTCAGACGCATTTGCACTGAAAAAATAGACAAAAATGACGTTTGACGCAACCGAGTCCCGTCACGGCATGGCGCGAGTTCAAGGGCTGTTTAGCGTGACTGCAGCAAGGATATAAAAAGACACATCTGTATGCGTGTTGACCATTGTCACATCAGCCGTTTCAACCTGTCGTCCTTTTGTAGCTGTCAACCATAGGCACTGTTGACCTTTTACCTTTTGAGTATGTTGACCTAATGCATGTCGACCTATTAATTGTCAAATTAGGGTCGACCTATCATCCGGGTACCACTTGGGTCATTTGTCATCACTAGTTTTGGAACACAGTTTGATTATAAGAGACATAGGTGCACTGGCCATAGGAGTCACCAGGAGTTTACCTGGTTAAGGCTGGACCAATGACATTGAGGCACCACCTGAGGTTCCACCCCTGAGGAGCAAAATATTTCTTTATGGAACGTGGATCACTGGTAAGATCTTCCCTCCTATCCTTATTGGGTGAATATATTAATACAGTGTGGTGGCTAGTAGAGGACATTAATGTTATATTAGGGCTTGTTGAGGGAAGTGATTAATGTTATGGTTGGTATTTATTAATGGTGCAGTTATCAATGTTATGTGGGGTTGCTGGGGGCTATAGTATCCGGTCTTTAGGTTGACAACACTAATGTAGCCCATACACTTATACAATCCTTCGATTTCGATCGCATCTGTGCGATCAATCGCATGATTGTATGCGCATATTGAGCACCATGCGACGCGATGCGTGGACACGCCAGACAAATATCGCGTCGCAAGATAGTAAGTGCTGTACTTAATATTTATCGCATCGCAGTGCGATTGCATGTGTTTTTAGAAACGCGTGATATATCGCACTGCGATGTACGATGGGCACCAGCCAAAAGCGGCCTGAGGCCGCTCCCACTCGGCGGTGACGTGCCCATCACGTGATTACCATGCAATCTTTCGCTTGATCGTATGGTAATCACTTTGGCAGTTCAGGTGCGATGTCCCGCGATGTCGCGTCGCTGGGCATCACACAAGTGTACGGGCACCATTAGGTCGACACTCATTATGTCGACCATTATTGGTTGATATGGATTAGTTTGACATGGTCATTAGGTTGACATAGTCACGAGGTTGACATGGCAAAGGTCGACACATGAAGATGTCGACGTGAGTTTTTCAAAAATGTTTATTTTTTTTTAGCTTTTTCATACTTTATGATCCACATGGACTACGATTGGGAATAGTAACCTGTTCGGAGCACAGCGGAGTGAGGCACTTTGCCCGAAGCATGGCGAGCGAAGCGAGCCATACGAGGGGACACGGTGCACTAATTGGGGTTTTCCCGGTAACTTTACTAAGAAATCGACACCATTTTTTTTTTAAACTCATGTCGACCTATTTCAGGTGTCGACCTAGTCACTGTCGATCAGTAGTGGTCAACCTAAAGCGCCTTGAGTCCTATTGGAGAAAGAGCGCTATATAAATACAATTATTATTATTAACCTAATAACTGTCGACCTAGTTACTGTTGACCCAACAATGCACACCAGGGGCTATTACATATTACATATTAAGTACTGAGGATAATGTGGGTGGTATTGATGTAATATAGGGCTGGTGGATAGGGAAATAAGACCAGTCATTGAATCTGAAGAACATCCATTTCATTTTGAGGTTTGTTGGGGGAGAAAATGGCATATTTTAGTAAAATGTGAATTTGATTAATTTAATGTTATAGCTAATTAGTGGGCTGAAGGCTTATTTATTAAATATCAGGGCTATTAATTTAATGCTGTCACCGGTTGGGTGTAATAGAGGTAATTAGTAAATGTAAATGCTATCACTTTAATGTTGGGCGGATACGGTCGTTAGGTCGACACAACTTAGGTCGACAGTCATTAGGTCGACCACTGAAGGTCGACGTGGTCATTAGGTCGACATGTACTAGGTCGACAGGTCAAAAGGTCAACATGCGTTTTTCCCTTTTTCCCCCATTTTTTGGACTTTTTCATAGTTGACGATCCACGTGGACTACAGTTGGGAACGGTAACCTGTGCCGAGCGCAGCGGTAGCAGAGCGAGGCACCTTGCCTGAAGCATGGCGAGTGAGGCGAGGGGACATGGTGCACTAATTGGGGTTTCCCGTCACTTTGCGAAGAAAATGACACCAAAAAAAGTCCAAAAACCTATGTCGACCTTTTGACCTGTCGACCTATTGCCCCATGTCAGCATTCCATGGTCGACCTAATTACTGTTGACCTAAGTTGAGTGGACCCAACGACCCATACCCCAAATTAGTAGAAGGCCTAATTATTAGACATGGTTGCTATTGATTTATTGTCAGACCGGTTATGGAGAGATTCTAGAGTGTTCATCTGTTTATCAGATTTCCAGAAGGGAAATTATATTGATCTCTTTCCAAAAGGGACGGCACCATTTTATATTCCCAATTATGTTGGGATTAGAGGTATGTTGCCACGGCTTGTTCATATTTATATATCTTTGTCCTTGGCTTACCTCTAATATACGCCTCAGTTTTCTAGACAGTCGCACTGAGTTCTCATGCAGTCCGTCCCAAGCCTCAAATCTTCGCTCACGAGTCTCCACAAAAGTGTTCCAGCAATAGAAATAATCTGGGCGTAAAAGAATAATAATAAGGCATAACAGGCACAATGGGGCAGATTTATTAAGCCTGGAGAAGTGATAAAGCAGTGATAAGTGCAAGGTGATAACGCACCAGCCAATCAGCTCCTACCTGTCAATGTACATATTGGAGCTGATTGGCTGGTGCGTTATCACCTTGCACTTATCCTACTTTATCACCCTTCCAGGCTTAATACATCTGCCCCATGAGAGGCAAGCGCACAACCAGTGGCTCTTTAAATGCATCTTTCTGACCCCTTACCTTTGTAACTCATGACCCCCAGTCGCGCTCCTGCTTTCTGCAGCCTCCGCAGACCCTCTGGCTCCGCGTTACGCTCCTCGCAAAAGTAAAGTCTGGCTGTGAAGATGCGGAGGCTAAGGTTGGGATGGTTAAGCAGGAAGTCGGCAGTGCGCCGGGAACAGTCGCAGCAGGGGCTCCATGAGCTGAACCAGGTGATGCGGAACGCTCTGTTCGGGTCATGCCCCAGCCAGATAGACAGGTAGCGTAGGAACAGGATCTCAGCGTGGCATCCGCTTTTATTGCGCAGGTAGCCAAAGTCCATGGCGTAGGAGACGGAGCTGTACCGCCGCTTGACGATGTAACACAGGTAGGTCTCATGCCGACCCCGCGCCCAACGCATGTTCTTGTAGTGGTACAGGAACTTATTACGCTTCAGTAGGAGGCTAGGGGGAATATAAATGTAACAACAGGTTATAATCAAGCATTGAGGAACAATGGGGGGAGGGGTGCGTGTGTGCATGTGTGCGTGTGTGCGTGTGTGTGTGTGTGTGTGTGATTGTGTAGATTGATACAGTACTAGATTGCAGGCTTATAGTGTTTACATCATACGTGGGGGTCTGTTTATTAATATTTGCACCCTTTATCATTGCATGTTACTGCTGAGCTGTGGTCTCCTCCCCCTCGCCAGAAGCTTTATGATTTCAGGCAATATGGGGGTCATTCAGAGATGGACGCAGGTCGTTGCATACTTAGCAAGATCTGCGCCCATCTCCACACCTGCTGGGGGCATGCTCAGCATGTGCGGTGCCGCCTCACGATACTTGCGGACGCATCGATATAAGGTTGACCCCTGCCAGCACAGCCTGGATGCACTGGCAGGCGGTCCATCTCCGTCACCCCCCCATTTTGCCCAACGGGTGTGGTATGGAAGGTAGATAGTAACTATGTCGACCACTATTGGTCGACAGTAACTAGGTCGACAGGTTCTCTGGGTCGACATGGTCTAGGTCGACAGGTCAAAAGGTCGACATAAGTTTTTAATATTATTTTTTTTAGTCGTTTTCTTTGTACAGTGACCGGGAACCCCAATTAGTGCACCGCGTCCCCTCGCATGGCTTGCGACAAGGCGCCTCACTCCACTACCGCTGCGCTCGGCACAGGTTACTGTTCCCAATTGTAGTCCACGTGCATCGTTAAGTATGAAAAGGTTAAAAAAAAAGAAAAAAATCGTGAAAAACTTATGTCGACCTTTTGACATGTCGACCTAGAAACCCTGTTGACCTAGTTACTGTCGACCAAGAGTGTTCGACCTAGATAGTGTCGACCTAGTTACTGTCGACCTAGAGACCGGATCCCTCGGCCAACACGCCCCGGCAACGCGCAACGTCTTCACCTGAATGCCCACCTCTGTCAATCACCTTGCGGGGCGCAAGGTGTAGGGTTGCGCACAAGCACCGCGGCCGGTGCGCATGCGCAGACCCCCTGAATGCAGCTGCTGCATACAGACGCGCGGCTGCATTTGGCTCTGAATGAGGGCCTATGTGCGGGGCCAACGGCGTAGCTACCATAGGTGCAGGGAGTGCAGCTGCTATGGGGCCAGAGCTGAGAGGGGCCACCTTCCCTGTCACAGTTACATGTGTTATATACAAGGTGTAGCTACCATAGGTGCAGGGAGTGCAGCTGCTATGGGGCCAGAGCTGAGAGGGGCCACCTTCCCTGTCACAGTTACATGTGTTATATACAGGGCGTAGCTACCATAGGTGCAGGGCGTGCGGATGCTATGGGGCCCAGAGCTGAGAGGGGCCACCTTCCCTGTCACAGTTACATGTGTTATATACAGGGTGTAGTTACCATAGGTGCAGGGAGTGCAGATGCTATGGGGCCCAGAGCTGAGAGGGGCCACCTTCCCTGTCACAGTTACATGTGTTATATACAGGGTGTAGCTACCATAGGTGCAGGGAGTGCAGCTGCTATGGGGCCCAGAGCTGAGAGGGGCCACCTTCCCTGTCACAGTTACATGTGTTATATACAGGGTGTAGCTACCATAGGTGCAGGGAGTGCAGATGCTATGGGGCCCAGAGCTGAGAGGGGCCACCTTCCCTGTCACAGTTACATGTGTTATATACAGGGTGTAGTTACCATAGGTGCAGGGAGTGCAGCTGCTATGGGGCCCAGAGCTGAGAGGGGCCCACCTTCCCTGTCACAGTTACATATGTTATATACAAGGGTGTAGCTACCATAGGTGCAGGGAGTGCAGCTGCTATGGGGCCCAGAGCTGAGAGGGGCCCACCTTCCCTGTCACAGTTACATATGTTATATACAGGGTGTAGCTACCATAGGTGCAGGGAGTACAGCTGCTATGGGGCCCAGAGCTGAGAGGGGCCACCTTCCCTGTCACAGTTACATGTGTTATATACAGGGGTGTAGCTACCATAGGTGCAGGCAGTGCAGCTGCTATGGGGCCCAGAGCTGAGAGGGGCCACCTTCCCTGTCACAGTTACATATGTTATATACAGGGTGTAGCTACCATAGGTGCAGGGAGTGCAGCTGCTATGGGGCCCAGAGCTGAGAGGGGCCACCTTCCCTGTCACAGTTACATATGTTATATACAAGGGTGTAGCTACCATAGGTGCTGGGAGTGCAGCTGCTATGGGGCCCAGAGCTGAGAGGGGCCACCTTCCCTGTCACAGTTACATGTGTTATATATAAGGATGCAGTTACCATAGGTGCAGGGAGTGCAGCTGCTATGGGGCCCAGAGCTGAGAGGGGCCACCTTTCCTGTCACAGTTACATGTGTTATATACATTTTTCGCCATTGGGTGGTACATAGAGGTCCTTTCAAACGTTTTCCTTGGGGCCTGCAATATATCTAGGTATTCCCCTGGACCCGCTCATTGCAGTGTGGTATAAAATTAACTGGAGGGCATTATGATGTTATATAATATGAACCGGGGCACTGTAATGAGGCACAATATGAACGGGGAGCACTATATATCATAATGTGAATTGGGGGTACTGTGCGGCATAATGTGTACTGGCAGCTCTGAAATGTGACATAGGGGGAACTTAAACACTACTGCGATTCATAAAAGAAACTAGGGCACTACTATGGGGCATCACATTAGATAAGTCTCTACTATGGTTCAGAGAATGAACTAGGGCACTATTATAGGGCATAAAATAACAACTACTGCAGAGAAGTGTCTCTAGAAGCCTTGGGGTGGGGGCCCCTTCAATTTTCTGGCTACTCCCCTGTGCGGGGCCACACAAGTGCATTGAGAATTGGCCCATAGGGTATCTTGTGAAGCATCATAGGTCCCCCATTGAAGGGTATTGGTTAACAGCAAAGGTTTGGTGAATTGAGAATACACTGCAGTCCCCATAGCAGGCTCTGGGGATGGGAAACGCAACAAAAATAACCGACTACAAGTTTACCTACTCACTGCTGGAGTCTACTGCGCATGCGCAGATCTCTGGAAACATGGCGCCCGCCATGATCCGGAGACCAATTTGGCTACTGCGCATGCGTGGCAGCCATTTTGGTGTCAATTTCCACTGCGACCGCAGCGCCCGACGTTGGACTCTGGAAAGGTAAGTATTAAAATGGGTACGGTGTGGGCCCCCCCTGGATTCAGAGGCCCATGTGCACCGCACACATTGCACCCATTATAGAAATGCCAATCGGGTGGCACTAGCGCCCCCCCAGGGAAGTGGGTATGTCTCCCGCATGGCGCTCACCCCCCGCCGCACTCCACCGCTCGCCACATATCACGGTCACAGTGGCATCTCATCACAAGGAAGGGGGCGGGGTGATGATGCGATTCATGTTAAATCGCGTCAGCGTAGCCCCGCCTCCCGCTTTACAATGTCGGTTATTTGGGCATTGTAATGCGGGGGCGGGGCTACGATGATGCGATTACGTCCCCATGCCCCGTACCACCTCATCTACGCCTCCGTACATCTTCCTCCACACCCCCTCCTATGTGATCAGGCTCCTCCCTCCTGGAGGGAGGAGCCACTATGTAGGCTTGTATGCCTTACTGATAGACTTATTTATTTATAAAGCATATCCTTCCTATATATCATGGGCAATCAGGATGTGGAATTCCCTGCCAGGGAAGGTGGTAATGGCGGACTCTGTAATTGGATTTAAAAAAGGAATGGATACATTTCTGAATGAAAAAGCTATCCAAGGTTATAGGGGGTAATTCCAAGTTGATCGCAGCAGGAATTTTGTTAGCAGTTGGGCAGAACCATGGAGGTCATTCCGAGTTGTTCGCTCGCAAGGCGATTTTAGCAGAGTTGCTCACGCTAAGCCGCCTCCTACTGGGAGTGAATCTTAGCATCTTAAAATTGCGAACGAAGTAATCGCAATATTGCGATTACACACCTCGTAGCAGTTTCTGAGTAGCTTCAGACTTACTCGGCATCTGCGATCAGTTCAGTGCTTGTCGTTCCTGGTTTGACGTCACAAACACACCCAGCGTTCGCCCAGACACTCCTCTGTTTCTCCGGCCACTCCTGCGTTTTTTCCGGAAACGGTAGCGTTTTTTCCCACACGCCCATAAAACGGCCTGTTTCCGCCCAGTAACACCCATTTCCTGTCAATCACATTACAATCGCCAGAACGATGAAAAAGCCGTGAGTAAAATTACTAAGTGCATAGCAAATTTACTTGGCGCAGTCACAGTGCGGACATTGCGCATGCACATTAAGCGGAAAATCGCTGCGATGCGAAGATTTTTACCGAGCGAACAACTCGGAATGAGGGCCCATGTGCATTGCAGGGGAGGCAGATATAACATGTGCAGAGAGAGTTAGATTTGGGTGGGTTATAGTGTGTGTGCAGGGTAAATACTGGCTGCTTTATTTTTACACTGCAAATTAGATTTCAGTTTGAATACACCCCACCCAAATCTAACTCTCTCTGCACATGTTACATCTGCCTCCCCTGCAGTGCACATGGTTTTGCCCAACTGCTAACAAAATTCCTGCTGCGATCAACTTGGAACTACCCCCATAATACTTAAAATATCAACGTGGTTAATCCGGGGGTAACATGAGTTATAGTAGCTAACTAGTCATAAAACATTATTCAGCAAGTATGTAGAATCATCACAACTTAAAACAGGTTGAACACGATGGGCAATTTGCCTCTATTCAACCTCAAATACTATGTTACTATATGCTGTACAGTTAGGATTAGGAAGACATATATACAGTATATGGGGTCCGGCTCTCGGATAACATAGACAGCGGGTGGTGCGGCACTCCAAACGTCGGGTGAATCAGAGGCAGTAGAGAGTCATGTGAAAGACAACGTTTCAATGCCCTTTAATTTAGCATTTTCATCAGGTATTTTCCGTGTATAATACTTACTATATAAGCAGGCATCCAGTGCAAACAGCAGATCATTTCTAATCATAATGTATAAGTGCTGAATTCATTTGCATATATGCAAATGCCCACTACACAGAATTTGGACTGAAAATGGGAGGGGCAAAACAACCACCAATTTGAAACGGTTTTCAGCTGAAAATTAGCATCACTTGGATATGTACTATGGCCCTCATTCCGAGTTGATCGCTAGCTGCCGTTGTTCGCGCATGCGTATGGTCCGCAGTGTGCACGCGCAAAGTACTTTCACACAAAACTATGCAGTTTCACACAAGGTCGAGCGGCGCTTTTCTGTCGCTCTGTTGATCGGTGAGTGATTGACAGGAAGTGGGTGTTTCTGGGTGGTATCTGAGCGTTTTCCGGGAGTGTGCTAAAAAAACGCAGGCGTGCCTGGGAAAACGGGGGAGTGGCTGGCCGAACGCAGGGCGTGTTTGTGACGTCAAAGCAGGAACTAAACGGACTGAGGTGATCGCAAGGTAGAAGTAGGCCTGGAGCTACTCAGAAACTGCATGAAAAATTTCACGAGCAGTTCTGACAACTTTTCGTTCGCACTTCTGCTATGATACACTCCCAGAGGGCGGCGGCCTAGCGTGTGCAATGCTGCTAAAAGCAGCTAGCGAGCGAACAACTAGATTGTAGTTTGGACACGCCCCCTTCCAACTCTAAATATATCTGCACATGTTACATCTACCTCACCTGCAGTGCAGCATGTAGGTATAAAGGTATAAAGTTACTTGTTTGTTTTTATTTTCTTCCCTACACTAGTAATATAATAATAATAATAATAATAATTAATAATAATCACCACGTATATACATCAATTCAGTGATGCAGTATAATTTGCACCCGACAGGAACCAAACTTTAATATAGACTATTAGGGCAAGTACCATTTAGAGCATGGGTCTTCAACCTGCGGCCCTCCAGCAGCTGTGGAACTACACATCCCAGCATGCCCTGCCACAGTTTTACTATTAAGGCTTGCTAAAACTGATACAGGTCATGCTGGGATCTGTAGTTCCACAGCAGCTGGAGGACCGCAGGTTGAAGATCCATGATTTAGAGCAATGTGCCAACGCAGTGTCCAGCTGCTCATTTTGCCATTTAACACAGCAGCATTGCTAAGTTGCTGCACACCTCTAGGGGGAGCAAGAGACAATTAGCAGTGTTGCTGGTCCAGAAGTGAATTTGCCAGACCGTACCAGAGCCACTTAGTGGCCAGTGCTCTGAGCTAAATTCCCGCACTTTAGCACAATTCCATTACCTTCAAAGTTGAGTCATTATATTGGTAGTATCATTGTCTTACCTGGTCCCATTCCGCAGTCAGTCTATGCGTACATTTCGGCACACATTACAAATAGTTCCACTTACAAAAAAGTTTTAAAAACTGAGTTAATAATCTTTCCATTGGCCACCAGAGGTCACCAACCTGATGTCTCTATTTCTGTTGACAACATGACAAGAAACCTACTCCTTCAGCTCACTGCCTAGGTGTCATCCTTATGACTGTCCTTTGTTCCCCGCAAACCAATCTTTACCCCAATCTTCTTATATGCATCATAGAAATATCTCCAGAATACTGTCTGCACTTATCTTTAGTTCATCGGGGGTCATTCCGAGTTGTTCGCTCGGTAATTTTCTTCGCATCGCAGCGTTTTTCCGCTAACTGCGCATGCGCAATGTTCCCACTGCGACTGCGCCAAGTAAATTTGCTATGCAGTTAGGATTTTTACTCACGGCATTACGAGGTTTTTTCTTCGTTCTGGTGATCGTAATGTGATTGACAGGAAGTGGGTGTTTCTGGGCGGAAACAGGCCGTTTTATGGGAGTGTGTGAAAAAACGCTACCGTTTCTGGGAAAAACGCGGGAGTGGCTGGAGAAACGGGGGAGTGTCTGGGCGAACGCTGGGTGTGTTTGTGACGTCAAACCAGGAACGACAAGCACTGAACTGATCGCAGATGCAGAGTAAGTCTCGAGCTACTCAGAAACTGCTAAGAGAAGTCTTTTCGCAATATTGCGAATCTTTCGTTCGCAATTTTGAGAAGCTAAGATTCACACCCAGTAGGCGGCGGCTTAGCGTGTGCAAAGCTGCTAAAAGCAGCTTGCGAGCGAACAACTCGGAATGACCCCCATAATCTCATGTTGGTTATTGCAGTTCTCTTCCCCTAATCAATACTTTCACACCTTCAATCCATTCTGAAGGCAGCGACTGAACATTTCCGCATGGAACATTGTGCTGCTGGTCCACTCTCTCACTCTCTGCATCGGTTACTTGTACTTTACAGAATGCGTTCTAAGAAGCAGGTGAAAATGTTCTATTAACGTATTCCATTAATAAAACTGCACCAGCATATAGATCTTCTCTTGTCTCAAATGATCCCCTAACTTCACCCCTCTGCATTGCCCAACCTGAGTTTCTCATCCACACTTACCTGCTCCCATTCCCACTCACAGGATTATTTTTGGGTTGAACCCACCGCTCGTAGAACAAGTCTTTCCTCTAACCTGCAAACCTTCAGGCACTCTGGTGGTCATTCCGAGTTGATCGCTAACTGCATTTGTTCGCTGTGCAGCGATGAGGCAAAAAAAACTGCACTTCTGCGCATGCGTATGCTGCGCAATGCGCACGCGCGAAGTACTATTACAACGAACAATATTGTTTCACACAGGGTCTAGCGAAGCTTTTCAGTCGCACTGCTGACCGCAGAGTGATTGACATGAAGTGGGCGTTTCTGGGCGTCAACTGACCGTTTTCAGGGAGTGTTCGAAAAAACGCAGGCGTGCCAGGAAAAACGCAGGCGTGGCTGGGCGAACGCTGGGCGTGTTTGTGACGTCAAAACAGGAACTGAACAGTCTGCAGTCATCGCAAGCGCTGAGTAGGTATTGAGCTACTCTAAAACTGCACAAAAAAACTTTGCCGCTGCTCTGCGATCCTTTCGTTCGCACTTCTGCTAAGCTAAAATACACTCCCAGTGGGAGGCGGCATAGCGTGTGCACGGCTGCTAAAAACTGCTAGCGAGCGAACAACTCGGAATGACCACCTCTATTCACACACCTTATAATTCCAAAACCTACCTGGGGTATTTAACATTATTGCCACCCTTCTACACAGTTCACACAAAACTTACGTGTACTTCTATACTCAGACAACCTACTTACCACCTAACCAACCTTACTGTCTGACAGGTTCACACAGACTCACCAAGCGCTTTCTCCCATTCAAATAAGGTAGGACCTCTTACATCAGACTGATTTTACAGTAGATTGCAAGCTTGTGGGCTGGGACCTCTTATCTCCTTGCCTATTCCTCAGTAAGGGTTGGGTACGGGGTCCCGGCACTTACCATACCAGTGGTCAGAAGATGGACGGCAGTGTGTGATGGTCAGGATCTCGAAACCCGGTGTGTAAGTATATTGACCCTCTCCCCCTACTTCCATAACCCTAACCCTCCCTACCTGCAGCCCAATGCTAATTGTCCCCCTTTAGTACCTAACCCTTACCGTACCTCCTTAGTGCCTAACCCTCCATTCTTAGGGGTATATTTACTAAAATGTGGGTTTTTAGAAGTGGTGATGTCGCCCATAGCAACCAATCAGAATCTACTTCACATTTATCTAGCACCTTCTAGAAGATAATAGCTCAAGTCTACTTGGTTGCTATGGCCAACATCTCTACTTCTAAAAACTCGCACTTTAGTAAATATATCCCGTAGTGCCTAATTCAAGGTAATTCCTGTCAACATCAATCACATTGATAAATCCCGTGGTCTGGAACTCCCAGTGCAAAAATATTAAATTCAAGTAAATTAATCGGATGCGGCTTCCTGACAGATTCTGACACTAGAATTAATTATGAATGAAACATCCAAAGTGTTTTCACTGTGAAGAGAACGTTGCGGTATGTAAATGATTGGCTGTTTTGATTCTGTGTATCGATGTTTTGTTTTTCTCATGCATCGGGCTTCAAAAACATTCTCACATTGGTACAGATACAGTATAGATAATAAAAAGGCAATATTATAATAATAATAATAATAATAATAATAATAACAATAATAATAATAATAAAAAATATAGCTATAGTAACTTTTTGTTTTTCTTTTGTTTCATTTCTTTCCTTTACAGAAAATCAATAAAAAAATACCTTATTCAAAAAAATAGCTATAGTAAGGAAATATTGTAGTAAGAAATGCAATATAAACTATACCACAAAATGTGTAATAAAAATAGACACACCTAAGACTATAGAACATTTCAAACATGTAAAAGAAACGACAGAACCAAGAGACATTACAGCTAGACTATATAGATGATACCCTGCACTTTGTACAGATTATTTGGTAAATTCCTATTGCAGTTTCTGCAATTCACTGATAAACATTCACTGTGATATGGCAGGAGACGCCAATCAAATGTAGCACCGATACTGCTTATTCCTTATGTGACTAATATATATATATATATATATATATAAAAATAAATACACATCACGCATACTGTATATAAATATTAACAACCTCCTCGTCTCTTGCGATCACTGAAGCATAAAGCGTAATAAAGCTTCGGTATGAGTCATTAACAAAATGAGAAAAGTTAAACTTCTGTAATATTTGTAAATTGTGTTACTGTTCACACTGTGACGTTTTACTACATCGCAGAACAATGAGTAAGAACAGGAGACAGAAAGGGACAGACACTCAGAGTGATACCAGGGGAGGGTCTCACCTGTCCATTACTGGAGCTTCTCACCGCGTATCTGAGTCACAGCGGCACTTCCAGCATCATATAAATACCCCCTGTTACGTCACCTTCCCCCCCCCCCCCCTCGCGTCCTGATCAACGGTCAATAACATTCAAATCTGCTCATAGAGCATCCTAGAACCTGTTTACTCTGCACTCAGTTCCTCCTCCCTAATAGCATCTTTTCACGTCAGGGTGACATTGTTAAATTATACTCACTTCATTTACCAAGTGCACATGGGGCCCCATCCAAATGCCGTTGGAGAAGCGCCGATATTCAGTATTTTGGGCACGGACTGGACCTGTACTGCGCATGTGCAATACGTGTTTGCAATGTCGGTCTGATGCCGCTTTGGGGGCGGTGATAATCTCCATCTCTCCAAACAGATGCGTGTTGCCACCGTTACAAGGGAGGGATGAGGCAGGATCTCCGTCAGAGGACACAACCTGATTATTATGCATTTGGCGACCGCACATGCATCTACGGCGCACTGGGCATGTACCACGATGGTCTCGCAATGGCGGTCACAGAGAGGATTTATTTGCATAGTGATTGACCGTCAGGGACCGTTTGTGGGAAATATAGGGGATTGACACCAAAATTGCAGGCATGTTGCGATCATTTTCGGGGCATGTCTCCCATACACAATTGCAATAGTTCCTGCGTCTCACTTCCTGCGGCCATGCTGCGCCACCATAGGGCTCCTCCGACGTCTGGTAATTGTCTGATCTGTGGCCAACGCTGCTTGATTGTGTGCGGCCGCTGGGACTCGCAAAGCCGCTGTTGGGCATCTCAGTACAAATGCAAGTGGCTGCGGTATTTGCACATTTTGTCAGCGTTGCAATTAGCTTTTCATGGCATTATTGCCATTTTTTTTTTTAACCTTTAAAGGGTTTTAAATATTTTTTTCATTTTTTTAAAATTCTTTTTTGAACTCCCGCTATATACATTACAGTACTTTATTTGTCTTTAACAAGACAACTGGCTCTTTTTAACACTCTATATACATAAAGCTCCTGCAGGGACACCCATATAAACCTACTAGCAGTCCAGAGCACACGTTCTAGGGCAATCTGCTCAGCTACAGTACAGTTCCGAAACCATACTGTGATCCCATAAGTCAGAACACTCTCTACTATACTTCGATAAAACCTAACTAACGTGTTCATACTCAGGCAGACAGCCTTAAGTCTCCTTAAAAAGAAAAGGCGCTGTTTTCTTGATCAAAAAGGTGCAATTTAAGAACCATGTTAAGTCACTAGCACTATACATGCCCAAAAATTTTAATGAATCCAACTCCTCAATAGACCTACCATCTAGGAGTACAGGAAGTAACGGTCTTCTACTGCCTAGTCTAAAATCAGTTACCAACTCCTTAGTTTGGTCGTATTTAGGAGCAAACTATTTTTTTTACTACATTCTAATAATTTAAAAACCTCATGCCTATAAGTTTCCTCATCATTATTACTTATCAGACCAACAACAGCCGTATCATCAGCAAATTCACCACCTTAGCAAATTCAGAAGCTGAAAAACAGTCATGCGTAAATAAGGAATATAATAATGGGCCCCGGACGCACCCCTGTGGTATACCAGTTTTTACCTGAACCTCACTAGACACAAATTTACCTAACTTAAGCACTTGAGGCCTGTCAGTCAAAAAATGTAAGATCCATATATATTCCTAAGCAATAGGTGCACTGAGTTGCAATTTGGAGATATGAGATGCATGCAAATCTCCACTTCACACACACCTCTAGGCCTGGTAAAAGTAAAGGAGGCAGAGTTAGAATATTACTGCCCCAGTCTGAACACATATACAGTTATATCACAGGTTCCATCACCTACATTCACATAAGTTAAAGTTATTCTGTCAGGATTTACACCTCAGACTTTACTGCCTGGCTCCCTCACCTCCTATTCTCTGACATTGCCACCAACATTATGGGTGATTTCAACATCGCTATTGACAGTCCATGAACTCCCCATGCCTTCAAACTACTCTAACCTCCTCTCCTGGCCTCTGCCAATGGACTGAATCCTCTACTCGTCAGGAGGGCCACTGCCATGATCTTGTATTCACCAGACTACACTCAATTTCTGAATTCACTAACACTCCTCTCCCTCTCTCAGGTCACAACCTCCTTATCACCTGCATACTTTTCATCATTACTTCAAACTCTATGTCACTGAAGTCCTCCAATACTCCTCAAACCCGCAGATACTGAATATTAACAGCATTTTCAAGAACTTTCCAACCCTCTGCAACTGCTCTCAACCTATTTTTGTATTTTCTCCTGAGACGGCTGAATCACACCTGAACCAGACTCCAGAAATTGCTGTTGATGAAGTGGCTCCAGCTACCCATCACACACCACGTAGGCCTAGATGTCAACTGTTGCATTATAAATGAACAAGACACTTACAAAAACTCTCAAGTTGAACGTTAGTGGTGTAAATTAGAGATGAGCGGGTTCGGTTCCTCGGAATCCGAACCCGCCCGAACTTCATGTTTTTTTTCACGGGTCCGAGCGACTCGGATCTTCCCGCCTTGCTCGGTTAACCCGAGCGCGCCCGAACGTCATCATGACGCTGTCGGATTCTCGCGAGGCTCGGATTCTATCGCGAGACTCGGATTCTATATAAGGAGCCGCGCGTCGCCGCCATTTTCACACGTGCATTGAGATTGATAGGGAGAGGACGTGGCTGGCGTCCTCTCCATTTAGATTAGAAGAGAGAGAGTGAGATTGATTTTAAACAGAGACACTTGATTTACTGGAGCTTAGGAGTACTGTAGAGAGTGCAGAGTTTAGTAGTGACTGACCACAGTGACTACCAGACAGTGCAGTTTTATTTAATATAATCCGTTCTCTGCCTGAAAAAAACGATACACAGTGACTCAGTCACATACCATATCTGTGTGCACTGCTCAGCCCAGTGTGCTGCATCATCTATGTATATATCTGACTGTGCTCACACAGCTTATAATTGTGGGGGAGACTGGGGAGCACTGCAGTGCCAGTTATAGGTTATAGCAGGAGCCAGGAGTACATATTATTAAAATTAAACAGTGCACACTTTTGCTGCAGGAGTGCCACTGCCAGTGTGACTGACCAGTGACCTGACCACACTGACCACCAGTATAGTTAGTAGTATACTATATTGTGATTGCCTGAAAAAGTTAAACACTCGTCGTGTGACTTGTGTGGTGTTTTTTTTTTTATTCTATAAAAAACTCATTCTGCTGACAGACAGTGTCCAGCAGGTCCGTCATTATATAATATATACCTGTCCGGCTGCAGTAGTGATATATATATATTTTTTATATCATTATTTATCATCCAGTCGCAGCAGACACAGTACGGTAGTTCACGGCTGTAGCTACCTCTGTGTCGGCACTCGGCAGTCCATCCATAATTGTATACCACCTACCCGTGTTTTCTCTATCGTCCTAGTGGATGCTGGGGTTCCTGAAAGGACCATGGGGAAATAGCGGCTCCGCAGGAGACAGGGCACAAAAAGTAAAGCTTTAGGATCAGGTGGTGTGCACTGGCTCCTCCCCCTATGACCCTCCTCCAAGCCTCAGTTAGATTTTTGTGCCCGGCCGAGAAGGGTGCAATCTAGGTGGCTCTCCTAAAGAGCTGCTTAGAAAAGTTTAGCTTAGGTTTTTTATTTTACAGTGAGTCCTGCTGGCAACAGGATCACTGCAACGAGGGACTTAGGGGAGAAGAAGTGAACTCACCTGCGTGCAGGATGGATTGGCTTCTTTGGCTACTGGACATTAGCTCCAGAGGGACGATCACAGGTACAGCCTGGATGGTCACCGGAGCCTCGCCGCCGGCCCCCTTGCAGATGCTGAAACGAGAAGAGGTCCAGAATCGGCGGCAGAAGACTCCTCAGTCTTCTTAAGGTAGCGCACAGCACTGCAGCTGTGCGCCATTTCCTCTCAGCACACTTCACACGGCAGTCACTGAGGGTGCAGGGCGCTGGGAGGGGGGCGCCCTGGGAGGCAAATGAAAACCTTTTTTGGCTAAAAATACCTCACATATAGCCTCCGGGGGCTATATGGAGATATTTAACCCCTGCCAGAATCCATTAAAGAGCGGCAGACGAGCCCGCCGAAAAAGGGGCGGGGCCTATCTCCTCAGCACACAGCGCCATTTTCCCTCACAGAAAGGCTGGAGGGAAGGCTCCCAGGCTCTCCCCTGCACTGCACTACAGAAACAGGGTTAAAACAGAGAGGGGGGGCACTAATTTGGCGTTAGAAATATATAAAAGATGCTATAAGGGAAAACACTTATATAAGGTTGTCCCTATATAATTATAGCGTTTTTGGTGTGTGCTGGCAAACTCTCCCTCTGTCTCTCCAAAGGGCTAGTGGGTCCTGTCCTCTATCAGAGCATTCCCTGTGTGTGTGCTGTGTGTCGGTACGTGTGTGTCGACATGTATGAGGACGATGTTGGTGAGGAGGCGGAGCAATTGCCTGTAATGGTGATGTCACTCTCTAGGGAGTCGACACCGGAATGGATGGCTTATTTAGGGAATTACGTGATAATGTCAACACGCTGCAAGGTCGGTTGACGACATGAGACGGCCGACAAACAATTAGTACCGGTCCAGACGTCTCAGAAACACCGTCAGGGGTTTTAAAACGCCCGTTTACTTTAGTTGGTCGACACAGACACAGACACGGACACTGAATCCAGTGTCGACGGTGAATAAACAAACGTATTCCTTATTAGGGCCACACGTTAAGGGCAATGAAGGAGGTGTTACATATTTCTGATACTACAAGTACCACAAAAGAGGGTATTATGTGGGATGTGAAAAAACTACCGTAGTTTTTCCTGAATCAGATAAATTAAATGAAGTGTGTGATGATGCGTGGGTTCCCCCCGATAGAAAATTATGGGCGGTATACCCTTTCCCGCCAGAAGTTAGGGCGCGTTGGGAAACACCCCTTAGGGTGGATAAGGCGCTCACACGCTTATCAAAACAAGTGGCGGTACCGTCTATAGATAGGGCCGTCCTCAAGGAGCCAGCTGACAGGAGGCTGGAAAATATCATAAAAAGTATATACACACATACTGGTGTTATACTGCGACCAGCGATCGCCTCAGCCTGGATGTGCAGAGCTGGGGTGGCTTGGTCGGATTCCCTGACTAAAAATATTGATACCCTTGACAGGGACAGTATTTTATTGACTATAGAGCATTTAAAGGATGCATTTTCTATATATGCGAGATGCACAGAGGGATATTTGCACTCTGGCATCAAGAGTAAGTGCGATGTCCATATCTGCCAGAAGATGTTTATGGACACGACAGTGGTCAGGTGATGCAGATTCCAAACGGCACAAAGGTGTATTGCCGTATAAAGGAAGAGGAGTTATTTGGGGTCGGTCCATCGGACCTGGTGGCCACGGCAACTGCTGGAAAATCCACCGTTTTTACCCTAAGTCACATCTCTGCAGAAAAAGACACCGTCTTTTCAGCCTCAGTCCTTTCGTCCCTATAAGAGTCATATCTGCCCAGGGATAGAGGAAAGGGAAGAAGACTGCAGCAGGCAGCCCATTCCCAGGAACAGAAGCGTTCCACCGCTTCTGCCAAGCTCTCAGCATGACGCTGGGACCGTACAGGACCCCTGGATCCTACATGTAGTATCCCAGGGGTACAGATTGGAATGTCGAGACGTTTCCCCTTCGCAGGCTACTGAAGTCTGGTTTACCAAGGTCTCCCTCCGACAAGGAGGCAGTATGGGAAACAATTCACAAGCTGTATTCCCAGCAGGTGATAATCAAATTACCCCTCCTACAACAAGAAAAGGGGTATTATTCCACATTATATTGTGGTACTGAAGCCAGAAGGCTAGGTGAGACCTATTCTAAATCTAAAAAAATTTGAACACTTACAAAGGTTCAAATCAAGATGGAGTCACTCAGAGCAGTGATAACGAACCAGGAAGAAGGGGACTATATAGTGTCCCGAGACATCAGGGATGCTTACCTCCATGTCCAAAATTTGCCCTTCTCACTAAGGGTACCTCAGGTTCGTGGTACAGAACTGTCACTATCAGTTTCAGACGCTGCCGTTTGGATTGTCCACGGCACCCCGGGTCTTTACCAAGGTAATGGCCGAAATGATGATTCTTCTTCGAAGAAAAGGCGTCTTAATTATCCCTTACTTGGACGATCTCCTGATAAGGGCAAAGTCCAGGGAACAGTTGGAGGTCGGAGTAGCACTATCTCGGATACTGCTACAACAGCACGGGTGGATTCTAAATATTCCAAAATCGCAGCTGATCCCGACGACAAGTCTGCTGTGCCTAGGGATGATTCTGGACACAGTCCAGAAAAAGGTGTTTCTCCCGGAAGAGAAAGCCAGGGAGTTATCCGAGCTAGTCAGGAACCTCCTAAAATCAGTGCATCATTGCACAAGGGTCCTGGTAAAGATGGTGACTTCCTACGAAGCAATTCCATTCGGCAGATTTCACGCAAGAATTTTTCAGTGGGATCTGCTGGACAAATGGTCCGGATCGCATCTTCAGATGCATCAGCGGATAACCCTATATCCAAGGACAAGGGTGTCTCTCCTGTGGTGGTTGCAGAGTGCTCATCTTCTAGAGGGCCGCAGATTCGGCATTCAGGATTGGATGCTGGTGACCACGGAGGCCAGCCCGAGAGGCTGGGGAGCAGTCACACAAGGAAAAAATTTCCAGGGAGTGTGATCAAGTCTGGAGACTTTTCTCCACATAAATATACTGGAGCTAAGGGTAAATTTATAATACTCTAAGCTTAGCAAGACCTCTGCTTCAAGGTCAGCCGGTATTGATCCAGTGGGAAAAACATCACGGCAGTCGCCCACGTAAATAGACAGGGCGGCACAAGAAGCAGGAGGGCAATGGCAAAAACTGCAAGGACTTTTCGCTGGGCGGAAAATCATGTGATAGCACTGTCAGCAGTGTTTCATTCCGGGAATGGAAACTGGGAAGCAGACTTCCTCAGCAGGCACGACCTCCACCCGGCAGAGTGGAAACTTCATCGGGAAGTTTTCCACATGATTGTAAACCGTTGGGAAATACCAAAGGTGGACATGATGGCGTCCCGTCTGAACAAAAAACGGGACAGGTATTGCGCCAGGTTAAGAGACCCTCAGGCAATAGCTGTGGACGTTCTGGTAACACCATGGATGTACCAGTCGGTGTATGTGTTCCATCCTCTGCTTCTCATACCTAAGGTACTGAGACTTATAAGACGTAGAGGAGTAAGAACTATACTCATGGCTCCGGATTGGCCAAAAAGGACTTGGTACCCGGAACTTCAAGAGATGCTCACAGAGGACTTATGGCCTCTGCCGCTAAGAAGGGACTTGTTTCAGCAAGTACCATGTCTGTTCCAAGACTTACCGCAGCTGCGTTTGACGGCATGGCGGTGGAACGCCGGATCCTAAGGGAAAAAGGCATTCCGGAAGAGGTCATTCCTACCCTGGTCAAAGCCAGAAAGGAGGTGACCGCACAACATTATCACCACATGTGGCAAAAATATGTTGCGTGGTGTGAGGCCAGAAAGGCCCCACGAAGAAATTTCAACTCGGTCGATTCCTGCATTTCCTGCAAACAGGAGTGTCTATGGGCCTCAAATTGGGGTCCATTAAGGTTCAAATTTCGGCCCTGTCGATTTTCTTCCAGAAAGAAGTGGCTTCAGTTCCTGAAGTCCAGAAGTTTGTCAAGGGAGTATTGCATATACAACCCCCTTTTGTGCCTCCAGTGGCACTGTGGGATCTCAACGTAGTTCTGGGATTCCTCAAATCACATTGGTTTAAAACCAGTCAAATCTGTGGATTTGAAGCATCTCACATGAAAAGTGACCATGCTCTTGGCCCTGGCCTGGACCAGGCGAGTGTCAAATTGGTGGTTTTTTCTCAAAAAAGCCCATATCTGGTTGTCCATTTGGACAGGGCAGAGCTGCGGACTCGTCCCCAGTTCTCTCCCTAAGGTGGTGTCAGTGTTTCACCTGAACCAGCTTATTTTGGTGCCTTGCGCCTACTAGGGACTTGGAGGACTCCAGGTTGCTAGATGTTGTCAGGGCCCTGTAAATATAGGTTCCAGGACGGCTGGAGTCAGGAAAACTGACTTGCTGTTATCCTGTATGCACCCAACAAACTGGGTGCTCTTGCTTCTAAGCAGACTATTGCTAGTTGGATGTGTAATACAATTCAGCTTGCACATTCTGTGGCAGGCCTGCCACAGCCAAAATATGTAAATGCCCATTCCACAAGGAAGGTGGGCTTATCTTGGGCGGCTGCCCGAGGGGTCTCGGCTTTACAACTTTGCCGAGCGGCTATTTAGTCAGGGGCAAACACGTTGGTAAAATCCTACAAATTTGATACCCTGGCTAAGGAGGACCTGGAGTTCTCTCATTGGGTGCTGCAGAGTCATCCGCACTCTCCCGCCCTTTTGGGAGCTTTGGTATTATCCCCATGGTCCTTTCAGGAACCCCAGCATCCACTAGGACGATAGAGAAAATAAGAATTTACTTACCGATAATTCTATTTCTCGGAGTCCGTAGTGGATGCTGGGCGCCCATCCCAAGTGCGGATTATCTGCAATACTTGTACATAGTTACAAAAATCGGGTTATTATTGTTGTGAGCCATCTTTTCAGAGGCTCCGCTGTTATCATACTGTTAACTGGGTTCAGATCACAGGTTGTACAGTGTGATTGGTGTGGCTGGTATGAGTCTTACCCGGGATTCAAAATCCTTCCTTATTGTGTACGCTCGTCCGGGCACAGTATCCTAACTGAGGCTTGGAGGAGGGTCATAGGGGGAGGAGCCAGTGCACACCACCTGATCCTAAAGCTTTACTTTTTGTGCCCTGTCTCCTGCGGAGCCGCTATTTCCCCATGGTCCTTTCAGGAACCCCAGCATCCACTACGGACTCCGAGAAATAGAATTATCGGTAAGTAAATTCTTATTTTTTTTTCTTTCTTCTTTATACATACATACTACATCTCATTATCAACCAGTCTATATTAGCAGCAGACACAGTACAGTAGTCCACGGCTGTAGCTACCTCTGTGTCGGCACTTGGCAGTCCGTCCATAATTGTATACCACCTACCCGTGGTTTTTTTTTCTTTCTTCTTTATACATACATACTACATCTCTTTATCAACCAGTCTATATTAGCAGCAGACACAGTACAGTAGTCCACGGCTGTAGCTACCTCTGTGTCGGCACTCGGCAGTCCATCCATAATTGTATACCACCTACCCGTGTTTTTTTTTCTTTCTTCTTTATACATACATACTACATCTCTTTATCAACCAGTCTATATTAGCAGCAGACACAGTACAGTAGTCCACGGCTGTAGCTACCTCTGTGTCGGCACTCGGCAGTCCATCCATAATTGTATACCACCTACCCGTGGTTTTTTTTTCTTTCTTCTTTATACATACATACTACATCTCATTATCAACCAGTCTATATTAGCAGCAGACACAGTACAGTACGGTAGTCCACGGCTGTAGCTACCTCTGTGTCGGCACTCGGCAGTCCGTCCATAATTGTATACCACCTACCCGTGGTTTTTTTTTCTTTCTTCTTTATACATACATACTACATCTCTTTATCAACCAGTCTATATTAGCAGCAGACACAGTACAGTAGTCCACGGCTGTAGCTACCTCTGTGTCGGCACTCGGCAGTCCATCCATAATTGTATACCACCTACCCGTGGTTTTTTTTTCTTTCTTCTTTATACATACATACTACATCTCTTTATCAACCAGTCTATATTAGCAGCAGACACAGTACAGTAGTCCACGGCTGTAGCTACCTCTGTGTCGGCACTCGGCAGTCCGTCCATAATTGTATACCACCTACCCGTGGTTTTTTTTTCTTTCTTCTTTATACATACATACTACATCTCTTTATCAACCAGTCTATATTAGCAGCAGACACAGTACAGTACGGTAGTCCACGGCTGTAGCTACCTCTGTGTCGGCACTCGGCAGTCCGTCCATAATTGTATACCACCTACCCGTGGTTTTTTTTTCTTTCTTCTTTATACATACATACTACATCTCTTTATCAACCAGTCTATATTAGCAGCAGACACAGTACAGTAGTCCACGGCTGTAGCTACCTCTGTGTCGGCACTCGGCAGTCCATCCATAATTGTATACTAGTATCCATCCATCTCCATTGTTTACCTGAGGTGCCTTTTAGTTGTGCCTATTAAAATATGGAGAACAAAAATGTTGAGGTTCCAAAATTAGGGAAAGATCAAGATCCACTTCCACCTCGTGCTGAAGCTGCTGCCACTAGTCATGGCCGAGACGATGAAATGCCAGCAACGTCGTCTGCCAAGGCCGATGCCCAATGTCATAGTACAGAGCATGTCAAATCCAAAACACCAAATATCAGTAAAAAAAGGACTCCAAAACCTAAAATAAAATTGTCGGAGGAGAAGCGTAAACTTGCCAATATGCCATTTACCACACGGAGTGGCAAGGAACGGCTGAGGCCCTGGCCTATGTTCATGGCTAGTGGTTCAGCTTCACATGAGGATGGAAGCACTCAGCCTCTCGCTAGAAAAATGAAAAGACTCAAGCTGGCAAAAGCAGTAGCACCGCAAAGAACTGTGCGTTCTTCGAAATCCCAAATCCACAAGGAGAGTCCGACTCCAATTGTGTCGGTTGCGATGCCTGACCTTCCCAACACTGGACGTGAAGAGCATGCGCCTTCCACCATTTGCACGCCCCCTGCAAGTGATGGAAGGAGCACCCGCAGTCCAGTTCCTGATAGTCAGATTGAAGATGTCAGTGTTGAAGTACACCAGGATGAGGAGGATATGGGTGTTGCTGGCGCTGGGGAGGAAATTGACCAGGAGGATTCTGATGGTGAGGTGGTTTGTTTAAGTCAGGCACCCGGGGAGACACCTGTTGTCCGTGGGAGGAATATGGCCGTTGACATGCCTGGTGAAAATACCAAAAAAATCAGCTCTTCGGTGTGGAAGTATTTCACCAGAAATGCGGACAACAGGTGTCAAGCCGTGTGTTCCCTTTGTCAAGCTGTAATAAGTAGGGGTAAGGACGTTAACCACCTCGGAACATCCTCCCTTATACGTCACCTGCAGCGCATTCATAATAAGTCAGTGACAAGTTCAAAAACTTGGGCCGACAGCGGAAGCAGTCCACTGACCAGTAAATCCCTTCCTCTTGTAACCAAGCTCACGCAAACCACCCCACCAACTCCCTCAGTTTCAATTTCCTCCTTCCCCAGGAATGCCAATAGTCCTGCAGGCCATGTCACTGGCAATTCTGATGATTCCTCTCCTGCCTGGGATTCCTCCGATGCATCCTTGCGTGTAACGCCTACTGCTGCTGGCGCTGCTGTTGTTGCTGCTGGGAGTCGATGGTCATCCCAGAGGGGAAGTCGTAAGACCACTTGTACTACTTCCACCAAGCAATTGACTGTCCAACAGTCCTTTGCGAGGAAGATGAAATATCACAGCAGTCATCCTACTGCAAAG
Organism: Pseudophryne corroboree; assembly: GCF_028390025.1. Lineage (NCBI taxonomy): Eukaryota > Metazoa > Chordata > Amphibia > Anura > Myobatrachidae > Pseudophryne > Pseudophryne corroboree. The sequence continues at coordinate 772,124,323 of NC_086446.1, forward strand.
CGGATAACTGAGGCCTTGACATCCTGGGTGGTGAGAAACGTGGTTCCGGTATCCATCATTACTGCAGAGCCAACTAGAGACTTGTTGGAGGTACTGTGTCCCCGGTACCAAATACCATCTAGGTTCCATTTCTCTAGGCAGGCGATACCGAAAATGTACACAGACCTCAGAAAAAGAGTCACCAGTGTCCTAAAAAATGCAGCTGTACCCAATGTCCACTTAACCACGGACATGTGGACAAGTGGAGCAGGGCAGGGTCAGGACTATATGACTGTGACAGCCCACTGGGTAGATGTATGGACTCCCGCCGCAACAACAGCAGCGGCGGCACTAGTAGCAGCATCTCGCAAATGCCAACTCTTTCCTAGGCAGGCTACGCTTTGTATCACCGGTTTCCAGAATACGCACACAGCTGAAAACCTCTTACGGCAACTGAGGAAGATCATCGCGGAATGGCTTACCCCAATTGGACTCTCCTGTGGATTTGTGGCATCGGACAACGCCAGCAATATTGTGTGTGCATTAAATCTGGGCAAATTCCAGCACGTCCCATGTTTTGCACATACCTTGAATTTGGTGGTGCAGAATTTTTTAAAAAACGACAGGGGCGTGCAAGAGATGCTGTCGGTGGCCAGAAGAATTGCGGGACACTTTCGGCGTACAGGCACCACGTACAGAAAACTGGAGCACCACCAAAAACTACTGAACCTGCCCTGCCATCATCTGAAGCAAGAAGTGGTAACGAGGTGGAATTCAACCCTCTATATGCTTCAGAGGTTGGAGGAGCAGCAAAAGGCCATTCAAGCCTATACAATTGAGCACGATATAGGAGGTGGAATGCACCTGTCTCAAGCGCAGTGGAGAATGATTTCAACGTTGTGCAAGGTTCTGATGCCCTTTGAACTTGCCACACGTGAAGTCAGTTCAGACACTGCCAGCCTGAGTCAGGTCATTCCCCTCATCAGGCTTTTGCAGAAGAAGCTGGAGACATTGAAGGAGGAGCTAACACGGAGCGATTCCGCTAGGCATGTGGGACTTGTGGATGGAGCCCTTAATTCGCTTAACAAGGATTCACGGGTGGTCAATCTGTTGAAATCAGAGCACTACATTTTGGCCACCGTGCTCGATCCTAGATTTAAAGCCTACCTTGGATCTCTCTTTCCGGCAGACACAAGTCTGCTGGGGTTGAAAGACCTGCTGGTGAGAAAATTGTCAAGTCAAGCGGAACGCGACCTGTCAACAACATCTCCTCCTTCACATTCTCCCGCAACTGGGGGTGCGAGGAAAAGGCTCAGAATTCCGAGCCCACCCGCTGGCGGTGATGCAGGGCAGTCTGGAGCGACTGCTGATGCTGACATCTGGTCCGGACTGAAGGACCTGACAACGATTACGGACATGTCGTCTACTGTCACTGCATATGATTCTCTCACCATTGAAAGAATGGTGGAGGATTATATGAGTGACCGCATCCAAGTAGGCACGTCACACAGTCCGTACTTATACTGGCAGGAAAAAGAGGAAATTTGGAGGCCCTTGCACAAACTGGCTTTATTCTACCTAAGTTGCCCTCCCACAAGTGTGTACTCCGAAAGAGTGTTTAATGCCGCCGCTCACCTTGTCAGCAATCGGCGTACGAGGTTACATCCAGAAAATGTGGAGAAGATGATGTTCATTAAAATGAATTATAATCAATTCCTCCGTGGAGACATTCACCAGCAGCAATTGCCTCCACAAAGTACACAGGGTGCTGAGATGGTGGATTCCAGTGGGGACGAATTGATAATCTGTGAGGAGGGGGATGTACACGGTGATATATCGGAGGATGATGATGAGGTGGACATCTTGCCTCTGTAGAGCCAGTTTGTGCAAGGAGAGATTAATTGCTTCTTTTTTGGGGGGGGTCCAAACCAACCCGTCATATCAGTCACAGTCGTGTGGCAGACCCTGTCACTGAAATGATGGGTTGGTTAAAGTGTGCATGTCCTGTTTATACAACATAAGGGTGGGTGGGAGGGCCCAAGGACAATTCCATCTTGCACCTCTTTTTTCTTTTCTTTTTCTTTGCGTCATGTGCTGTTTGGGGAGGGTTTTTTGGAAGGGCCATCCTGCGTGACACTGCAGTGCCACTCCTAGATGGGCCCGGTGTTTGTGTCGGCCACTAGGGTCGCTTATCTTACTCACACAGTCTGCTACCTCATTGCGCCTCTTTTTTTCTTTGCATCATGTGCTGTTTGGGGAGGGTTTTTTGGAAGGGCCATCCTGCGTGACACTGCAGTGCCACTCCTTGATGGGCCCGGTGTTTGTGTCAGCCACTAGGGTCGCTTATCTTACTCACACAGTCAGCTACCTCATTGCGCCTCTTTTTTTCTTTGCGTCATGTGCTGTTTGGGGAGGGTTTTATGGAAGGGCCATCCTGCGTGACACTGCAGTGCCACTCCTAGATGGGCCCGGTGTTTGTGTCGGCCACTAGGGTCGCTTATCTTACTCACACAGTCAGCTACCTCATTGCGCCTCTTTTTTTCTTTGAGTCGTGCTGTTTGGGGAGGGTTTTTTGGAAGGGCCATCCTGCGTGACACTGCAGTGCCACTCCTAGATGGGCCCGGTGTTTGTGTCGGCCACTAGGGTCGCTTATCTTACTCACACAGTCAGCTACCTCATTGCGCCTCTTTTTTTCTTTGCGTCATGTGCTGTTTGGGGAGGGTTTTTTGGAAGGGACATCCTGCGTGACACTGCAGTGCCACTCCTAGATGGGCCCGGTGTTTGTGTCGGCCACTAGGGTCGCTTATCTTACTCACACAGTCAGCTACCTCATTGCGCCTCTTTTTTTCTTTGCGTCATGTGCTGTTTGGGGAGGGTTTTTTGGAAGGGACATCCTGCGTGACACTGCAGTGCCACTCCTAGATGGGCCCGGTGTTTGTGTCGGCCACTAGGGTCGCTTATCTTACTCACACAGTCAGCTACCTCATTGCGCCTCTTTTTTTCTTTGCGTCATGTGCTGTTTGGGGAGGGTTTTTTGGAAGGGACATCCTGCGTGACACTGCAGTGCCACTCCTAGATGGGCCCGGTGTTTGTGTCGGCCACTAGGGTCGCTTATCTTACTCACACAGTCAGCTACCTCATTGCGCCTCTTTTTTTCTTTGCGTCATGTGCTGTTTGGGGAGGGTTTTTTGGAAGGGACATCCTGCGTGACACTGCAGTGCCACTCCTAGATGGGCCCGGTGTTTGTGTCGGCCACTAGGGTCGCTTATCTTACTCACACAGTCAGCTACCTCATTGCGCCTCTTTTTTTCTTTGCGTCATGTGCTGTTTGGGGAGGGTTTTTTGGAAGGGACATCCTGCGTGACACTGCAGTGCCACTCCTAGATGGGCCCGGTGTTTGTGTCGGCCACTAGGGTCGCTTATCTTACTCACACAGTCAGCTACCTCATTGCGCCTCTTTTTTTCTTTGCGTCATGTGCTGTTTGGGGAGGGTTTTTTGGAAGGGACATCCTGCGTGACACTGCAGTGCCACTCCTAGATGGGCCCGGTGTTTGTGTCGGCCACTAGGGTCGCTTATCTTACTCACACAGTCAGCTACCTCATTGCGCCTCTTTTTTTCTTTGCGTCATGTGCTGTTTGGGGAGGGTTTTTTGGAAGGGACATCCTGCGTGACACTGCAGTGCCACTCCTAGATGGGCCCGGTGTTTGTGTCGGCCACTAGGGTCGCTTATCTTACTCACACAGCGACCTCGGTGCAAATTTTAGGACTAAAAATAATATTGTGAGGTGTGAGGTATTCAGAATAGACTGAAAATGAGTGTAAATTATGGTTTTTGAGGTTAATAATACTTTGGGATCAAAATGACCCCCAAATTCTATGATTTAAGCTGTTTTTTAGGGTTTTTTGAAAAAAAACACCCGAATCCAAAACACACCCGAATCCGACAAAAAAAATTCGGTGAGGTTTTGCCAAAACGCGGTCGAACCCAAAACACGGCCGCGGAACCGAACCCAAAACCAAAACACAAAACCCGAAAAATTTCAGGCGCTCATCTCTAGTGTAAATCTCATACTCCAAGCATCTTCCCCACATATAATACCATCTACCACTTCTATCATAATGCCCTGGACACTGCAAACAAACATATTTCTAATCTCTCATCTCTGCTCAAGCCTCTAAACCCAAGTGACTTTTTAATATATTTAAATCACTTCTCCTCCCTCAGCCAATCCACCAGCCACTATCAGTGCGCAAGATCTTGTTTCTTACTTCAATGATAAAATCCGAGATGAAATGGTATGCTCTTCCTCAGCCAGTAACCTGCTCAATTCTCTACCTGAACCCTCTGACACCATCTCTTCATTTGATCCCACAAATGAAGATGCAGTATCAACACTCTTCTCGTCCTCCTACTCTACTACCTCTCCTCTTGATCCTATACTCTCACAAGTAAGTAAAGTTCTGTCTCCTGCGTTTATAACAACCTTAACTGAAATCTGTAATCTCTCTCTCTCTCTCTTTCTTTCTTTCTCTCTCTCACCCTCTCTACTGGTATCTTTCCATCACTGTTCAAATTACCCCCATTCTGAAAAAAAAAATCCAACCTAACCAAACTCTCTCAACCTATCGTCCCATCTCTCAGCTCCCATGCCTCTCCAAGCTACTTGAGAGACTTGCCTACATTCACCTCACACACTTTCTTAACTCAAACAACATATTGGAGCCACTTCAGTCAGGCTTTCGTGCCCAACACTCCACAGAGACAGCACTGACTAAGTAGTGAATGATCTGGTCACTGAGAAGTCTAAAGACCAGTACTCCCTACTTATTCTTCTAGATCTCTCTGCTGCATGTGACACTGTTAACCACTCTCTTCTCATACAAACACTACAATCCCTAGGTCTTCAGGGCACAGCCCTTTCTTGGCTCATCCTACCTATGTAATTGCTCTTTCAGTGTCCGCTTCTCTTAATCCACCTCCTCTTCGCTACCTCTATCAGTTGGAGTACCGCAAGGCTCAGTCTTAAGTCATCTGCTTTTCTCAATCTATACCACATCTCTTGGCAAACCAATCAGCTCTTTTGGATTTCAGTATCATCAAATCTACCTATCCTCCCCAGATGTGTCACCATCTGTATTGTTCCGTGTCACTGAATGCCTTTCTGCCATTTCACCTTGACTGTCCTCTCACCACCTCAAACTTAATATTTCCAAAACAGAATTAATTATATTTCCACCGGCCAATAGTAGTTACCAATCGTATATCTCTATAACTGTTGAGAACTCTACAATCAGTCCTATCCCACAAGCTCGCTGCCTAGGTGTTATACTTGACTCTGAACTGTCCTTTGTTCCTCACGTTCAATCTCTCTCAAAAACATGTTAAATGCATCTAAGAAACATATCCAAAATACGACCATACCTTACACAATTATCCCGTACTTGGACGATCTCCTGATAAAAGCGAGATTGAGAGAACAGTTGCTGAAAAGCGTGTCGCTCTCCCTGAGAGTGCTGCAGCAACATGGCTGGATTCTCAATCTGCCAAAGTCACAGTTGGTTCCAACGACTCGGCTATCTTTCTTGGGCATGATTCTGGACACAGAACGAAAGAGGGTTTTTCTCCCGATGGAAAAAGCCCAAGAACTCCAGAACATGGTCAGAGACCTGTTGAAACCGAAAAGGGTGTCAGTCCATCAATGCACTCGAGTACTGGGGAAAATGGTGGCGTCCTACGAGGCCATCCCCTTCAGCAGATTTCATGCGAGGACTTTTCAGTGGGATCTTCTGGACAAGTGGTCCGGGTCCCATCTTCACATTCATCAGAAAATCAGCCTGTCCCCCAGGGCCAGGGTGTCTCTCCTGTGGTGGCTGCAGAGTGCTCACCTTCTAGAGGGTCGCAGGCCCGGCATTAAGGACTGGGTTCTGGTGACCACGGACGCGAGCCTCCGAGGATGGGGAGCAGTCACGCAAGGAAAAATTTTTCAAGGACTATGGTCAAGCCAGGAGGCTTGTCTACACATCAACGTACTGGAATTGAGGGCCTTTTACAACGGCCTGCGTCAAGCGGAGAATCTTCTTCGCAACCTACCGGTTCTGATTCAGTCAGACAACGTCACAGCCGTGGCTCATGTAAACCGACAAGGTGGAACAAGGAGCAGAGTGGCAATGGCGGAAGCCACCAGGATTCTTCGCTGGGCAGAAAATCATGTGAGCGCTTTGACAGCAGTCTTCATTCCAGGAGTGGACAACTGGGAAGCAGACTTCCTCAGCAGACACGATCTCCATCCAGGAGAGTGGGGACTTCATCAAGAAGTTTTTGCAGAGATAACAAGTCGTTGGGGACTTCCTCAAATAGACATGATGGCGTCACGCCTCAACAAGAAGCTTCGGAGGTATTGTGCCAGGTCAAGGGACCCTCAGGCAGTAGCGGTGAACGCCCTGGTGACACCGTGGGTGTTTCGGTCGGTCTATGTGTTTCCTCCTCTTCCACTCATCTCAAAGATATTGAGAATCATAAGACGAAAAAGAGTGCGGACAATACTCATTGTTCTCGATTGGCCTCGAAGGGCCTGGTATTCAGATCTTCAGGAAATGCTCACAGAAGATCCGTGGCCTCTTCCTCTCAGAGAAGACCTGTTGCAACAGGGGCCCTGCGTGTTCCAAGACTTACCGCGGTTACGTTTGACGGCATGGCGGTTGAACACCGAATCCTAGCTGGAAAAGGCATTCCGGAAGGAGTCATCCCTAGTCTGATAAGGGCTAGGAAGGAGGTGACGGCGAAGCATTATCACTGTATCTGGAGAAAGTATGTATCTTGGTGTGAGGCCAAGAATGCTCCTACGGAAGATTTCCATCTGGGCCGTTTTCTCCACTTTCTGCAGACAGGAGTGGATATGGGCCTGAAATTAGGCTCCATTAAGGTACAGATTTCGGCCCTATCAATTTTCTTTCAGAAAGAATTGGCTTCTCTCCCGGAAGTCCAGACTTTTGTAAAGGGAGTGCTGCACATCCAGCCTCCTTTTGTGCCTCCAGTGGCACCATGGGACCTTAACGTGGTGTTGCAGTTCTTAAAATCTCACTGGTTTGAACCTCTTCAAATGGTGGAATTGAAATTTCTCACTTGGAAGGTGGTCATGTTGTTGGCCTTGGCATCTGCAAGGCGGGTGTCTGAATTGGCGGCTTTGTCTCATAAGAGCCCCTATCTGATTTTCCATGTGGATAGAGCAGAATTGAGGACTCGTCCTCAATTTTTGCCTAAGGTGGTTTCATTGTTTCATATGAACCAACCTATTGTGGTGCCTGTGGCTACGGGGGACCTGGAGGATTCCAAGTCCCTTGATGTAGTCAGGGCCTTGAAAATTTATGTAGCCAGGACGGCTTGGGTTAGGAAAACAGAGGCTCTGTTTGTCCTGTATGCAGCCAACAAGGTTGGCGCTCCTGCTTCTAAGCAGACTATTGCACGCTGGATCTGTAACACGACTCAGCAGGCTCATTCTACGGCTGGATTGCCGTTACCAAATTCAGTTAAGGCCCATTCAACTAGGAAGGTGGGCTCTTCTTGGGCGTCTGCCCGAGGCGTCTCGGCATTACAACTTTGCCGAGCGGCGACTTGGTCGGGTTCAAACACTTTTGCCAAATTCTACAAGTTTGATATCCTGGCTGATGAGGACCTCATGTTTGCTCAATCGGTGCTGCAGAGTCATCCGCACTCTCCCGCCCGGTCTGGAGCATTGGTATAATCCCCATGGTACTTACGGAGTCCCCAGCATCCTCTAGGACGTAAGAGAAAATAAGATTTTAAACCTACCGGTAAATCTTTTTCTCCTAGTCCGTAGAGGATGCTGGGCACCCGTCCCAGTGCGGACTAAATTCTGCAAGACTTGTATATAGTTGTTGCTTACATAAGGGTTATGTTACAGTTTTGATCAGTCTCGGGCTGATGCTGTTTTGTTTCATACTGTTAACTGGTTCGTATATTCCATGTTATACAGTGTGGATGGTGTGGGCTGGTATGAATCTTGCCCTTAGATTAACAAAAACCCTTTCCTCGTACTGTCCGTTTCCTCTGGGCACAGTTTCTCTAACTGAGGTCTGGAGGAGGGGCATAGAGGGAGGAGCCAGTGCACACCCATACTAAAAGTTCTTTATAGTGCCCATGTCTCCTGCGGAGTCCGTCTATACCCCATGGTACTTACGGAGTCCCCAGCATCCTCTACGGACTAGGAGAAAAAGATTTACCGGTAGGTTTTAAATCTTATTATATTTAATACTTTTACTCATTACCATTACCCGAATTGCACCTATGTACATCTGTTTGCTTATCTTAAAATATCTTCCAACCCGACCTCTTCGTTCTTCACAAGATCTACGTCTCCCATCCACACTTATTGGGGGTCATTCCAAGTTGATCGCAGCTGTGCTAAATTTAGCACAGTTACGATCATCTTCCCTGACATGCAGAGGGACGCCCAGCACAGGGCTAGTCCGCCCCGCATGTCAGTCCGCCCCCCCCCCCCCCCGCACAAGTACAAAATCATTGCACAGCGGCGATGCTTTTGTACTTGTGGAGTAACTCCCGGCCAGTGCAGCTCCTGCGCGCTGGCCGGGAGTTGATCGTCGCCGCCCCTGGTCGCAGCAGCTGCGTGTGACGTCACGCAGCCCCTGCGTCTATTCACCGCAGACAGTGGGAGAGAGGGCATGCCAGCAGCTCACAGAGCGCTGGGCATGCCTCCTCAGTGATGAAAACGGAGGCGTGGCTCGCAATCGTGGGTCCTCCGTGGAGCCACGCCCCCTTTTCATAGGCCACACCTCCTTTTCAGGAGCGCGCGCTGCTTCACCGCGTGTGTGTCCCTCTTCATAGGATGAGAAAGTTGGGAGGTATGACATGGAGAGAACTGTGCTGAAATTCTAAGCAATCTGACTATATTGCTTAGTATTTCAGCACGGATCTCTCCATGTGTATGCCCCCCAGCAATAGCGATGCGCGGATCCCCGCATCACTATTGCCGGTGCTAGATTGGCCTGGATGCAGGCACGATCTAGCACATCGCTCATTTCACCCGCTGGGTGAAATGAGCGCCATACCAACCCCCCCCTCCCCCCTTCGTCGTCCCCACTCGCTCAGCACACATCGCGCTGTGCTGAGCGGGGGGAGAGATGCGTGCTGAGCGGTATGTGCTAGCGGGTGCAATGACCGTTGTGCTAGATTGTGGCCAACCTAGCTCCAGCGACAGCAACGCGCGGGGCTGCGTATCGCTATCACTGGGGGGCATACACACAAGAGATCTGTGCATAAAATCTAAGCAATCTAGTCAGATTGCTTGGAGTTTAAGAACGGATCTCTCCGTGTGTACCCCCCCTTTATGTAAAAAAAAACCTGGTGAGTCGGGGTACTGAGATTGGACTTCACATTAACGAAATAATGGTACATCACAATAAAGAAAATACATTTTATAATTTATTAACAGTTTCTTATATAGCGCAGCATATTCCGTTGCGCTTTACAATTACAACAACAGTAATAGAACAAAACTGGGGAACAACAGACAGACAGACAGAGGTAGGAAGGCCCTGCTCACAAGCTTACAATCTATAGATTTTAGTGAAGTCTTCATTACGGATACAGTAACTGTGTATTTCCCTAAAAGCAAACTAAAGGGCCGTACTGACAGGGAGATTTCCCCAGAGATCTGTGCTGAGCGATCCAGCACAGACCTCTCAGCACACATCTCTCCCCCCGCTCAGCACAACGCGATGTGTGCCGAGCGAGGGGGGACGGACGGGGGGGGCGCTCATTTCACCCAGCGGTGACTTCTAGCACCTCGATAGCACCAGCACCCCTACACACGGAGCGATGTGTTCTTAATTTCTAAATAATCTAGTCAGATTGCTTAGAAATGAAGTGAACATCGACATTGCTCCGTGTGTACCCCCCTTAAGATGGTTTTTCTACATTTATGTAAATTCTGATTACGTTCTGGTTTGAAGCCAAGAGTCTGTTTTCTGTGAGGTCTGCAGCACATAAACCTTTTGGTGTTTGGGTTTGATTTCCCGTCACCGAAAGTTTATACCTCGCGCCGATGCACTGATAGGACAAACACAGACCCTGCCACCACCTTCTGTTCACAGAACTCGCTCACTTTCTCTGCAGGCTAAAAATAGGAAACCACAAGCAACGGACAGACTGATGTTTTGCAAGCTGCAGAGACAGGTCGGGGAAGGGCTGCATGTTTGTGATAGCGGAGAGCGACAGATATACGGGACAGTGGTGGCCAGGGCCGGAGTCACGCAGGGGCTTGGGTCAGGTTTACTAATACTGGAGGGGGCGGGGTCTGTAAAAGTAGGGAACATTGGGATCAGTGCTTAATGACAGTAATATGGAGCATGTGGGTAAGTAACCAATGGAAAGAGATTGGGTATTGCAGGGTCACCTATAGCCAGAGGCTGCAGAGCACGGGTGTAAGAGGGTTTTGAGGTATTTTTGGTCTTAGAACACCGTTGCGCATATTTTATGGGAGTTAAGCAGGACTGTTATGTGGAACTAAACATGAAAATAAAAATGGCGGTCGTCGTAGAGGTTATTTAAAAAAAAAAAAGAAAGTAACAAACTTTTTTTCCGTCCTCACACATTGCTTATGGTGCTGCGGGGTCTGCCGGAACGTCCTTTATTATTATTAGCCACAGTCCCTGTTTGCCGGAACATTTCCACCCAAGACAGGATAGATTTGTTTGGTGGTGCAGGTCTCTGGAAATTGTCCTGGAACCCAGTTGTTATGGATGCCAGGGAAGGCCCGCCATTCTGTCCTGTCCCGTAACTTTGGAAATAATGTTCTACACACCGTGCACGTTCCTGGATGGCGTACTGTTTCAGTTACCTTATTTTTTAAAAACACCCTGTATATGAACCATAGGTGTGCGCAGGGGGGGGTGCCTGGTGCACACAGGCACCCCCTAATGTCCGGCACCCCGATCTCACATGCCTGATGTAGCGATCGCCGAGCAGGCTAATTACTGTCCCCTCTGTGCTGCACCCTGTCAGGACTGCATTACTGACTGGATACCTCCTGGCTCCATCTCCATGTACAAAAACAGCGTGATGTGACGTGATTACGTGATGCTGCTCGCACGCCCATCCGTCACACCCGCCACATGCCCACCTCTCTCCTTGGATGCTATGCCAACGCCAGCCACTGATGAGGATCAGCATGCAGCCAGCGTTCCTCTTAGGAAGACAAATTCAATACTGGCAGGCGGTCGGCAGCAACATTGACACGTCACTCGTTTTTCCAGCAGCAGGAGTACTAGTCTGCGACTGTCAGTGTCAGTGAGTGAGTGACTTGTACTGTAAGTAAGCTGCTGCAGCTTGCAGGGGAAATAGAGGGGGGGGGGGGGGGGGGCCAGACCAGGCTGAGGAGGAGCAGTGTATTTGCAGTGAGTGCCATCTGGGGTGTTTGGTGCACACCACAACATCTGACAATGTATCTGCATTATTAGGATTGGTACAAGGGTGGATATTTTATATTGCGTTGACCATCAATAGATGGTGCTAGACACGCCCCTCCGACAGTGCACCCCCTAATAAAATGTGCTGCGCACACCTATGATATGAACCATCAGCTCAGAGCGAGAAGACCATAGATCAGGGATATTCAACATGTGACCTTCCAGCTGCTATAGAACTACACATCCCAGCATGCCCTGCCACAGTGTTAGAATGCCCTAATAACAAAACTGGCTGGGCATGCCGGGATGTGTAGTTCCACAGCAGCTGGAGGGCCGCATGTTGAATGTCCCTGCCACAGGTGATATCCTAAATGTGTACCTGCCGACTTTAGGAAGCATTTCTCACCTGGCGGGATTGACGGCACCGGAGAAGGGTGGCCCCGCGTACAGGCTCCGATGGGGACCTCCTTATCCGCCGGTGCGGTAGACTCTGGCATTGTGCCATAGTCTACTGCGCATGTGCAGGTCTCCGGGAACATGGCGCTCGCACTGCGTTCCCGGGGACACCTCTATTACACATGCATGAATCACCGTAAAATGGACGCGGCAGCCATTTTCCCAGTGATTTCTGCAGCTCTGCAGACAGCGTCGGGCCGACTGAGTGGTTAGTATAATTCCATGGGTGTGTGGGGCCCCCAGTACCCAGGGGCCCATGTGCATCACACCTTGCACCTAATATAGATACTCCAGTACCATGTGGTTAGCTTCGCAGTGTGACAACAGTTTACTTTGTCCACAAATCCAGTTATATAAACAGGATATTGCATAATAAAAACTAGAAAGGTTTTCAGGCGCTAATATAGATAAAATCCCAGAATCACCATGTATCTATAATATTATATCAGCAGCCAAATAGCCCAGTTGTGTCTGTGTTAACGCTAACTAATTAGGTACAACTGGAAAGTCCAACTCTAATGGATTTCCAGTTCCCTATGCAAACAAGAAAAAATGGTGCGGCTATTGCACTAATTAAAATGTATTGATGCCAAGCACTTAATTAGAGCTGAATTAACATACACAACCTTTAGGTTAAAAATCAAAATCTCTTTTTTAAATGTATTTCCCACAGATAAGTTTACAAACACAGTGGCCACACATAATATAAAAACATATATATGTATATAGAGATTCACATTTGCAAAGCACCCAATGTGATACTTACTTTGGAGAAAAAAAGTCCATTTACTGAATACAGACTTGTCTACTCACCCGGATTCTGCGGAAGACACCCGGCTTCTCGGATAGTCCCTCGCAGCCCCGGAAGAGTGGGTACCACTCCCACATTCTGCCCACTTCCTAGGAAAGTGGGCAGAATGGGGAGCTAAATAGTGCCGAATCGAGAACCCAGCGGAGGGGGCGGGGCTTAACGACGCGACCATATGCTAATCGTGTAAATGAAGCTCCGCCCATATGCAAATACCACCCAATCACGGTATTTGCTTGTGCAGTGGGCGGGGCCTAATGTCGTTATTGGTCCGGCCTCGCCTCCGTCGCCGCTCACCTGCTTCTCCCCTCTGAGTATCTCCCGGAGAGGAGAGAAGAAAAGTAGGTAAGTATAACTGAATATGGAAAATGCAACTACTATTGGAAATTAATGTCCAATGTCTATACACTTGACAAAAAACAAATGTCTTTGTGAAAGCTTACCGGTCCACCGTAATTCTTCTTCTTATTATTATTATTATTATTAACAGTTTCATATATAGCGCATCAAATCCATTGCGCTTTATAATTGGAAATAACAATGATATAACAAAACTGGGTAATAACAAACAGTCCAGGGCCAATATTTACTAAAAAAACGTGTTTTGCCGATTTGTGTTTTTTTTTCTAAGTCCCAATCCGGGAATTCACTAAGCACAAATCTCGGCAGTGTCTGGTCTATTCGTAATGGATTTAACGGCAAAGTTCTGAAATACGAATGAATAGACCATCGGTCAAACGCGGCTGTTATTTCATACAATACGGGTATTCACTATTCATTCGTATTTGGGTGTTAGTCTCTGAGTGCTCAAGTGCGGGTCTATTTTTTTGCGAATCGTTAAAAATAGCAGCAAAAAAATAGACCTGCTTTTTCCAGTCGAGTTTGGATAACCATGCACGGATCAGTGAGATCTGTGCATGGTTATCTATGGGAAAGGGTCTGTTTAGTGTAAAAACAGATAAAAAAATTGCGTGGGGTCCCCCCTCCTAAGCATAACCAGCCTCGGGCTCTTTGAGCCGGTCCTGGTTGAAAAAATATGGGGGGGGAAATGACAGGGGTTCCCCCATATTTCATCAACCAGCACCAGGCTCTGCGCCTGGTCCTGGTTCCAAAAATACGGGGGACAAAAAGCGTAGGGGTCCCCCGTATTTTTGAAACCAGCACCGGGCTCCACTAGCCAGGTACATAATGCCACAGCCGGGGGACACTTTTATAGTGGTCCCTGCGGCCCTGGCATTACATACCCAACTAGTCACCCCTGGCCGGGGTACCCTGGAAGAGTGGGAACCCCTTAAATCAAGGGGTCCCCCCCTCCAGCCACCCAAGGGCATGGGGTGAAGCCAGAGGCTGTCCCCCCCATCCAAGGGCGGCGGATGGGGGGGCTGATAGCCAAGTGTAAAATATGTGAATATTGTTTTTAGTAGCAGTACTACAAGTCCCAGCAAGCCTCCCCCACAAGCTGGTACTTGGAGAACCACAAGTACCAGCATGCGGTGGAAACCTGAGCCGCTGGTACCTGTAGTACTACTACTAAAAAAATACCCCCCAAAAAACAGGACACACACACCGTGAAAGTATAAGTTTATTACATACATGCACACCTCCATACATACATACATACATACATACATACATACTTACCTATGTAAGTAAAAAATTATACTCACATAATCCAGTGTAGATTCTGTCTTTGTATAATCCACGTACTTGGCAAAACAAAAAAACGGAAACCCGACCACGCACTGAAAGGTTGACCGAAAGTAACCTCACCGCTGACCGCAAAGTTCCCACCATTGGCTACAATGGAGCGCATAGGCGCTACATTGTATCTCTGCCGTGTGCTGCCTCACAGACACTACAGGAGCACACAGCCAATCAGGAGAGTGCCACGACGTGGCGCTCCCTGATTGGCTGAAGGGACCCTCTTTGACAGGAGTCAGGGGGGGTCCTGGCAGTCAGAGAAAGGGGTCCCATGTGTAAACATGGGACCCCTTTCAGTGCGTGGTCGGGTTTCCGTTTTTCTCTGACGTCCTAAGTGGATGCTGGGGACTCCGTCAGGACCATGGGGATTAGCGGCTCCGCAGGAGACAGGGCACAAAACTAAAGCTTTAGGATCAGGTGGTGTGTACTGGCTCCTCCCCCTATGACCCTCCTCCAAGCCTCAGTTAGGTTTTTGTGCCCGTCCGAGCAGGGTGCAATCTAGGTGGCTCTCTTAAGGAGCTGCTTAGAAAAAGTTTTTAGGTTTCTTATTTTCAGTGAGTCCTGCTGGCAACAGGCTCACTGAATCGAGGGACTTAGGGGAGAGAAGTTCAACTCACCTACGTGCAGGATGGATTGGCTTCTTAGGCTACTGGACACCATTAGCTCCAGAGGGAGTCGGAACACAGGTCTCACCCTGGGGTTCGTCCCGGAGCCGCGCCGCCGACCCCCCTTGCAGATGCTGAAGATTGAAGGTCCAGAAACCGGCGGCAGAAGGCTTTTCAGTCTTCATGAAGGTAGCGCACAGCACTGCAGCTGTGCGCCATTGTTGTCACACACTTCACACCAACGGTCACGGAGGGTGCAGGGCGTTGCAGGGGGCGCCCTGGGCAGCAATGTATAATACCTTATTCTGGCTAAAAATACATCACATATAGCCCCTGGAGGCTATATGGATGTATTTAACCCCTGCCAGGTCTCAGAAAAACGGGAGAAGAAGCCCGCCGAAAAGGGGGCGGGGCCTATTCTCCTCAGCACACAGCGCCATTTTC
The DNA here is from genome assembly GCF_028390025.1 of Pseudophryne corroboree. Classification (NCBI taxonomy): domain Eukaryota; kingdom Metazoa; phylum Chordata; class Amphibia; order Anura; family Myobatrachidae; genus Pseudophryne; species Pseudophryne corroboree. Next base: position 772,139,762 of record NC_086446.1, read on the forward strand.
CCTCACAGAAAGGCTGGTGGGAAGGCTCCCAGGCTCTCCCCTGCACTGCACTACAGAAACAGGGTTAAAACAGAGAGGGGGGGCACTTATTTGGCGATATGTATATATATATTAAAATGCTATAAGGGAAAAACACTTATATAAAGGTTGTCCCTGTATAATATAGCGTTTTTGGTGTGTGCTGGCAAACTCTCCCTCTGTCTCCCCAAAGGGCTAGTGGGGTCCTGTCCTCTATCAGAGCATTCCCTGTGTGTGTGCTGTGTGTCGGTACTTGTGTGTCGACATGTATGAGGACGATGTTGGTGAGGAGGCGGAGCAATTGCCGGTAATGGTGATGTCACTCTCTAGGGAGTCGACACCGGAATGGATGGCTTATTTAAGGAATTACGTGATAATGTCAACACGCTGCAAGGTCGGTTGACGACATGAGACGGCCGGCAAACCAATTAGTACCTGTCCAGGCGTCTAAAACACCGTCAGGGGCGTTAAAACGTCCTTTTACCTCAGTCGGTCGACACAGACACGGACACTGACTCCAGTGTCGACGGTGAAGAAACAAACGTATTTTCCTTTAGGGCCACACGTTACTTGTTAAGGGCAATGAAGGAGATGTTACATATTTCTGATACTACAAGTACCACAAAAAAGGGTATTATGTGGAGTGTGAAAAAAACTACATGTGGTTTTTCCTGAATCAGATAAATTAAATGAAGTGTGTGATGATGCGTGGGTTTCCCCCGATAGAAAATTATTGGCGGTATACCCTTTCCCGCCAGAAGTTATGGCGCGTTGGGAAACACACCTTAGGGTGGATAAGGCGCTCACACGCTTATAAAAACAAGTGGCGTTACCGTCTCCAGATACGGACGCCCTCAAGGAGCCAACTGATAGGAGGTTGGAAAATATCCTAAAAAGTATATACACACATACTGGTGTTATACTGCGACCAGCGATCGCCTCAGCCTGGATGGGCAGCGCTGGGGTGGCTTGGTCGGATTCCCTGACTGGAAATATTGATACCCTTGACAGGGACAGTATTTTATTGACTATAGAGCATTTAAAAGATGCATTTCTATATATGCGAAACTCTGGCATCAAGAGTAAGTGCGATGTCCATATCTGCCAGACGATGTTTATGGACACGACAGTGGTCAGGTGATGCAGATTCCAAACGGCACATGGAAGTATTGCCGTATAAAGGGGAGGAGTTATTTGGGGTCGGTCCATCGGACCTGGTGGCCACGGCAACAGCTAGAAAATCCACCTTTTTTACCCCAAGTCACATCTCCGCAGAAAAAGACATAGTCTTTTCAGCCTCAGTCCTTTCGTCCCCATAATATCTGCCCAGGGATAGAGGTAAGGGAAGAAGACTGCAGCAGGCAGCCCATTCCCAGGAACAGAAGCCTTCCACCGCTTCTGCCAAGTCCTCAGCATGACGCTGGGGCCGTACAAACAGGTGCGGTGGGGGGTCGTCTCAAGAGTTTCAGCACGCAGTGGGCTCACTCGCAAGTGGACCCCTGGATCCTACAAGTAGTATCCCAGGGGTACAGATTGGAAATTCGAGACGTCTCCCCCTCGCAGGTTCCTGAAGTTTGCTTTACCAACGTCTACCTCCGACAGGGAGGCAGTATTGGAAACAATTCACAAGCTGTATTTCCAGCAGGTGATAATCAAAGTACCCCTCCTACAACAAGTAAAGGGGTATTATTCCACACTATATTGTGGTACTGAAGCCAGACGGCTCGGTGAGACCTATTCTAAATGGAGTCACTCAGAGCAGTGATAGCGAACCAGGAAGAAGGGGACTATATGGTGTCCCTGGACATCAAGGATGCTTACCTCCATGTCCAAATTTGCCCTTCTCACAAAGGGTACCTCAGGTTCGTGGTACAAAACTGTCACTATCAGTTTCAGACGCTGCCGTTTGGATTGTCCACGGCACCCCGGGTCTTTACCAAGGTAATGGCCGAAATGATGATTCTTCTTCAAAGAAAAGGCGTCTTAATTATCCCTTACTTGGACGATCTCCTGATAAGGGCAAGGTCCAGAGAACAGTTGGAGGTCTGAGAAGCACTATCTCAAGTAGTTCTACGACAGCACGGGTGGATTCTAAATATTCCAAAATCGCAGCTGTCTCCGACGACACGTCTGCTGTCCCTAGGGATGATTTTGGACACAGTCCAGAAAAAGGTGTTTCTCCCGGAGGAGAAAGCCAGGGAGTTATCCGAGCTAGTCTGGAACCTCCAAAAACCAGGAAAAGTGTCAGTGCATCATTGCACAAGGGTCCTGGGAAAAATGGTGGCTTCTTACGAAGCGATTCCATTCGGCAGATTTCACGCAAGAACTTTTCAGTGGGATCTGCTGGACAAATGGTCCGGATCGCATCTTCAGATGCATCAGCGGATAACCCTGTCTCCAAGGACAAGGGTGTCTCTTCTGTGGTGGCTGCAGAGTGCTCATCTACTAAAGTGCCACAGTTATGCATTCAGGACTGGGTCCTGGTGACCACGGATTCCAGCTTGAAAAGCTGGGGAGCAGTCACACAGGAAAAAAAAAAAAAAAAAAATTCCAGGGAGTGTGATCAAGTCTGGGGACTTCTCTCCGCATAAATATACTGGAGCTAAGAGCAATTTACAATGCTCTAAGCTTAGCAAGACCTCTGCTTCAAGGTCAGCCGGTATTGATCCAGTGGGACAACATCACGGCAGTCGCCCACGTAAACAGACAGGGCGGCACAAGAAGCAGGAGGACAATGGCAGAAACTGCAAGGATTCTTCGCTGGGCGGAAAATCATGTGATAGCACTGTCAGCAGTTTTCATTCCGGGAGTGGACAACTGGGAAGCAGACTTCCTCAGCACGACCTCCACCCGGGAGAGTGGGGACTTCATCGAGAAGTTTTTTCCACATGATTGTGCACCGTTGGGAAAGACCAAAGGTGGACATGATGGCGTCCCGCCTGAACAAAAAACTGTATTGAGTATCTATATAAGCTGACGCTTCAATAAGCTCATAAAAGTGCACATAACTGTATTTAAAAGTTCAAAGATAGATTCCAATCATGATCTACAGCAACAGAAATCAGCTGGTAATTGTCGGTCAAAGCTTAATTAGCAATCCAGGGTTCCTTTTATCTGCCTTTCAGTTGTAATTATGTCCTCCAAGTGCGCAGATGATTAGAGAGCATAGAATGGTTTTATGATAATTCAGATTAGAGCTCTATAGCAGTTCAATTATCCGTTTAGTATAATCACACAGACAATGCAGAAGATGGAATTACCAGACCAGGCTGTCACGGAAATTTCTCCACCAAATTGCTAGTATTTTTCAAGCTGACACTGCATGGATACTTAACGGTGTTGGACCCAGCGGTCAGGATGTCCCGGGAGGGCTTGCCGGATATGGCGGTCACGGCGTTCGGTCCTCACAACTGGTAGACGCACTGAAAGGTTTGCACACGGAGGAAACGAGTGGCAGGGAACCAGGCTGACTGTAGCATACACGGTGCACAATGGAGCGTCCTCTACGCGTTTCTCCGCTCTAGTGGTAAGCGGTTTCCTCAGGAGGTTAATACAGGTGTCCATAGCAGGTATGCTTATAAAGTCCATTCAGCCAATAAGAAAGTCTCATTCGTTTGGACTACACCTGTATTTAATTGATGCACCAGCTTAATTCATTCAGAGGAAATAAACCTATCTATCTTTATAGGGAAAACTCTATCAATCGATAAAACATGCTTAAGGGAGATTACATGTATCTAAATTCTTTGTTGACACATCAATAATTGCATACAGGTATATAAATTATAGTATTCTACATAACAACATTTCCTTATTTCATTATTATTTAATTTATGGCATCACAGAGAACATAAGTATCATTTAAACAGAAAATGCCTATAGCACTCCTAATATTACTAAGAGCTTTGGTTTCAGCATAAGTCTCAATAGCTCATCAGGTAAGTTCTAGGACTCCAGCTCCCAAGGTCCACGGTGTATGTGTTCCCTCCTCTGCTTCTCATACCAAAGGTACTGAGAATTATAAGACGTAGAGGAGTAAGAACTATACTCGTGGCTCCGGATGGGCCAAGAAGGACTTGGTACCCGGAACTTCATGAGATGCTCACAGAGGACTCAGGGCCTCTGCCGATAAGAAGGGACTTGCTTCAGCAAGTACCATGTCTGTTCCAAGACTTACCGCGGGTGCGTTTGACGGCATGGCGGTTGAACGCCGGATCCTAAGGGAAAAAAGGCATTCCGGAAGAGGTCATTCCTACCCTGGTCAAAGCAAGGAAGGAGGTGACCGCACAACATTATCACCACATGTGGCGAAAATATGTTGCGTGGTGTGAGGCCAGGAAGGCCCCACGAAGAAATTTCAACTCGGTCGATTCCTGCATTTCCTGCAAACAGGAGTGTCTATGGGCCTCAAATTGGGGTCCATTAAGGTTCAAATTTCGTCCCTGTCGATTTTCTTCCAGAAAGAATTGGCTTCAGTTCCTGAAGTCCAGAAATTTGACAAGGGAGTACTGCATATACAACCCCCTTTTGTGCCTCCAGTGGCACTGTGGGATCTCAACGTAGTCCTGGGATTCCTCAAATCACGTTGGTTTAAACCGCTCAAATCTGTGGATTTGAAATATCTCACATGGAAAGTAGAGATGAGCGGGTTCGGTTTCTCTGAATCCGAACCCGCCAGAACTTCATGTTTTTTTTCACGAGTCCGAGCGACTCGGATCTTCCCGCCTTGCTCGGTTAACCCGAGCGCGCCCGAACGTCATCATGACGCTGTCGGATTCTCGCGAGGCTCGGATTCTATCGCGAGACTCGGATTCTATATAAGGAGCCGCGCGTCGCCGCCATTTTCACACTGGCTTTATTCTACCTAAGTTGCCCTCCCTCCAGTGTGTACTCCGAAAGAGTGTTTAGTGCAGCCGCTCACCTTGTCAGCAATCGGCGTACGAGGTTACTTCCAGAAAATGTGGAGAAGATGATGTTCATTAAAATGAATTATAATCAATTCCTCAGTGGAGACATTCACCAGCAGCAATTGCCTCCAGAAAGTACACGGGGACCTGAGATGGTGGATTCCAGTGGGGACGAATTAATAATCTGTGAGGAGGGGGATGTACACAGTGAAAGGGGTGAGGAATCGGAGGATGATGATGAGGTGGACATCTTGCCTCTGTAGAGCCAGTTTGTGCAAGGAGAGATTGATTGCTTCTTTTTTGGTGGGGGCCCAAACCAACCAGTCATTTCAGTCACAGTCGTGTGGCAGACCCTGTCACTGAAATGATGGGTTCGTTAAAGTGTGCATGTCCTGTTTATTAGTGATGAGCGGGTTCGGATCCTCGGAATCCGACCCGCCCGAACTTCACCTTTTTTTTACACGGGTCCGAGCGACTCGGATCCTCCCGCCTTGCTCGGTTAACCCGAGCGCGCCCGAACGTCATCATCCCGCTGTCGGATTCTCGCGAGACTCGGATTCTATATAAGGAGCCGCGCGTCGCCGCCATTTTCACACGTGCATTGAGATTGATAGGGAGAGGACGTGGCTGGCGTCCTCTCCGTTTAGACACTTGATTTACTAATTTTGGGGAGCATTAGGAGTACTCAGTAGTGTACAGTGCAGAGTTTTGCTGATAGTGACCAGTGACCACCACTTTTATTTATAATCCGTTCTCTGCCTGAAAAAAGCGATACACAGCACACAGTGACTCAGTCACATACATACCATATCTGTGTGCACTGCTCAGGCTCAGGCCAGTGTGCTGCATCATCTATATATATTATATATCTGTCTGACTGCTCAGCTCACACAGCTTATAATTGTGGGGGAGACTGGGGAGCACTACTGCAGTGCCAGTTATAGGTTATAGCAGGAGCCAGGAGTACATAATAGTATATTAAAATTAAACAGTGCACACTTTTGCTGCAGGAGTGCCACTGCCAGTGTGACTAGTGACCAGTGACCTGACCACCAGTATATAATATTAGTAGTATACTATCTCTTTATCAACCAGTCTATATTAGCAGCAGACACAGTACAGTGCGGTAGTTCACGGCTGTGGCTACCTCTGTGTCGGCACTCGGCAGCCCGTCCATAATTGTATATACCAGTGACCTAACCGTGGTTTTTTTTTCTTTCTTTATACATACATACTAGTTACGAGTATACTATCTCTTTTTCAACCAGTCTATATATTAGCAGCAGACACAGTACAGTGCGGTAGTTCACGGCTGTGGCTACCTCTGTGTCGGCACTCGGCAGCCCGTCCATAATTGTATATACCAGTGACCTAACCGTGGTTTTTTTTTCTTTCTTTATACATACATACTAGTTACGAGTATACTATCTCTTTATCAACCAGTCTATATATTAGCAGCAGACACAGTACAGTGCGGTAGTTCACGGCTGTGGCTACCTCTGTGTCGGCACTCGGCAGCCCGTCCATAATTGTATATACCAGTGACCTAACCGTGGTTTTTTTTTCTTTCTTTATACATACATACTAGTTACGAGTATACTATCTCTTTATCAACCAGTCTATATATTAGCAGCAGACACAGTACAGTGCGGTAGTTCACGGCTGTGGCTACCTCTGTGTCGGCACTCGGCAGCCCGTCCATAATTGTATATACCAGTGACCTAACCGTGGTTTTTTTTTCTTTCTTTATACATACATACTAGTTACGAGTATACTATCTCTTTATCAACCAGTCTATATATTAGCAGCAGACACAGTACAGTGCGGTAGTTCACGGCTGTGGCTACCTCTGTGTCGGCACTCGGCAGCCCGTCCATAATTGTATATACCAGTGACCTAACCGTGGTTTTTTTTCTTTCTTTATACATACATACTAGTTACGAGTATACTATCTCTTTATCAACCAGTCTATATATTAGCAGCAGACACAGTACAGTGCGGTAGTTCACGCTCACGGCTGTGGCTACCTCTGTGTCGGCACTCGGCAGCCCGTCCATAATTGTATATACCACCTAACCGTGGTTTTTTTTTCTTTCTTTATACATACATACTAGTTACGAGTATACTATCTCTTTATCAACCAGTCTATATATTAGCAGCAGACACAGTACAGTGCGGTAGTTCACGGCTGTGGCTACCTCTGTGTCGGCACTCCGCAGCCCGTCCATAATTGTATATACCAGTGACCTAACCGTGGTTTTTTTTTCTTTCTTTATACATACATACTAGTTACGAGTATACTATCTCTTTATCAACCAGTCTATATATTAGCAGCAGACACAGTACAGTGCGGTAGTTCACGGCTGTGGCTACCTCTGTGTCGGCACTCGGCAGCCCGTCCATAATTGTATATACCAGTGACCTAACCGTGGTTTTTTTTTCTTTCTTTATACATACATACTAGTTACGAGTATACTATCTCTTTATCAAACAGTCTATATATTAGCAGCAGACACAGTACAGTGCGGTAGTTCACGGCTGTGGCTACCTCTGTGTCGGCACTCGGCAGCCCGTCCATAATTGTATATACCACCTAACCGTGGTTTTTTTTTCTTTCTTTATACATACATACTAGTTACGAGTATACTATCTCTTTATCAACCAGTCTATATATTAGCAGCAGACACAGTACAGTGCGGTAGTTCACGGCTGTGGCTACCTCTGTGTCGGCACTCGGCAGCCCGTCCATAATTGTATATACCAGTGACCTAACCGTGGTTTTTTTTTCTTTCTTTATACATACATACTAGTTACGAGTATACTATCTCTTTATCAACCAGTCTATATATTAGCAGCAGACACAGTACAGTGCGGTAGTTCACGGCTGTGGCTACCTCTGTGTCGGCACTCGGCAGCCCGTCCATAATTGTATATACCAGTGACCTAACCGTGGTTTTTTTTTCTTTCTTTATACATACATACTAGTTACGAGTATACTATCTCTTTATCAACCAGTCTATATATTAGCAGCAGACACAGTACAGTGCGGTAGTTCACGGCTGTGGCTACCTCTGTGTCGGCACTCGGCAGCCCGTCCATAATTGTATATACCACCTAACCGTGGTTTTTTTTTCTTTCTTTATACATACATACTAGTTACGAGTATACTATCTCTTTATCAACCAGTCTATATATTAGCAGCAGACACAGTACAGTGCGGTAGTTCACGGCTGTGGCTACCTCTGTGTCGGCACTCGGCAGCCCGTCCATAATTGTATATACCACCTAACCGTGGTTTTTTTTTCTTTCTTTATACATACATACTAGTTACGAGTATACTATCTCTTTATCAACCAGTCTATATATTAGCAGCAGACACAGTACAGTGCGGTAGTTCACGGCTGTGGCTACCTCTGTGTCGGCACTCGGCAGCCCGTCCATAATTGTATATACCACCTAACCGTGGTTTTTTTTTCTTTCTTTATACATACATACTAGTTACGAGTATACTATCTCTTTATCAACCAGTCTATATATTAGCAGCAGACACAGTACAGTGCGGTAGTTCACGGCTGTGGCTACCTCTGTGTCGGCACTCGGCAGCCCGTCCATAATTGTATATACCAGTGACCTAACCGTGGGTTTTTTTTCTTTCTTTATACATACATACTAGTTACGAGTATACTATCTCTTTATCAACCAGTCTATATATTAGCAGCAGACACAGTACAGTGCGGTAGTTCATGGCTGTGGCTACCTCTGTGTCGGCACTCGGCAGCCCGTCCATAATTGTATATACCACCTAACCGTGGTTTTTTTTTCTTTCTTTATACATACATACTAGTTACGAGTATACTATCTCTTTATCAACCAGTCTATATATTAGCAGCAGACACAGTACAGTGCGGTAGTTCACGGCTGTGGCTACCTCTGTGTCGGCACTCGGCAGCCCGTCCATAATTGTATACTAGTATCCAATCCATCCATCTCCATTGTTTACCTGAGGTGCCTTTTAGTTGTGCCTATTAAAATATGGAGAACAAAAATGTTGAGGTTCCAAAATTAGGGAAAGATCAAGATCCACTTCCACCTCGTGCTGAAGCTGCTGCCACTAGTCATGGCCGAGACGATGAAATGCCAGCAACGTCGTCTGCCAAGGCCGATGCCCAATGGCATAGTACAGAGCATGTCAAAACCAAAACACCAAATATCAGTAAAAAAAGGACTCCAAAACCTAAAATAAAATTGTCGGAGGAGAAGCGTAAACTTGCCAATATGCCATTTACCACACGGAGTGGCAAGGAACGGCTGAGGCCCTGGCCTATGTTCATGGCTAGTGGTTCAGCTTCACATGAGGATGGAAGCACTCAGCCTCTCGCTAGAAAACTGAAAAGACTCAAGCTGGCAAAAGCACCGCAAAGAACTGTGCGTTCTTTGAAATCCCAAATCCACAAGGAGAGTCCAATTGTGTCGGTTGCGATGCCTGACCTTCCCAACACTGGACGTGAAGAGCATGCGCCTTCCACCATTTGCACGCCCCCTGCAAGTGCTGGAAGGAGCACCCGCAGTCCAGTTCCTGATAGTCAGATTGAAGATGTCAGTGTTGAAGTACACCAGGATGAGGAGGATATGGGTGTTGCTGGCGCTGGGGAGGAAATTGACCAGGAGGATTCTGATGGTGAGGTGGTTTGTTTAAGTCAGGCACCCGGGGAGACACCTGTTGTCCGTGGGAGGAATATGGCCGTTGACATGCCTGGTGAAAATACCAAAAAAATCAGCTCTTCGGTGTGGAGGTATTTCACCAGAAATGCGGACAACAGGTGTCAAGCCGTGTGTTCCCTTTGTCAAGCTGTAATAAGTAGGGGTAAGGACGTTAACCACCTCGGAACATCCTCCCTTATACGTCACCTGCAGCGCATTCATAATAAGTCAGTGACAAGTTCAAAAACTTTGGGTGACAGCGGAAGCAGTCCACTGACCAGTAAATCCCTTCCTCTTGTAACCAAGCTCACGCAAACCACCCCACCAACTCCCTCAGTGTCAATTTCCTCCTTCCCCAGGAATGCCAATAGTCCTGCAGGCCATGTCACTGGCAAGTCTGACGAGTCCTCTCCTGCCTGGGATTCCTCCGATGCATCCTTGCGTGTAACGCCTACTGCTGCTGGCGCTGCTGTTGTTGCCGCTGGGAGTCGATGGTCATCCCAGAGGGGAAGTCGTAAGCCCACTTGTACTACTTCCAGTAAGCAATTGACTGTTCAACAGTCCTTTGCGAGGAAGATGAAATATCACAGCAGTCATCCTACTGCAAAGCGGATAACTGAGTCCTTGACAACTATGTTGGTGTTAGACGTGCGTCCGGTATCCGCCGTTAGTTCACAGGGAACTAGACAATTTATTGAGGCAGTGTGCCCCCGTTACCAAATACCATCTAGGTTCCACTTCTCTAGGCAGGCGATACCGAGAATGTACACGGACGTCAGAAAAAGACTCACCAGTCTCCTAAAAAATGCAGTTGTACCCAATGTCCACTTAACCACGGACATGTGGACAAGTGGAGCAGGGCAGGGTCAGGACTATATGACTGTGACAGCCCACTGGGTAGATGCATGGACTCCCGCCGCAAGAACAGCAGCGGCGGCACCAGTAGCAGCATCTCGCAAACGCCAACTCTTTCCTAGGCAGGCTACGCTTTGTATCACCGCTTTCCAGAATACGCACACAGCTGAAAACCTCTTACGGCAACTGAGGAAGATCATCGCGGAATGGCTTACCCCAATTGGACTCTCCTGTGGATTTGTGGCATCGGACAACGCCAGCAATATTGTGTGTGCATTAAATATGGGCAAATTCCAGCACGTCCCATGTTTTGCACATACCTTGAATTTGGTGGTGCAGAATTTTTTAAAAAACGACAGGGGCGTGCAAGAGATGCTGTCGGTGGCCAGAAAAATTGCGGGACACTTTCGGCGTACAGGCACCACGTACAGAAGACTGGAGCACCACCAAAAACTACTGAACCTGCCCTGCCATCATCTGAAGCAAGAAGTGGTAACGAGGTGGAATTCAACCCTCTATATGCTTCAGAGGTTGGAGGAGCAGCAAAAGGCCATTCAAGCCTATACAATTGAGCACGATATAGGAGATGGAATGCACCTGTCTCAAGTGCAGTGGAGAATGATTTCAACGTTGTGCAAGGTTCTGATGCCCTTTGAACTTGCCACACGTGAAGTCAGTTCAGACACTGCCAGCCTGAGTCAGGTCATTCCCCTCATCAGGCTTTTGCAGAAGAAGCTGGAGGCATTGAAGAAGGAGCTAAAAGGGAGCGATTCCGCTAGGCATGTGGGACTTGTGGATGCAGCCCTTAATTCGCTTAACAAGGATTCACGGGTGGTCAATCTGTTGAAATCAGAGCACTACATTTTGGCCACCGTGCTCGATCCTAGATTTAAAGCCTACCTTGGATCTCTCTTTCCGGCAGACACAGGTCTGCTGGGGTTGAAAGACCTGCTGGTGACAAAATTGTCAAGTCAAGCGGAACGCGACCTGTCAACATCTCCTCCTTCACATTCTCCCGCAACTGGGGGTGCGAGGAAAAGGCTCAGAATTCCGAGCCCACCCGCTGGCGGTGATGCAGGGCAGTCTGGAGCGACTGCTGATGCTGACATCTGGTCCGGACTGAAGGACCTGACAACGATTACGGACATGTCGTCTACTGTCACTGCATATGATTCTCTCAACATTGATAGAATGGTGGAGGATTATATGAGTGACCGCATCCAAGTAGGCACGTCACACAGTCCGTACTTATACTGGCAGGAAAAAGAGGCAATTTGGAGGCCCTTGCACAAACTGGCTTTATTCTACCTAAGTTGCCCTCCCACAAGTGTGTACTCCGAAAGAGTGTTTAGTGCCGCCGCTCACCTTGTCAGCAATCGGCGTACGAGGTTACATCCAGAAAATGTGGAGAAGATGATGTTCATTAAAATGAATTATAATCAATTCCTCCGCGGAGACATTGACCAGCAGCAATTGCCTCCACAAAGTACACAGGGAGCTGAGATGGTGGATTCCAGTGGGGACGAATTGATAATCTGTGAGGAGGGGGATGTACACGGTGATATATCGGAGGGTGAAGATGAGGTGGACATCTTGCCTCTGTAGAGCCAGTTTGTGCAAGGAGAGATTAATTGCTTCTTTTTTGGGGGGGGTCCAAACCAACCCGTCATATCAGTCACAGTCGTGTGGCAGACCCTGTCACTGAAATGATGGGTTGGTTAAAGTGTGCATGTCCTGTTTTGTTTATACAACATAAGGGTGGGTGGGAGGGCCCAAGGATAATTCCATCTTGCACCTCTTTTTTCTTTTCTTTTTCTTTGCATCATGTGCTGATTGGGGAGGGTTTTTTGGAAGGGACATCCTGCGTGACACTGCAGTGCCACTCCTAGATGGGCCCGGTGTTTGTGTCGGCCACTAGGGTCGCTAATCTTACTCACACAGCTACCTCATTGCGCCTCTTTTTTTCTTTGCGTCATGTGCTGTTTGGGGAGGGTTTTTTGGAAGGGACATCCTGCGTGACACTGCAGTGCCACTCCTAGATGTGCCCGGTGTTTGTGTCGGCCACTAGGGTCGCTAATCTTACTCACACAGCTACCTCATTGCGCCTCTTTTTTTCTTTGCGTCATGTGCTGTTTGGGGAGGGTTTTTTGGAAGGGACATCCTGCGTGACACTGCAGTGCCACTCCTAGATGGGCCCGGTGTTTGTGTCGGCCACTAGGGTCGCTAATCTTACTCACACAGTCAGCTACCTCATTGCGCCTCTTTTTTTCTTTGCGTCATGTGCTGTTTGGGGAGGGTTTTTTGGAAGGGCCATCCTGCGTGACACTGCAGTGCCACTCCTAGATGGGCCCGGTGTTTGTGTCGGCCACTAGGGTCGCTAATCTTACTCACACAGCTACCTCATTGCGCCTCTTTTTTTCTTTGCGTCATGTGCTGTTTGGGGAGGGTTTTTTGGAAGGGCCATCCTGCGTGACACTGCAGTGCCACTCCTAGATGGGCCCGGTGTTTGTGTCGGCCACTAGGGTCGCTAATCTTACTCACACAGCTACCTCATTGCGCCTCTTTTTTTCTTTGCGTCATGTGCTGTTTGGGGAGGGTTTTTTGGAAGGGACATCCTGCGTGACACTGCAGTGCCACTCCTAGATGGGCCCGGTGTTTGTGTCGGCCACTAGGGTCGCTTATCTTACTCACACAGCGACCTCGGTGCAAATTTTAGGACTAAAAATAATATTGTGAGGTGTGAGGTATTCAGAATAGACTGAAAATGAGTGTAAATTATGGTTTTTGAGGTTAATAATACTTTGGGATCAAAATGACCCCCAAATTCTATGATTTAAGCTGTTTTTTAGTGTTTTTGGAAAAAAGCACCCGAATCCAAAACACACCCGAATCCGACAAAAATAATTCGGTGAGGTTTTGCCAAAACGCGTTCGAACCCAAAACACGGCCGCGGAACCGAACCCAAAACCAAAACACAAAACCCGAAAAATTTCAGGCGCTCATCTCTAATGGAAAGTGACCATGATGTTGGCCCTGGCCTCGGCCAGGCGAGTGTCAGAATTGGCGGCTTTGTCTCACAAAAGCCCATATCTGATTGTCCATTCGGACAGGGCAGAGCTGCGGACTCGTCCCCAGTTTCTCCCTAAGGTGGTGTCAGCGTTTCATCTGAACCAGCTTATTGTGGTACCTGCGGCTACTAGAGACTTGGAGGACTCCAAGTTGCTAGATGTTGTCAGGGCCCTGAAAATATAGATTTCCAGGACGGCTGGAGTCAGGAAAACTGACTTGCTGTTATCCTGTATGCACCCAAAAAACTGGGTGCTCTTGCTTCTAAGCAGACGATTGCTAGTTGAATGTGTAGTACAATTCAGCTTGCACATTCTGTGGCAGGACTGCCACAGCCAAAATATATAAATGCCCATTCCACAAGGAAGGTGGGCTCATCTTGGGCGACTGCCCGAGGGGTCTCGGCTTTACAGCTTTGCCGAGCTGCTACTTGGTCAGGGGCACACCCTGGCTGAGGAGGACCTGGAGTTCTCTCACTCGGTGCTGCAGAGTCATCCGCACTCTCCCGCCCGTTTGGGAGCTTTGGTATAATCCCCATGGTCCTGACGGAGTCCCCAGCATCCACTTAGGACGTCAGAGAAAATAAGATTTTACTTACCGATAAATCTATTTCTCGTAGTCCGTAGTGGATGCTGGGCGCCCATCCCAAGTGCGGATTGTCTGCAATACTTGTACATAGTTATTGTTACAAAAAAATCGGGTTGTTATTGTTGTGAGCCGTCTGTTCAGAGGCTCCTACGTTTGTCATACTGTTAACTGGGTTTAGATCACAAGTTATACGGTGTGATTGGTGTGGCTGGTATGAGTCTTACTCGGGATTCAATATCCTTCCTTATTGTGTACGCTCGTCCGGGCACAGTATCCTAACTGAGGCTTGGAGGAGGGTCATAGGGGGAGGAGCCAGTACACACCACCTGATCCTAAAGCTTTAGTTTTGTGCCCTGTCTCCTGCGGAGCCGCTAATCACCATGGTCCTGACGGAGTCCCCAGCATCCACTACGGACTACGAGAAATAGATTTATCGGTAAGTAAAATCTTATTTTATTTTTTTTGCCAAGTACGTGGATTATACAAAGGATAGAATCTACACTGGATTATGTGAGTATAATTTTTTTCACAGGTCCCCCAAGGATTCTACATGGAGAAGAGGACCGAGCCTCGTGGGAACATAGGTAAGTATGTATGTATGGGGGTGTGCATGTATGTAATAAACTTATACTTTCACGATGTGTGTGTCCTGTTTTTTGGGGGGTATTTTTTTAGTAGTGGTACTACAGGTACCAGCGGCCCAGGTTTCCACCGCATGCTGGTACTTGTGGTTCTCCAAGTACCAGCTTGCGGGGGAGGCTTGCTGGGACTTGTAGTACTGCTACTAAAAACAATATTCACATTTTTTACACTTGGCTATCAGCCCCCCATCCGCCGCCCTTGGATGGGGGGGACAGCCTCGGGCTTCACCCCTGGCCCTTGGGTGGCTGGAGGGGGGGTCCCCTTGACTTAAGGGGTTCCCACTCCTCCAGGGTACCCCGGCCAGCGGTGACTAGTTGGGTATGTAATGCCAGGGCCGCAGGAACCACTATAAAAGTGTCCCCCAGCTGTGGCATTATGTACCCGGCTAGTGGAGCCCGGTGCTGGTTTCAAAAATACGGGGGACCCCTACGCTTTTTGTCCCCCGTATTTTTGGAACCAGGACCAGGCGCAGAGCCCGGTGCTGGTTGATGAAATATGGGGGAACCCCTGTCATTTTTTTCCCCATATTTTGTCAACCAGGACCGGCTCAAAGAGCCCGAGGCTGATTATGCTTAGGAGGGGGGACCCCACGCAATTTTTTTCAGATTTTTAAAGACTTTAAACACATTTTTAAGGTACACGAAGCCCTGCACGGATCTCACAGATCCGGCCGGGATTCCGTGTGTTTTGTCAGGCAGTGTTTTACTCATCACTCCCGTAAAACACTGCCTGACATTACGAATCACATCGACATCGGAAAATACGAATTGGGAAAAGTCGGCAGCTTAGTGAATGACCGTATCAGGATTCAAAAAGTTGCAGTAAAATGCACCCGATACCATTCGAGATCAAACACCCTTCAAAACGGCCAAAACACGAATCTTTGTAAATATACCCCATAGAGGTAGGAAGGCCACGCTCGCAAGCTTACAATCTATAGGGAAATAGGCATGGATACACGAGGATAGGTGTTATCTATTGCATAATTGTCCACCAGATTGCAAAGGTTCTTGGTGGGCTGTATGATATGGTCATACAGCAATGATGAATCGGGGTCGTGAAGAAGGATGAGAAGACATGTGAGGATATGTGTGGACTGTGCAGAGTGGATGCAATTTGATAGGAAGGTTTATGAAAGTTATGTGGGCGGTTCTGGAATTTGGTATGCTTGCCTAAAGAGGTGAGTTTTCAGGGAACGCTTGAAGTTTTGGAGACTAGAGGAGAGTCTTATTGTACGTGGTAGGGCATTCCACAGAGTGGGTGCAGCCCGATGAAAGTCCTGCAATCGTGAGTGGGAGCGAGTAATGAGTGTGGATGAGAGAAGCAGATCTTGTGAAGAGCGAAGAGGTCGGGTTGGGAGATATTTTGAGATAAGCAAAGTGATGTACGTTGGTGTAGTTTGGTTAATGGCCTTGTGTGTGAGTAAAAGTATTTTATATTGAATGCGGTAGAGTACAGGTAACCAATGGAGGGACTGACAGAGTGGATCTGCAGACGATGAACGTCTAGCGAGGATGATTATCCTCACAGCTGCATTCAGAATGGATTGTATGGTGAAAGTCTTGTTTTGGGAAGACCGTTTAGGAGACTATTGCAATAATCAATGCAGGAGATAATGAGAGTGTGGATTAGAGTTTTAGCAGTGTCTTGTGTAAGGTATGGTCGTATTTTGAATATGTTTTTTAGATGCATGTAACATGATTTTGAGACAGATTGAATGTGGGAAATAAAGGACAGATCAGAGTCAGGGATGACACCTAGGCAGCGAGCTTGTGGAGTAGGGAAGATTGTCGAGTTTTCAAAAGTGATAAAGATATCAGGTTGGTACCTACTATTGGCCGGTGGAAATAAATTTAACTCTGTCTTTGAAATATTCAGTTTGAGGTGGCGAGATGTCATCCAGGATGAAATGGCAGAAAGGCATTCAGTGACGCGGCCCAGTACAGATAGGGACAAGTCAGGTGAGGATAGGTAGATTTGAGTATCATCTGCGTACAGATGATACTGAAATCCAAAAGAGCTGATTAGTTCCCCTAGAGATGAGGTATAGATAGAGAAAAGCAGAGGACCCAAGACTGAGCCTTGCGGTACTCCAACTGAGAGAGGTAGTGAAGAGAAGGTAGATTCAGAGAAGTGAACACTGAAGGAGCAATTAGATAAGTAGGATGGGAACCAAGAAAGGGCTGTGTCTTTAAGACCTAGGGATTGTAGTGTTTGTATGAGAAGAGAGTGGTCAACAGTGTCAAAGGCAGCAGATAGATCTAGAAGAATAAGTAGTGAGTAATGGCCTTCAGACTTCGTAGTGACCAAATCATTAACCACTTTAGTCAGTGCTGTCTCTGGCGTGTTGGGAACGGAAGCCTGACTGAAGTGGGTCCAATAAATTGTGTAAGTTAAGAAAGTGTGTGAGTAGAGTGTAGGCAAGTCTCTCAAGTAGCTTAGAGAGACAAGGGAGCTGAGAGAGAGGGCGGTAGTTTGAGAGAGCGTTAGGGTCAGAATTTTGTTTTTATCAAAATGGGAGTAATCACTGCATGCTTGAAGAGGGAAGGAAAAATATGAAATAACATATGTCTGGTGGACTGTGTGTAAGCGGCAGGTCACTCCTTCCCAGATATAATCACGTCCTGGCTTTCTCTCTCCTATACCGGGGGTAATTGTTTACGGGCTCCGTTCCTCCACTTTGTGACGGGCCCGTCACCTGTTATACTTGCGGCATATGGAATCTCAACACGCACGCTGCCGCTGGAGGTACATGGTTAGTGATTCTTCCTCAGTGGTCCACATCTCAGGCAGGAGGGGCTGCTTGCCTAATTAGGTGAATATGGTGCACATGCCTCCGGATGCATTCGGACTATGCAGGATGATAGGGATGATCCTTTAACTCGTTTCGCACCTCAGATTGCTTTTCCAAAGAGTCCTCCAAACAGAGAATTATATTGTGGCACAGAAAATTGTGCTGTAAATCCCCCGTTATAGAACTGCAGAGCTTGCACACAGTGGGGATGATTAGGGTTGGGTGCTTATGCCAGTTTTTTTGCTGGACATTGTTTTAAGGGGGTCATTCTGACCCGTTCGCTCGCTGCTTTTTGTCGCAGCCGAGCGAACGGGTCCCTACTGCGCATGTGCCGGCGCATGCCAGATGGCCGAAGGCCGTAGCAGGGCTACGATCGCCTCTGCCTGATTGACAGGCAGAGGCGATTGCTGGGCGGGAGGCGGCGGAACGGCGGCGTTTGACATCCGTTTTGTGGGAGAGGTCCGGCTAACGCAGGTGTGGCCGGACCGAATGAGGGCGGGCCGCAGCGGCTGCGTGACGTCACATGCAGTTGCTGCGGTCCAGGGAGCGATGAGTAGCTCCCGGCCAGCACGCTAAAGCTGCACTGGCCGGGAGCTACTCTTGAAGTGCAAAGGCATCGCCGCTGTGCAATGCCTTTGCACTTCTGCGGGAAGGCCGGCACTAACATGCGACGCGGACTAGCCCTGTGCTGGGTGTCCCCCCGCATGTCAGTGTGAATAATCATAGCTGTGCTAAATTTAGCACAGCAACGATCAACTGCAGTTCGCATGCCTTCCATAAACGCCTCTGTATCTAGATTTGTGCATATCTTAAGGTGCATACACACTGGGCATTTTTGCCCAGCGTGTATGCACAGCAATGATGTGAACATCGCTGGCAGGAAAATAGCTCAGTGCATATGCCGAGCGATTTTCCCTGTGCCCAGCTATGTTCACGAGGGGTGAAGCACTTTCCACAGTAGGAGACTGTGGAAAGTGCTTCACTCGGTTGTCCAAACAGCCCGACGGACAGTGGCGGGCAGTGATGATGCGGAAGCTTGCATCAGGGCTCACCGCTCATCGCCCGGACAAACACACTGGCCGATTTTAAGCTCAAAGTAGCTCAAAACGCCAAAAGTGAGCTACTTTGCGCTCAAAATGTGGCTAGTGTGTATGGGCCTTTAGACTTGTATGCCCTTACGCCTAAGGAAACATGACCAAAGCTGATATTGCATCGCCCAGCGGATGTCTTGCGCTTAGTAAATGGCCATGGACGAAGGGGCTCAATCCTTCCATTTAAAGGGATGAATAAAATGGGGATTTGGCAACAGTGATGAGATTACGGGTTCGGGGAATGGATTAAAAGGTGATCACTGATATAGGAGACGTGTGGTTTGGGGCGGAGGAGGCAGCGGCATGTAATGCACTGATAGATGTGAGCTGGGGGTGCAGAGGCAGCTGTGTGTGGGGGAGGACCGCAGTGAGATGCACATACAAACATTTAGCAGGTGTGCGGATGTGTGCATTGTGTTGACAGTTTGTTGTGTACAAGGACTGGGTCTGGGGGATGTGAAAGTGAGCTGGGGGTGTTGTTTTGCACTTTCATCCGGCATAGAGAAAATACAGAGTCATTGTTAGATATCATTCACAGAGTGGATGCAAGTGATGTAACTTATTCTAGAATATTACAGCTCCTGATATAGTAGCTATAGAATTATTGGGATTAGCAACAATGTAACAGTCAGACATAAATGTTCTGTCACACACGTGAGCGCACCTGGAATGATCGCTAGTGAGGTGTCTGCTGTCTCCTGCTCTCGGCTCACTGGTAACTTCTACAGTTACTGTCTTTTTATGATAACTTTCTATATATAGAGAGAGAGAGAGAGATTGACTACAGTTCACTTCACATTGGATCAATCAAAAATGCAAAAGACAATCAACTGAATTATGGATATTGGCATATTACAATCACAAGCTATGATATGGTAATGAGAAGAGTATTGAAAAACACACGTTTACAATAACAGTTGCTAACTTTCTTGCTTTCCCTAACTACCGTGTTTCCCCGATAATAAGCCCTACCCCGAAAATAAGCCCTATCAAAATTCTTATTACCCGAGTCCGTGCACTAAATTCAATGCCCCCCGCTCCACCCCCGCTAACCCCCTTCACCGCCGCCCTGCTTGAGGAATGCTGTACAGTACTGAAGACTCCATCTCCAAGTCCCAGGGATGCATTGCGCCCTGCGCATGATGTCACCGCGCACATCACGCACCTTCTGTACACGGCGGGAGCGGAGTAGCAGTGGCGCTGGCAGAAAGCAAGAAGAAGAACTGGAACTAGAAAGTGCTGTAGGTGAGGAGCAGGACTGGGGGCATGGTGGCTGTAAAAGGAGGACTGGGGGCGGTGAAAGCAGGACTGGGGGCATGGTGGCTGTAAAAGGAGGACTGGGGGCGGTGAAAGCAGGACTGGGGGCATGGTGGCTGTAAAAGGAGGACTGGGGGCGGTGAAAGCAGGACTGGGGGCATGGTGGCTGTAAAAGGAGGACTGGGGGCGGTGAAAGCAGGACTGGGGGCATGGTGGCTGTAAAAGGAGGACTGGGGGCGGTGAAAGCAGGACTGGGGGCATGGTGGCTGTAAAAGGAGGACTGGGGGCTGTAAAAGCAGGACTGGGGGAATGGTGGCTGTAAAAGGAGGACTGGGGGCTGTAAAAGCAGGACTGGGGGAATGGTGGCTGTAAAAGTAGGACTGGGGGCTGTGAAAGCAGGACTGGGGGAATGGTGGCTGTAAAAGTAGGACTGAGGGCTGTAAAAGGAGGACTGGGGGCGGTGAAAGCAGGACTGGGGGAATGGTGCCTGTAAAAGGAGGACTGGGGGCTGTAAAAGCAGGACTGGGGGAATGGTAGCTGTAAAAGGAGGACTGGGGGCTGTAAAAGCAGGACTGGGGGAATGGTAGCTGTAAAAGGAGGACTGGGGGCTGTAAAAGCAGGACTGGGGGCATGGTGGCACCTGTTTTTTTAAATTTGCTGTCAATGTTAATTAAAATAAGCCCTACCCCGAAAATAAGCCCTATGGTGTTTTTTGTTGGAAAAAAAATAATAAGACAGGGTCTTATTATCGGGGAAACACGGTAAGAGTTGATCGCAGCAGCAAATTTGTTAGCAGTTGGGCAAAACCATGGCCCTCATTCCGAGTTGTTCGCTCGCAAGCTGCTTTTAGCAGCATTGCACACGCTAAGCCGCCGCCTACTGGGAGTGAATCTTAGCTTATCAAAATTGCGAACGAAAGATTTGCAGAATTGCGAATAGACACTTCTTAGCAGTTTCTGAGTAGCTCCAGACTTACTCGGCAACTGCGATCAGTTCAGTGCTTGTCGTTCCTGGTTTGACGTCACAAACACACCCAGCGTTCGCCCAGACACTCCTCCGTTTCTCCAGCCACTCCCATGTTTTTCCTAGAAACGGTAGCGTTTTTTTCGCACACACCCATAAAACGGCCAGTTTCCGCCCAGAAACACCCACTTCCTGTCAATCACATTACGATCACCAGAACGAAGAAAAAACCTCGTAATGCCGTGAGTAAAATACCTAACTGCATAGCAAATTTACTTGGCGCAGTCGCACTGCGGACATTGCGCATGCGCATTAGCGACTAATCGCTCCGTTGCGAGAAAAAAATAACGAGCGAACAACTCAGAATGACCCCCCATGTGCAGTGCAGGGGGGGCAGATGTAACGTGTGCAGAGAGAGTGAAGGGACCTACACATTTAACGATCCGCCGCTGAGCTGCCCGACGGCGGATACGGCTGACGGATGACCCGGCGGGCGGGAGGCGTGGGGGGGTTTGAAGTTCCTTCACTCCCCCTGTCACCCGGCTCCATAGAAGTGCAGGCAAATATGGAAGAGATAATCCATATTGGCCTGTATGCACAGCCGACAGGGCACCAGCGATGAACGAGCGCGGTGCCGCGCATCGTTCATCGCTTGTGCCTCCACACTGAAAGATATAAACGGTATCTTGTTAATTAATGAACGAGATCGTTCATATCTTTCAGTCAGATCGACCAGTGTGTAGGGCCTATTAGATTTGGGTGTGGTGAGTTCAAACTGAAATCTAAATTGCAGTGTAAAAATAAAGCAGCCATTATTTACCCTGCACAGAAACAAAATAAACCACCCAAATCTAACTCTCTCTGCACGTGTTATATCTGCCCCCCCCCCCCTGCAGTGCACATAGTTTTGCCCAACTGCTAACAAATTTGCTGCTGCGATCAACTCTGAATTACTCCCTAAGTTGAAATAAGTTTCACCAGCAAATAACGTTGGAGCTCTTTAAATCCTGTGGTGCCACAGCATTGCAGTGGGGGGAATGGCACACATGTACACAAGTACTGGGTACTTGATTTGCCCGTGGCTCATGTCAATATAATTTTCAATGTACTCACGCAGAACGCTGTAGTAGCGGTGTTCACTATCTGGGCTTGTTTCAGCGGTTCCTTACTGCACAAGATGGTTTCAGGGTCCGCGCCTTTAGTAGGCCTGGTGGTGTCCGGTCTCCAGCTGCGCCGTCTCACACTCGCTCATCCAGCTCTCTGCTTCCCAGTAGAACCCCGCTGCTTCTGCTCTGCAGCGCTGCTCTCACCACCCAGCATGACCACGCGGTTTGCATACCTTACGCAGCTCCTGCTCTGCTCCTCGGCATGTCCAGCACTCCAATCACTTCCATTCAAATCCTCCTTCTCACAAGGCTCCTTTGCTCCCAGACTGAATTGTCCAATCCGTCATCAGTTTCAGGACCATGTAATCGGACCACAGTGTCTTTGCTTAATCCCTGCTGTACCAGTGCTTCACCTTCACTGCTGCGGACACTGTAAGCAAACTTTTAAAGGGGCACACACCATATTCCGTGGTGCCACATCGCACTGCACCAGCCCCCAGTCTGCCCTACCAGCATGTATTGTCCCCCTATCACACTACACCTGTCCCCAGTGTGCCCTACCAGCATGTATTGTCCCCCTATCACACTGCACCTGCCCCCAGTGTGCCCTACCAGCATGTATTGTCCCCCTATCACACTGCACCTGCCCCCAGTGTGCCCTACCAGCATGTATTGTCCCCCCTATCACACTGCACCTGTCCCCATTGTGCCCTACCAGCATGTATTGTCCCCCTATCACATTACACCTGTCCCCAGTGTGCCCTACCAGCATGTATTGTCCCCCTATTACACTGCACCTGCCCCCAGTGTGCCCTACCAGCATGTATTGTCCCCTATCACACTGCACCTGCCCCCAGTGTGCCCTACCAGCATGTATTGTCCCCTGTCACACCTCACCCGCCCCCAGTGTGCCCTACCAGCATGTATTGTCCCCTCTCACACTGCACCGGCCTCCAGTGTGCCCAACCAGCATGTATTGTTTCCTTATCACACTGCACCTGCTCCCAGTGTGCCCTACCAGCATGTATTGTCCCCTATTACACTCATCCCGCCTCCAGTGTACCCTACCAGCATGTATTCCCCCTGTCACTACACTCACCCCCAGTGTGCCCTACCAGCATGTAGTCCCCCTATCACACTGCACCTGCCCCCAGTGTGCCCTACCAGCATGTATTGTCCCCTGTCACACTGCACCCGCCCCCAGTGTGCCCTACCAGCATGTATTGTCCCCTGTCACACTGCACTGGCCCCCAGTGTGCCCAACCAGCATGTATTGTTCCCTTATCACACTGCACCTGCCCCCAGTGTGCCCTACCAGCATGTATTGCCCCCTATCACACTCCACGCGCCTCCAGTGTACCCTACCACCATGTATTCCCCCTGTCACTGCACTCACCCCCAGTGTGCCCTACCAGCATGTATTCCCCCTGTCACTGCACTCACCCCCAGTGTGCCCTACCAGCATGTATTCCCCCTGTCACTGCACTCACCTCCAGTGTGCCCTACCAGCATGTATTCCTCCTGTCACTGCACTCACCCCCAGTGTGCCCTACCAGCATGTATTCCTCCTGTCACTGCACTCACCCCCAGTGTGCCCTACCAGCATGTATTCCCCCTGTCACTGCACTCACCCCCAGTGTGCCCTACCAGCATGTATTGCCACACTGCACCTGCCCCCAGTGTGCCCTACCAGCATGTATTACATAGAAACATAGAATTTGACGGCAGATAAGAACCACTTGGCCCATCTAGTCTGCCCCTTTTTTTTTATCCTTTAGGTAATCTCAACCCTTTTGAGACTTTATTCTTTGTAAGGATATTCATATGCCTATCCCAAGCATGTTTAAATTGCTCTACAGTCTTAGCCTCTATCACCTCTGATGGGAGGCTATTCCACTTATCCACTACCCTTTCTGTGAAGTAATTTTTCCTTAAATTTCCCCTGAACCTGCCTCCCTCCAGTTTCAGTGTATGTCCTCGAGTTCTAATACTTCTCTTCCTTTGAAGAATGTTTCCCTCCTGAACTTTGTTAAAACCTTTGGTATATTTGAAAGTTTCTATCATGTCCCCCCTTTCCCTTCTCTCCTCCATACTATACATGTTAAGATCTTTTAGCCTTTCCGGGTAAGTTTTGTGATGTAGGCCATGCACCATTTTAGTTGCCCTTCTTTGTACACTCTCTAATGTATTTATATCCTTCTGGAGATATGGTCTCCAGAACTGGACACAGTGGGGGTCATTCCGAGTTGTTCGCTCGCAAGCGTATTTTAGCAGATTTGCTCATGCTAAGCCGCCGCCTACTGGGAGTGAATCTTAGCATCTTAAAATTGCGAACAATGTATTCGCAATATTGCGATTACACACCTCGTAGCAGTTTCTGAGTAGCTTCAGACTTACTCGGCATCTGCAATCATTTCAGTGCTTGTCGTTCCTGGTTTGACGTCACAAACACACCCAGCGTTCGCCCAGACACTCCCCCGTTTCTCTGGCCACTCCTGCGTTTTTTCCGGAAACAGTAGCGTTTTTTCCCACACGCCCATAAAACGGCCTGTTTCCGCCCAGTAACACCCATTTCCTGTCAATCACATTACGATCGCCAGAACGATGAAAAAGCCGTGAGTAAAAATCCTAACTGCATAGCAAATTTACTTGGCGCAGTCGCAGTGCGGACATTGCGCATGCGCATTAAGCGGAAAATCGCTGCGATGCGAAGATTTTTACCGAGCGAACAACTCGGAATGACCCCCAGTATTCCAGATGAGGCCGCACCAATGACCTATACAGTGGCATTATTACTTCTCTTTTCCTGCTACTGGTTCCTCTTCCTATGCAACCAAGCATCTGACTTGCCTTTCACATTGCTTTGTTGCATTGCTTTCCTGACTTCGGGGGTAATTCCAAGTTGATCGCAGCAGGAATTTTGTTAGCAGTTGGGCAAAACCATGTGCACTGCAGGGGAGGCAGATATAACATGTGCAGAGACAGATAGATTTGGGTGTGGTGAGTTAAATCTGCAATCTTAATTGCAGTGTAAAAGTAAAGCAGCCAGTATTTACTAGAGATGAGCGCCTGAAATTTTTCGGGTTTTGTGTTTTGGTTTTGGGTTCGGTTCCGCGGCCGTGTTTTGGGTTCGAACGCGTTTTGGCAAAACCTCACCGAATTTTTTTTGTCGGATTCGGGTGTGTTTTGGATTCGGGTGTTTTTTTCAAAAAAACACTAAAAAACAGCTTAAATCATAGAATTTGGGGGTCATTTTGATCCCAAAGTATTATTAACCTCAAAAACCATAATTTACACTCATTTTCAGTCTATTCTGAATACCTCACACCTCACAATATTATTTTTAGTCCTAAAATTTGCACCGAGGTCGCTGTGTGAGTAAGATAAGCGACCCTAGTGGCCGACACAAACACCGGGCCCATCTAGGAGTGGCACTGCAGTGTCACGCAGGATGTCCCTTCCAAAAAACCCTCCCCAAACAGCACATGACGCAAAGAAAAAAAGAGGCGCAATGAGGTAGCTGTGTGAGTAAGATTAGCGACCCTAGTGGCCGACACAAACACCGGGCCCATCTAGGAGTGGCACTGCAGTGTCACGCAGGATGGCCCTTCCAAAAAACCCTCCCCAAACAGCACATGACGCAAAGAAAAAAAGAGGCGCAATGAGGTAGCTGTGTGAGTAAGATTAGCGACCCTAGTGGCCGACACAAACACCGGGCCCATCTAGGAGTGGCACTGCAGTGTCACGCAGGATGTCCCTTCCAAAAAACCCTCCCCAAACAGCACATGACGCAAAGAAAAAAAGAGGCGCAATGAGGTAGCTGACTGTGTGAGTAAGATTAGCGACCCTAGTGGCCGACACAAACACCGGGCCCATTTAGGAGTGGCACTGCAGTGTCACGCAGGATGTCCCTTCCAAAAAACCCTCCCCAATCAGCACATGATGCAAAGAAAAAGAAAAGAAAAAAGAGGTGCAAGATGGAATTGTCCTTGGGCCCTCCCACCCACCCTTATGTTGTATAAACAAAACAGGACATGCACACTTTAACCAACCCATCATTTCAGTGACAGGGTCTGCCACACGACTGTGACTGATATGACGGGTTGGTTTGGACCCCCCCCAAAAAAGAAGCAATTAATCTCTCCTTGCACAAACTGGCTCTACAGAGGCAAGATGTCCACCTCATCATCACCCTCCGATATATCACCGTGTACATCCCCCTCCTCACAGATTATCAATTCGTCCCCACTGGAATCCACCATCTCAGCTCCCTGTGTACTTTGTGGAGGCAATTGCTGCTGGTCAATGTCTCCGCGGAGGAATTGATTATAATTCATTTTAATGAACATCATCTTCTCCACATTTTCTGGATGTAACCTCGTACGCCGATTGCTGACAAGGTGAGCGGCGGCACTAAACACTCTTTCGGAGTACACACTTGTGGGAGGGCAACTTAGGTAGAATAAAGCCAGTTTGTGCAAGGGCCTCCAAATTGCCTCTTTTTCCTGCCAGTATAAGTACGGACTGTGTGACGTGCCTACTTGGATGCGGTCACTCATATAATCCTCCACCATTCTATCAATGTTGAGAGAATCATATGCAGTGACAGTAGACGACATGTCCGTAATCGTTGTCAGGTCCTTCAGTCCGGACCAGATGTCAGCATCAGCAGTCGCTCCAGACTGCCCTGCATCACCGCCAGCGGGTGGGCTCGGAATTCTGAGCCTTTTCCTCGCACCCCCAGTTGCGGGAGAATGTGAAGGAGGAGATGTTGACAGGTCGCGTTCCGCTTGACTTGACAATTTTCTCACCAGCAGGTCTTTCAACCCCAGCAGACTTGTGTCTGCCGGAAAGAGAGATCCAAGGTAGGCTTTAAATCTAGGATCGAGCACGGTGGCCAAAATGTAGTGCTCTGATTTCAACAGATTGACCACCCGTGAATCCTTGTTAAGCGAATTAAGGGCTCCATCCACAAGTCCCACATGCCTAGCAGAATCGCTCCGTGTTAGCTCCTCCTTCAATGTCTCCAGCTTCTTCTGCAAAAGCCTGATGAGGGGAATGACCTGACTCAGGCTGGCAGTGTCTGAACTGACTTCACGTGTGGCAAGTTCAAAGGGCATCAGAACCTTGCACAACGTTGAAATCATTCTCCACTGCGCTTGAGACAGGTGCATTCCACCTACTATATCGTGCTCAATTGTATAGGCTTGAATGGCCTTTTGCTGCTCCTCCAACCTCTGAAGCATATAGAGGGTTGAACTCCACCTCGTTACCACTTCTTGCTTCAGATGATGGCAGGGCAGGTTCAGTAGTTTTTGGTGGTGCTCCAGTCTTCTGTACGTGGTGCCTGTACGCCGAAAGTGTCCCGCAATTCTTCTGGCCACCGACAGCATCTCTTGCACGCCCCTGTCGTTTTTTAAAAAATTCTGCACCACCAAATTCAAGGTATGTGCAAAACATGGGACATGCTGGAATTTGCCCATATTTAATGCACACACAATATTGCTGGCGTTGTCCGATGCCACAAATCCACAGGAGAGTCCAATTGGGGTAAGCCATTCCGCGATGATCTTCCTCAGTTGCCGTAAGAGGTTTTCAGCTGTGTGCGTATTCTGGAAAGCGGTGATACAAAGCGTAGCCTGCCTAGGAAAGAGTTGGCGTTTGCGAGATGCTGCTACTGGTGCCGCCGCTGCTGTTCTTGCGGCGGGAGTCCATACATCTACCCAGTGGGCTGTCACAGTCATATAGTCCTGACCCTGCCCTGCTCCACTTGTCCACATGTCCGTGGTTAAGTGGACATTGGGTACAACTGCATTTTTTAGGACACTGGTGAGTCTTTTTCTGACGTCCGTGTACATTCTCGGTATCGCCTGCCTAGAGAAGTGGAACCTAGATGGTATTTGGTAACGGGGGCACACTGCCTCAATAAATTGTCTAGTTCCCTGTGAACTAACGGCGGATACCGGACGCACGTCTAACACCAACATAGTTGTCAAGGCCTCAGTTATCCGCTTTGCAGCAGGATGACTGCTGTGATATTTCATCTTCCTCGCAAAGGACTGTTGGACAGTCAATTGCTTACTGGAAGTAGTACAAGTGGGCTTACGACTTCCCCTCTGGGATGACCATCGACTCCCAGCAGCAACAACAGCAGCGCCAGCAGCAGTAGGCGTTACACGCAAGGATGCATCGGAGGAATCCCAGGCAGGAGAGGACTCGTCAGAATTGCCAGTGACATGGCCTGCAGGACTATTGGCATTCCTGGGGAAGGAGGAAATTGACACTGAGGGAGTTGGTGGGGTGGTTTGCGTGAGCTTGGTTACAAGAGGAAGGGATTTACTGGTCAGTGGACTGCTTCCGCTGTCGCCCAAAGTTTTTGAACTTGTCACTGACTTATTATGAATGCGCTGCAGGTGACGTATAAGGGAGGATGTTCCGAGGTGGTTAACGTCCTTACCCCTACTTATTACAGCTTGACAAAGGCAACACACGGCTTGACACCTGTTGTCCGCTTTTCTGTTGAAATACCTCCACACTGAAGAGCTGATTTTTTTGGTATTTTCACCAGGCATGTCAACGGCCATATTCCTCCCACGGACAACAGGTGTCTCCCCGGGTGCCTGACTTAAACAAACCACCTCACCATCAGAATCCTCCTGGTCAATTTCCTCCCCAGCGCCAGCAACACCCATATCCTCCTCATCCTGGTGTACTTCAACATCTTCATCTTCAATCTGACTATCAGGAACTGGACTGCGGGTGCTCCTTCCAGCACTTGCAGGGGGCGTGCAAATGGTGGAAGGCGCATGCTCTTCACGTCCAGTGTTGGGAAGGTCAGGCATCGCAACCGACACAATTGGACTCTCCTTGTGGATTTGGGATTTCGAAGAACGCACAGTTCTTTGCGGTGCTTTTGCCAGCTTGAGTCTTTTCAGTTTTCTAGCGAGAGGCTGAGTGCTTCCATCCTCATGTGAAGCTGAACCACTAGCCATGAACATAGGCCAGGGCCTCAGCCGTTCCTTGCCACTCCGTGTGGTAAATGGCATATTGGCAAGTTTACGCTTCTCCTCCGACAATTTTATTTTAGGTTTTGGAGTCCTTTTTTTACTGATATTTGGTGTTTTGGATTTGACATGCTCTGTACTATGACATTGGGCATCGGCCTTGGCAGACGACGTTGCTGGCATTTCATCGTCTCGGCCATGACTAGTGGCAGCAGCTTCAGCACGAGGTGGAAGTGGATCTTGATCTTTCCCTAATTTTGGAACCTCAACATTTTTGTTCTCCATATTTTAATAGGCACAACTAAAAGGCACCTCAGGTAAACAATGGAGATGGATACTAGTATACAATTATGGACTGCCTGCTGAGTGCAGACACAGAGGTAGCCACAGCCGTGAACTACCGTACTGTACTGTGTCTGCTGCTAATATAGACTGGTTGATAAAGAGATGTCTATGTAACTATGTATGTATAAAGAAGAAAGAAAAAAAAACCACGGTTAGGTGGTATACAATTATGGACGGACTGCCTGCCGAGTGCAGACACAGAGGTAGCCACAGCCGTGAACTACCGTACTGTACTGTGTCTGCTGCTAATATAGACTGGTTGATAAAGAGATGTCTATGTAACTATGTATGTATAAAGAAGAAAGAAAAAAAAACCACGGTTAGGTGGTATACAATTATGGACGGACTGCCTGCCGAGTGCAGACACAGAGGTAGCCACAGCCGTGAACTACCGTACTGTACTGTGTCTGCTGCTAATATAGACTGGTTGATAAAGAGATGTCTATGTAACTATGTATGTATAAAGAAGAAAGAAAAAAAAACCACGGTTAGGTGGTATACAATTATGGACGGACTGCCTGCCGAGTGCAGACACAGAGGTAGCCACAGCCGTGAACTACCGTACTGTACTGTGTCTGCTGCTAATATAGACTGGTTGATAAAGAGATGTCTATGTAACTATGTATGTATAAAGAAGAAAGAAAAAAAAACCACGGTTAGGTGGTATACAATTATGGACGGACTGCCTGCCGAGTGCAGACACAGAGGTAGCCACAGCCGTGAACTACCGTACTGTACTGTGTCTGCTGCTAATATAGACTGGTTGATAAAGAGATGTCGTAGTAGTATGTATGTATAAAGAAGAAAAAAAAACCACGGTTAGGTGGTATACAATTATGGACGGACTGCCTGCCGAGTGCAGACACAGAGGTAGCCACAGCCGTGAACTACCGTACTGTGTCTGCTGCGACTGGATGATAAATGATATAAAAAATATATATATATCACTACTGCAGCCGGACAGGTATATATTATATATTATATAATGACGGACCTGCTGGACACTGTCTGTCAGCAGAATGAGTTTTATTTTTATAGAATAAAAAAAACAACAACACACAAGTGAAGTCACACGACGAGTGTTTAACTTTTTCAGGCAATCACAATATAAGTATACTACTAACTATACTGGTGGTCAGTGTGGTCAGGTCACTGGTCAGTCACACTGGCAGTGGCACTCCTGCAGCAAAAGTGTGCACTGTTTAATTTTAATATAATATTATGTACTCCTGGCTCCTGCTATAACCTATAACTGGCACTGCAGTGCTCCCCAGTCTCCCCCACAATTATAAGCTGTGTGAGCTGAGCTGTCAGACAGATATATAATATATATAGATGATGCAGCACACTGGGCTGAGCCTGAGCAGTGCACACAGATATGGTATGTGACTGAGTCACTGTGTGTATCGCTTTTTTCAGGCAGAGAACGGATATATTAAATAAACTGCACTGTCTGGTGGTCACTCACTATATAATATTATGTACTCCTGGCTCCTGCTATAACCTATAACTGGCACTGCAGTGCTCCCCAGTCTCCCCCACAATTATAAGCTGTGTGAGCTGAGCAGTCAGACAGATATATAATATATATAGATGATGCAGCACACTGGGCTGAGCCTGAGCAGTGCACACAGATATGGTATGTGACTGAGTCACTGTGTGTATCGCTTTTTTCAGGCAGAGAACGGATATATTAAATAAACTGCACTGTCTGGTGGTCACTCACTAGTAAACTCTCTGCACTCTCTACACTTCTACAGTACTCCTCCTAGTCCTAAGCTCCAGTAAATCTCTCTCTCTTATAATCTAAATGGAGAGGACGCCAGCCACGTCCTCTCCCTATCAATCTCAATGCACGTGTGAAAATGGCGGCGACGCGCGGCTCCTTATATAGAATCCGAGTCTCGCGAGAATCCGACAGCGTCATGATGACGTTCGGGCGCGCTCGGGTTAACCGAGCAAGGCGGGAGGATCCGAGTCTGCTCGGACCCGTGAAAAAAACCATGAAGTTCGGGCGGGTTCGGATTCAGAGAAACCGAACCCGCTCATCTCTAGTATTTACCCTGCACAGAAACAAAATAACCCACCCAAATCTAACTCTCTCTGCAAATGTTATATCTGCCCCCCTGCAGTGCACATGGGGGGTCATTCCGAGTTGTTCGCTCGCAAGCTGCTTTTAGCAGCTTTGCACACGCTAAGCCGCCGCCTACTGGGAGTGAATCTTAGCTTATTAAAATTGCGAACGAAAGATTAGCAGAATTGCGAATAGACACTTCTTAGCAGTTTCTGAGTAGCTCCAGACTTACTCGGCATTTGCGATCAGTTCAGTCAGTTTCGTTCCTGGTTTGACGTCACAAACACACCCAGCGTTCGCCCAGACACTCCTCCGTTTCTCCAGCCACTCCCGCGTTTTTCCCAGAAACGGTAGCGTTTTTTCGCACACACCCATAAAACGGCCAGTTTCCGCCGAGAAACACCCACTTCCTGTCAATCACATTACAATCACCAGAACGAAGATAAAACCTCGTAATGCCGTGAGTAAAATACCTAACTGCATAGCAAATTTACTTGGCGCAGTCGCACTGCGGACATTGCGCATGCGCATTAACGACTAATCGCTCCGTTGCGAGAAAAAAATAACGAGCGAACAACTCGGAATGACCCCCATGGTTTTCCCCAACTGCTAAAAAATTTCCTGCTGCGATCAACTTGGAATTACCCCCTTTAAGTCACTTGAAATAGTGACTCCTAAATCCCTTTCCTCCTCAGTAGTTTCCATTATAGTACCCTTGATACTATATTTAGCCTTTGGGTTTTTGAGACCCAAGTGCATGATTTTGCATTTTTTTAGCATTAAACTGTAGTTGCCATGTTCTTGACCATTTTTCAAGTCTACTAGGTCATCAATCATTTGTTTTACCCCTCCTGGTGTGTCTACCCTGTTGCATATCTTTGTATCATCTGCAAAAAGGCATACTTTCCCTTCAATACCATTTGCAATGTCACCAACAAAGATATTAAAGAGAACTGGTCCGAGTACAGATCCCTGGGGTACTCCACTGGTAACATTTCCCTCCATAGATTGCACTCCATTTTCTACAACTGTCTGTTTCCTATCCTGCAACCAGTTTCTTATATATTTAACTATTTTATAATCCACCCCCACACTTTCAAGTTTATTTATCAGTCTGCGATGTGGGACAGTGTCAAATGCCTTACTAAAGTCTAGATATGCTACATCTACAGCTCCCCCTTGATCTATTATTTTCATCACAGAGTCAAAAAAGTCAATAAGATTTGTTTGGCATGATCTCCAACCAGTAAATCCATGCTGTTTTGGATCCAGTAAATTGTTTGATTTAAGATATTCCACAACTCTTTCTTTTAGTAGTTTTTCCATTACTTTCCATACTACTGGTCTGTAGTTACTTGCTTCTTCCTTGCTTCCACTTTTGTACAGTGGAACTACATTTGCTCTTTTCCAGTCCTCTGGAATGGCACCTGTATTTAGTGACTGGTTAAATAATTCTGTTAGTGGTGCCACCAGCACATCTTTTAGCTCTTTTAGTATCCTTTGGTGTATTCCATCTGGCCCCATTGATTTATCCACTTATAGTTTTGAAAGTTCAGTTAGGACCTTCTCCTCTGTAAATGTACTTTCATCTACCTTATTTTTATGTATTGTTCCCCTATCACACTGCACCAGACCCCAGTGTGCCCTACCAGCATGTATTGTCCCCTATCACACTGCACCTGCCCCCAGTGTGCCCTACCAGCATGTATTGTCCCCTGTCACACTGCACCAGCCCCCAGTGTGCCCTACCAGCATGCATTTTTCCTATATCACACTGCACCTGCCCCCAGTGTGCCCTACCACCATGTATTGTCCCCCTATCACAATGCACACACCCCCAGTGTGCCGTACCAGCATGTATTGTCCCCCTATCACACTGCACCTGCCCCCAGTGTTCCCTACCAACATGTATTGTCCCCTATCACACTGCACCTGCCCCAAGTGTGCCCTACCAGCATGTATTGTCTCCCTATCACACTGCACCTGCCCCCAGTGTGCCCTACCAGCATGTATTGTTCCCTATCACACTGCACTTGCCCCCCGTGTGCCCTACCAGCATGTATTGTTCCCCTATCACACTGCACCTGCCCCCAGTGTGCCCTACCAGCATGTATTGTCCCCTATCACACTGCACCTGCCCCCAGTGTACCCTACCAGCATGTATTGTCCCCTATCACACTGCACCCACCCCCAGTGTTCCCTACCAGCATGTATTGTTCCCCTATCACACTGCACCTGCCCCCAGTGTGCCCAACCAGCATGTATTCCCCTATCACACTGCACCTGCCCCCAGTGTGCCCTATCAGCATGTATTGTCCCCCTATCACACTGCACCCACCCTCCAGTGTTCCCTACCAGCATGTATTGTCCCCTATCACACTACACCCGCCCCCAGTGTGCCCTACCAGCATGTATTGTTCCCCTAACACACTGCACCCACCCCCAGTGTGCCCTACCAGCATGTATTCCCCTATCACACTGCACCTGCCCCCAGTGTTCCCTACCAGCATGTATTCCCCTATCACACTGCACCTGCCCCCAGTGTGCCCTACCAGCATGTATTGTCCCCTATCACACTGCACCTGCCCCCAGTGTGCCCTACGAGCATGTATTGTCCCCTGTCACACTGCACCTGCCCCCAGTGTACCCTACCAGCATGTATTGTCCCCTGTCACACTGCAACTGCCCCCAGTGTGCCCTACCAGCATGTATTCCCCTATCACACTGCACCTGCCCCCAGTGTGCCCTACCAGCATGTATTGTCCCCTCTCACACTACACCTGCCCCCAGTGTGCCCTACCAGCATGTATTGTCCTCTATCACACTGCACCTGCCCCCAGTATGCCCTACCAGCATGTATTGTCCCCTATCACACTGCACCCGCCCCCGAGTGTGCCCTACCAGCATGTATTGTTCCTCTATCACACTGTACCATCCTCCAGTGTGCGCTACCAGCATGTATTGTTCCCCTCTCACACTACACCTGCCCCCAGTGTGCCCTACCAGCATGTATTGTCCCCTATCACACTGCACCTGCCCCCAGTGTGCCCTACCAGCATGTATTGTCCCCTATCACACTGCACCTGCCCCCAGTGTGCCCTACCAGCATGTATTGTCCCCTCTCACACTACACCTGCCCCCAGTGTGCCCTACCAGCATGTATTGTCCCCTATCACACTGCACCTGCCCCCAGTGTTCCCTACCAGCATGTATTGTCCCCTATCACACTGCACCTGCCCCCAGTGTTCCCTACCAGCATGTATTGTCCCCTATCACACTGCACCTGCCCCCAGTGTTCCCTACCAGCATGTATTGTCCCCTGTCACACTGCACCTGCCCCCAGTGTGCCCTACCAGCATGTATTGTCCCCTATCACACTGCACCTGCCCCCAGTGTGCCCTACCAGCATGTATTGTCCCCTATCACACTGCACCTGCCCCCAGTGTGCCCTACCAGCATGTATTGTCCCCTGTCACACTGCATCAGCCCCCAGTGTGCCCTACCAGCATGTATTGTTCCTCTATCACACTGCACCTGCCCCCAGTGTACCCTACCAGCATGTATTGTTCCTCTATCACACTGCACCTGCCCCCAGTATGCTCTACCAGCATGTATTGTTCCTCTATCACACTGCACCTGCCCCCAGTGTGCCCTACCAGCATGTATTGTTCCTCTATCACACTGCACCTGCCCCCAGTGTGCCCTACCAGCATGTATTGTTCCTCTATCACACTGCACCTGCCCCCAGTGTGCCCTACCAGCATGTATTGTCCCCCTATCACACTGCACCCGCTCCCAGTGTTCCCTACCAGCATGTATTGTCCCCCTATCACACTGCACCTGCCCCCAGTGTGCCCTACCAGCATGTATTGTCCCCTGTCACACTGCACCTGCCCCCAGTGTGCCCTACCAGCATGTTTTCCCCTATCACACTGCACCTGCCCCCAGTGTGCCCTATCAGCATGTATTGTCCCCTATCACACTGCACCTGCCCCCAGTGTTCCCTACCAGCATGTATTGTCCCACATCACACTGCACCTGCCCCCAGTGTTCCCTACCAGCATGTATTGTCCCACATCACACTGCACCTGCCCCCAGTGTGCCCTACCAGCATGTATTGTCCCCTGTCACACTGCACCAGCCCCCAGTGTGCCCTACCAGCATGTATTGTTCCTCTATCACACTGCACCTGCCCCCAGTGTGCCCTACCAGCATGTATTGTTCCTCTATCACACTGCACCTGCCCCCAGTGTGCCCTACCAGCATGTATTGTCCCACTATCACACTGCACCCGCTCCCAGTGTTCCCTACCAGCATGTATTGTCCCCTGTCACACTGCACCTGCCCCCAGTGTGCCCTACCAGCATGTATTGTCCCCTATCACACTGCACCTGCCCCCAGTGTTCCCTACCAGCATGTATTGTCCCACATCACACTGCACCTGCCCCCAGTGTTCCCTACCAGCATGTATTGTCCCACATCACACTGCACCTGCCCCCAGTGTGCCCTACCAGCATGTATTGTCCCCTATCACACTACACCTGCCCCCAGTGTGCCCTACCAGCATGTATTGTCCCCTATCACACTGCACCTGCCCCCAGTGTGCCCTACCAGCATGTATTGTCCCCTATCACACTACACCTGCCCCCAGTGTGCCCTACCAGCATGTATTGTCCCCTATCACACTGCACCTGCCCCCAGTGTGCCCTACCAGCATGTATTGTCCCCTGTCACACTGCACCTGCCCCCAGTGTGCCCTACCAGCATGTATTGTCCCCTGTCACACTGCACCAGCCCCCAGTGTGCCCTACCAGCATGTATTGTTCCTCTATCACACTGCACCCGCCCCCAGTGTGCCCTACCAGCATGTATTGTTCCTCTATCACACTGTACCAGGCTCTTCTGCACCCTCCACCACATAGTACCAGCCTACCCAACCTGTGGCTCCATTATACTGTGCCAGCCCTTTGCCACAGTTTCATCACATATTACCAATGTTCCTGTGCCATCCATCACATAGTCTAGCCCCTAATGTTTCTCCATCACAATGTACCAATCTCTTAGTGTCACATCATACTATCCCAGCCTGTAATATGATTGATCACACTGTACCAGCCTCTAATGTAAACCATCACACTGTACCAGCCTCCAATATGCCCCATCACACTGTACCAGCCTCTAATATGCCCCATCACACTGTACTAGCCTCTAATATGCCCCATCACACTGTACCAGCCTCTAATGTGAACCATCACACTCTACCAGCCTCTAATGTGCCCCATCACACTGCACCAGCCTCTAATATGCCCCATCAGACCGTACCAGCCTGTAATATGCCCCATCACACTGTACCAGCCTCTAATGTGCCCCATCAAACTGTACCAGCCTCTAATATGCCCCATTACATTGTATCAACCTCTGATGTGTCTTCTCAGACTGTATCTTCTCCATGTGCTCTATCACACTGTAGCAGCCTGTAATGTCTCACATTGGGGGTAATTCCAAGTTGATCGCAGCAGGATTTTTGATAGCAATTGGGCAAAACCATGTGCACTGCAGGGGAGGCAGATATAACATGTGCAGAGAGAGTTAGATTTGGGTGTGGTGTGTTCAATCTGCAATCTAATTTGCAGTGTAAAAATAAAGCAGCCAGTATTTACCCTGCACAGAAACAAAATAACCCACCCAAATCTAACTCTCTCTGCAAATTGCTATCTGCCTCCCCTGCAGTGCACATGGTTTTGCCCAACTGCTAAAAAATTTCCTGCTGCGATCAACTTGCAATTACCCCCATTATACCGTATTGTACCAACCTTTAATGTGAACTATCCCAGTGTACTAGCCTCTTATGTGTCCCAACACACTGTACCTTCCTCTAAGTGTCCCATTGCACGTGCTGTTCCCTATCGCTGGAATTCTCTACCTCTTCTTATCAGACTTTCCACCTCTCTACAAAATTTTGATGGGCTCTCAAGACCCACTTCTTCATCAAACCTAGCCGTCTCTCATCCTAACCCTGTGTCTCCTTGTGAGCTCTCACTAGCAGGGCCCTCTCCCCTCGTGCTTATTCCTTCTTGACATTAGACTACCTCCTACTCCATACTTCCTACACTGGCACCTAACCCTCTGTTTTGGCCACCCTGAGGCTTTTCTTAGTGTCATGACCACTACAGCGTCTATATTGTCTTATAGTCGCTGTGTCTTGTTTTGCTAATTTGTTTATGTACGTTGGGGGTAATTCAGATCTGATCACTGCTGTGCGTAGGCGTGACGGACGGCTGCAAAGGGGATCCATTCGCCCAGGCATTTGCAAGGAGATTGACAGGAAGAAGGCGTTTGTGGGTGGCAACTGACCGTTTTCAGGGAGTGTTTGGAAAAACGCAGGCGTGTTCATGCATTTGCAGGGCGGGTGTCTGACGTCAAATCCGGTCCTGAACAGGCTGAAGTGATCGCAGCGGCTGAGTAAGTCCTGGGCTAAGCAGAGGCTGCACAAGATCTGTTTGTACAGCTCAGCCTCACATGCGATCGCACACTTGCACAGTTAAAATACACTCCCCGGTGGGCGGCGACTATCTGATCACAGGGCTGCAAAAATCGCTGCCCAGCGATCAGGTCTGAATTACCTCCTATAACGGGCCTTCCTGTGCCCCATCACACTATATTGGGTCCTCCTGTTCCCTATCACACTATAACAGGCCTTCCTGTGCCCCATCACACTATAACAGGCCCTCCTGTGCCCCATCACATTATAACTAGAGATGAGCGCCGGAAATTTTTCGGGTTTTGTGTTTTGGTTTTGGGTTCGGTTCCGCGGCCGTGTTTTGGGTTCGACCGCGTTTTGGCAAAACCTCACCGAATTTTTTTTGTCGGATTCGGGTGTGTTTTGGATTCGGGTGTTTTTTTCAAAAAACCCTAAAAAACAGCTTAAATCATAGAATTTGGGGGTCATTTTGATCCCAAAGTATTATTAACCTCAAAAACCATAATTTACACTCATTTTCAGTCTATTCTGAATACCTCACACCTCACAATATTATTTTTAGTCCTAAAATTTGCACCGAGGTCGCTGTGTGAGTAAGATAAGCGACCCTAGTGGCCGACACAAACACCGGGCCCATCTAGGAGTGGCACTGCAGTGTCACGCAGGATGTCCCTTCCAAAAAACCCTCCCCAAACAGCACATGACGCAAAGAAAAAAAGAGGCGCAATGAGGTAGCTGACTGTGTGAGTAAGATAAGCGACCCTAGTGGCCGACACAAACACCGGGCCCATCTAGGAGTGGCACTGCAGTGTCACGCAGGATGTCCCTTCCAAAAAACCCTCCCCAAACAGCACATGACGCAAAGAAAAAAAGAGGCGCAATGAGGTAGCTGACTGTGTGAGTAAGATAAGCGACCCTAGTGGCCGACACAAACACCGGGCCCATCTAGTAGTGGCACTGCAGTGTCACGCAGGATGGCCCTTCCAAAAAACCCTCCCCAAACAGCACATGACGCAAAGAAAAAAAGAGGCGCAATGAGGTAGCTGACTGTGTGAGTAAGATAAGCGACCCTAGTGGCCGACACAAACACCGGGCCCATCTAGGAGTGGCACTGCAGTGTCACGCAGGATGGCCCTTCCAAAAAACCCTCCCCAAACAGCACATGACGCAAAGAAAAATAAAAGAAAAAAGAGGTGCAAGATGGAATTGTCCTTGGGCCCTCCCACCCACCCTTATGTTGTATAAACAGGACATGCACACTTTAACCAACCCATCATTTCAGTGACAGGGTCTGCCACACGACTGTGACTGATATGACGGGTTGGTTTGGACCCCCCCAAAAAAGAAGCAATTAATCTCTCCTTGCACAAACTGGCTCTACAGAGGCAAGATGTCCACCTCATCATCATCCTCCGATATATCACCGTGTACATCCCCCTCCTCACAGATTATCAATTCGTCCCCACTGGAATCCACCATCTCAGCTCCCTGTGTACTTTGTGGAGGCAATTGCTGCTGGTCAATGTCTCCGCGGAGGAATTGATTATAATTCATTTTAATGAACATCATCTTCTCCACATTTTCTGGATGTAACCTCGTACGCCGATTGCTGACAAGGTGAGCGGCGGCACTAAACACTCTTTCGGAGTACACACTTGTGGGAGGGCAACTTAGGTAGAATAAAGCCAGTTTGTGCAAGGGCCTCCAAATTGCCTCTTTTTCCTGCCAGTATAAGTACGGACTGTGTGACGTGCCTACTTGGATGCGGTCACTCATATAATCCTCCACCATTCTTTCAATGTTGAGAGAATCATATGCAGTGACAGTAGACGACATGTCCGTAATCGTTGTCAGGTCCTTCAGTCCGGACCAGATATCAGCAGTCGCTCCAGACTGCCCTGCATCACCGCCAGCGGGTGGGCTCGGAATTCTGAGCCTTTTCCTCGCACCCCCAGTTGCGGGAGAATGTGAAGGAGGAGATGTTGACAGGTCGCGTTCCGCTTGACTTGACAATTTTCTCACCAGCAGGTCTTTCAACCCCAGCAGACTTGTGTCTGCCGGAAAGAGAGATCCAAGGTAGGTTTTAAATCTAGGATCGAGCACGGTGGCCAAAATGTAGTGCTCTGATTTCAACAGATTGACCACCCGTGAATCCTTGTTAAGCGAATTAAGGGCTCCATCCACAAGTCCCACATGCCTAGCGGAATCGCTCCGTGTTAGCTCCTCCTTCAATGTCTCCAGCTTCTTCTGCAAAAGCCTGATGAGGGGAATGACCTGACTCAGGCTGGCAGTGTCTGAACTGACTTCACGTGTGGCAAGTTCAAAGGGCATCAGAACCTTGCACAACGTTGAAATCATTCTCCACTGCACTTGAGACAGGTGCATTCCACCTCCTATATCGTGCTCAATTGTATAGGCTTGAATGGCCTTTTGCTGCTCCTCCAACCTCTGAAGCATATAGAGGGTTGAATTCCACCTCGTTACCACTTCTTGCTTCAGATGATGGCAGGGCAGGTTCAGTAGTTTTTGGTGGTGCTCCAGTCTTCTGTACGTGGTGCCTGTACGCCGAAAGTGTCCCGCAATTCTTCTGGCCACCGACAGCATCTCTTGCACGCCCCTGTCGTTTTTTAAAAAATTCTGCACCACCAAATTCAAGGTATGTGCAAAACATGGGACGTGCTGGAATTTGTCCATATTTAATGCACACACAATATTGCTGGCGTTGTCCGATGCCACAAATCCACAGGAGAGTCCAATTGGGGTAAGCCATTCCGCGATGATCTTCCTCAGTTGCCATAAGAGGTTTTCAGCTGTGTGCGTATTCTGGAAAGCGGTGATACAAAGCGTAGCCTGCCTAGGAAAGATTTGGCGTTTGCGAGATGCTGCTACTGGTGCCGCCGCTGCTGTTCTTGCGGCGGGAGTCCATATATCTACCCAGTGGGCTGTCACAGTCATATAGTCCTGACCCTGCCCTGCTCCACTTGTCCACATGTCCGTGGTTAAGTGGACATTGGGTACAACTGCATTTTTTAGGACACTGGTGAGTCTTTTTCTGACGTCCGTGTACATTCTCGGTATCGCCTGCCTAGAGAAGTGGAGCCTAGATGGTATTTGGTAACGGGGGCACACTGCCTCAATAAATTGTCT
The DNA here is from genome assembly GCF_028390025.1 of Pseudophryne corroboree. NCBI lineage: Eukaryota > Metazoa > Chordata > Amphibia > Anura > Myobatrachidae > Pseudophryne > Pseudophryne corroboree. Next base: position 772,180,801 of record NC_086446.1, read on the forward strand.
AGTTCCCTGTGAACTAACGGCGGATACCGGACGCACGTCTAACACCAACATAGTTGTCAAGGCCTCAGTTATCCGCTTTGCAGCAGGATGACTGCTGTGATATTTCATCTTCCTCGCAAAGGACTGTTGGACAGTCAATTGCTTACTGGAAGTAGTACAAGTGGGCTTACGACTTCCCCTCTGGGATGACCATCGACTCCCAGCAGCAACAACAGCAGCGCCAGCAGCAGTAGGCGTTACACGCAAGGATGCATCGGAGGAATCCCAGGCAGGAGAGGACTCGTCAGAATTGCCAGTGACATGGCCTGCAGGACTATTGGCATTCCTGGGGAAGGAGGAAATTGACACTGAGGGAGTTGGTGGGGTGGTTTGCGTGAGCTTGGTTACAAGAGGAAGGGATTTACTGGTCAGTGGACTGCTTCCGCTGTCGCCCAAAGTTTTTGAACTTGTCACTGACTTATTATGAATGCGCTGCAGGTGACGTATAAGGGAGGATGTTCCGAGGTGGTTAACGTCCTTACCCCTACTTATTACAGCTTGACAAAGGGAACACACGGCTTGACAAATGTTGTCCGCATTTCTGGTGAAATACTTCCACACCGAAGAGCTGATTTTTTTGGTATTTTCACCAGGCATGTCAACGGCCATATTCCTCCCACGGACAACAGGTGTCTCCCCGGGTGCCTGACTTAAACAAACCACCTCACCATCAGAATCCTCCTTGTCAATTTCCTCCCCAGCGCCAGCAACACCCATATCCTCCTCATCCTGGTGTACTTCAACACTGACATCTTCAATCTGACTATCAGGAACTGGACTGCGGGTGCTCCTTCCAGCACTTGCAGGGGGCGTGCAAATGGTGGAAGGCGCATGCTCTTCACGTCCAGTGTTGGGAAGGTCAGGCATCGCAACCGACACAATTGGACTCTCCTTGTGGATTTGGGATTTCGAAGAACGCACAGTTCTTTGCGGTGCTTTTGCCAGCTTGAGTCTTTTCAGTTTTCTAGCGAGAGGCTGAGTGCTTCCATCCTCATGTGAAGCTGAACCACTAGCCATGAACATAGGCCAGGGCCTCAGCCGTTCCTTGCCACTCCGTGTGGTAAATGGCATATTGGCAAGTTTACGCTTCTCCTCCGACAATTTTATTTTAGGTTTTGGAGTCCTTTTTTTACTGATATTTGGTGTTTTGGATTTGACATGCTCTGTACTATGACATTGGGCATCGGCCTTGGCAGACGACGTTGCTGGCATTTCATCGTCTCGGCCATGACTAGTGGCAGCAGCTTCAGCACGAGGTGGAAGTGGATCTTGATCTTTCCCTAATTTTGGAACCTCAACATTTTTGTTCTCCATATTTTAATAGGCACAACTAAAAGGCACCTCAGGTAAACAATGGAGATGGATGGATACTAGTATACAATTATGGATGGACTGCCGAGTGCCGACACAGAGGTAGCTACAGCCGTGGACTACCGTACTGTACTGTGTCTGCTGCTAATATAGACTGGTTGATAATGAGATGTAGTATGTATAAAGAAGAAAGAAAAAAAAACCACGGGTAGGTGGTATACAATTATGGATGGACTGCCGAGTGCCGACACAGAGGTAGCTACAGCCGTGGACTACCGTACTGTACTGTGTCTGCTGCTAATATAGACTGGATGATAATGAGATGTAGTATGTATGTATAAAGAAGAAAGAAAAAAAAAAACACGGGTAGGTGGTATACAATTATGGATGGACTGCCGAGTGCCGACACAGAGGTAGCTACAGCCATGGTCTACCGTACTGTGTCTGCTGCTAATATAGACTGGTTGATAATGAGATGTAGTATGTATAAAGAAGAAAGAAAAAAAAACCACGGGTAGGTGGTATACAATTATGGACGGACTGCCGAGTGCCGACACAGAGGTAGCTACAGCCGTGGACTACCGTACTGTACTGTGTCTGCTGCTAATATAGACTGGATGATAATGAGATGTAGTATGTATGTATAAAGAAGAAAGAAAAAAAACCACGGGTAGGTGGTATACAATTATGGATGGACTGCCGAGTGCCGACACAGAGGTAGCTACAGCCGTGGACTACCGTACTGTGTCTGCTGCTAATATAGACTGGTTGATAATGAGATGTAGTATGTATAAAGAAGAAAGAAAAAAAAACCCACGGGTAGGTGGTATACAATTATGGACGGACTGCCGAGTGCCGACACAGAGGTAGCTACAGCCGTGGACTACCGTACTGTACTGTGTCTGCTGCTAATATAGACTGGATGATAATGAGATGTAGTATGTATGTATAAAGAAGAAAGAAAAAAAAACCACGGGTAGGTGGTATACAATTATGGATGGACTGCCGAGTGCCGACACAGAGGTAGCTACAGCCGTGGACTACCGTACTGTGTCTGCTGCTAATATAGACTGGTTGATAATGAGATGTAGTATGTATAAAGAAGAAAGAAAAAAAAAACCACGGGTAGGTGGTATACAATTATGGACGGACTGCCGAGTGCCGACACAGAGGTAGCTACAGCCGTGGACTACCGTACTGTACTGTGTCTGCTGCTAATATAGACTGGATGATAATGAGATGTAGTATGTATGTATAAAGAAGAAAGAAAAAAAAACCACGGGTAGGTGGTATACAATTATGGATGGACTGCCGAGTGCCGACACAGAGGTAGCTACAGCCGTGGACTACCGTACTGTGTCTGCTGCTAATATAGACTGGTTGATAATGAGATGTAGTATGTATAAAGAAGAAAGAAAAAAAAAACCACGGGTAGGTGGTATACAATTATGGACGGACTGCCGAGTGCCGACACAGAGGTAGCTACAGCCGTGGACTACCGTACTGTACTGTGTCTGCTGCTAATATAGACTGGATGATAATGAGATGTAGTATGTATAAAGAAGAAAGAAAAAAAAACCACGGGTAGGTGGTATACAATTATGGATGGACTGCCGAGTGCCGACACAGAGGTAGCTACAGCCGTGGACTACCGTACTGTGTCTGCTGCTAATATAGACTGGTTGATAATGAGATGTAGTATGTATAAAGAAGAAAGAAAAAAAAAATCCACGGGTAGGTGGTATACAATTATGGACGGACTGCCGAGTGCCGACACAGAGGTAGCTACAGCCGTGGACTACCGTACTGTACTGTGTCTGCTGCTAATATAGACTGGATGATAATGAGATGTAGTATGTATAAAGAAGAAAGAAAAAAAAAACCACGGGTAGGTGGTACACAATTATGGATGGACTGCCGAGTGCCGACACAGAGGTAGCTACAGCCGTGAACTACCGTACTGTGTCTGCTGCGACTGGATGATAAATAATGATATAAAAAATATATATATATCACTACTGCAGCCGGACAGGTATATATTATATAATGACGGACCTGCTGGACACTGTCTGTCAGCAGAATGAGTTTTTTATTTTATAGAATAAAAAAACACCACACAAGTCACACGACGTGTGTTTAACTTTTACAGGCAGACATTCACAATACAATATAGTATACTATATACTGGTGGTCAGGTCACTGGTCAGTCACACTGGCAGTGGCACTCCTGCAGAAAAAAAGTGTGCACTGTTTTAATTTTAATATGTACTCCTGGCTCCTGCTATAACCTAACTGCTCCCCAGTCTCCCCCACAATTAAGCTGTGTGAGCACAGTCAGATATTATACATAGATGATGCAGCAGCACACTGGGCTGAGCACAGATATGGTATGTGACTGAGTCACTGTGTATCGTTTTTTCAGGCAGAGAACGGATTATATTAAATAATATAAAACTGCACTGGTGGTCACTGGTCAGTCACTAGTATAACTAACTAATACTATCAGCAAAATTCTGCACTCTCTGTCTGAGTACTCCTCCTAAGCTCCAGTAAATGAAGTGTCACTGTCTCACTCTGTCACTAGTATAACTAACTAATACTATCAGCAAAATTCTGCACTCTCTGTCTGAGTACTCCTCCTAAGCTCCAGTAAATGAAGTGTCACTGTCTCACTCTCACTCTCCTATCTATTTCTTCTCTAAACGGAGAGGACGCCAGCCACGTCCTCTCACTATCAATCTCAATGCACGTGTAAAATGGCGGCGACGCGCGGCTCCTTATATAGAATCCGAGTCTCGCGATAGAATCCGAGCCTCGCGAGAATCCGACAGCGTCATGATGACGTTCGGGCGCGCTCGGGTTAACCGAGCAAGGCGGGAAGATCCGAGTCGCTCGGATCCGTGTAAAAAAAGCTGAAGTTCGGGCGGGTTCGGATTCCGAGGAACCGAACCCGCTCATCTCTAATTATAACAAGCCCTCCTGTGCCCCATCACACTATAACAGGCCCTCCTGTGCCCCATCACACTATAACGGGCCCTCCTGTGCCCCATCACACTATAACAGGCCCTCCTGTGCCCCATCACATTATAACAGGCCCTCCTGTGCCCCATCACACTATAACAGGCCCTCCTGTGCCCCATAACACTATAACAGGCCCTCCTGTGCCCCATCACACTATAACAGGCCCTCCTGTGCCCCATCACACTATAACAGGCCCTCCTGTGCCCCATCACATTATAACAAGCCCTCCTGTGCCCCATCACACTATAACAGGCCCTCCTGTGCCCCATCACACTATAACAGGCCCTCCTGTGCCCCATCACATTATAACAAGCCCTCCTGTGCCCCATCACACTATAACAGGCCCTCCTGTGCCCCATCACACTATAACGGGCCCTCCTATGCCCCATCACACTATAACGGGCCCTCCTGTGCCCCATCACACTATAACAGGCCCTCCTGTGCCCCATCGTATTATAACAGGCCCTCCTGTTCCCCATCACACTATAACAGGCCCTCCTGTGCCCCATCACACTATAACAGGCCCTCCTGTGCCCCATCACACTATAACGGGCCCTCCTATGCCCCATCACACTATAACGGGCCCTCCTGTGCCCCATCACACTATAACAGGCCCTCCTGTGCCCCATCGTATTATAACAGGCCCTCCTGTTCCCCATCACACTATAACAGGCCCTCCTGTGCTCCATCACACTATAACAGGCCCTCCTGTGCCCCATCACACTATATCAGGCCCTCCTGTGCCCCATCACACTATAACACGCCCTCCTGTGCCCCATCACACTATAACAGGCCCTCCTGTGCCCCATCACACTATAACAGGCCCTCCTGTGCCCCATCACATTATAACAAGCCCTCCTGTGCCCCATCACACTATAACAGGCCCTCCTGTGCCCCATCACACTATAACAGGCCCTCCTGTGCCCCATCACATTATAACAAGCCCTCCTGTGCCCCATCACACTATAACAGGCCCTCCTGTGCCCCATCACACTATAACGGGCCCTCCTATGCCCCATCACACTATAACGGGCCCTCCTGTGCCCCATCACACTATAACAGGCCCTCCTGTGCCCCATCGTATTATAACAGGCCCTCCTGTTCCCCATCACACTATAACAGGCCCTCCTGTGCCCCATCACACTATAACAGGCCCTCCTGTGCCCCATCACACTATAACGGGCCCTCCTATGCCCCATCACACTATAACGGGCCCTCCTGTGCCCCATCACACTATAACAGGCCCTCCTGTGCCCCATCGTATTATAACAGGCCCTCCTGTTCCCCATCACACTATAACAGGCCCTCCTGTGCCCCATCACACTATAACAGGCCCTCCTGTGCCCCATCACACTATATCAGGCCCTCCTGTGCCCCATCACACTATAACAGGCCCTCCTGTGCCCCATCACACTATAACAGGCCCTCCTGTGCCTCATCACATTATAACAGACCCTCCTGTGCCCCATCACACTATAACAGGCCCTCCTGTGCCCCATCACACTATAACAGGCCCTCCTGTGCCCCATCACACTATAACAGGCCCTCCTATGCCCCATCACACTATAACAGGCCCTCCTGTGCCCCATCACACTATAACAGGCCCTCCTGTGCCCCATCACACTATAACGGGCCCTCCTATGCCCCATCACACTATAACGGGCCCTCCTGTGCCCCATCACACTATAACAGGCCCTCCTGTGCCCCATCGTATTATAACAGGCCCTCCTGTTCCCCATCACACTATAACAGGCCCTCCTGTGCCCCATCACACTATAACAGGCCCTCCTGTGCCCCATCACACTATATCAGGCCCTCCTGTGCCCCATCACACTATAACAGGCCCTCCTGTGCCCCATCACACTATAACAGGCCCTCCTGTGCCTCATCACATTATAACAGACCCTCCTGTGCCCCATCACACTATAACAGGCCCTCCTGTGCCCCATCACACTATAACAGGCCCTCCTGTGCCCCATCACACTATAACAGGCCCTCCTATGCCCCATCACACTATAACAGGCCCTCCTGTGCCCCATCACATTATAACAGGCCCTCCTGTGCCCCATCACACTATAACAGACCCTCCTGTGCCCCATCACACTATAACAGGCCCTCCTGTGCCCCATCATACTATAACAGGCCCAGTGGCGTAACTAGAAATTTTTCTCCCCCAAGCCAAAAAATTCTTTGGCGCCTCCCCCCCACCCGCCGCATAATTGGGAGCAAGAAAGGGATAAATATGCGCGCGCCTTCGGCGCGCGCTGCAAAAAAGGGGCGTGGTTTTGTTGGAATGGGCGTGGTTTCTCATAAAGGGGCGTGGTATTGCAGGAAAAGACTACCTTATACCCCAGTTTTGCAACCTGCACGCCCAGACGTTAGCCACCACAGGAAAGAAAAATAATCCTGATTCATGCCCCTTACATTATTTGTCATTTTTCCTCCTTATAGTAATGCCCAGTATACATTATGCCACATACTGCAATGGCCTTAGCCATTATGCCACACACAATAATGCACATGACACAATATGCACACACCATAATGCCCCCGACACATTATGCCACACACCGTAATGCCTGTGACACATTATGCCACACACCGTAATGCCTGTGACACATTATGCCACACACCATAATGCCCCCGACACATTATGACAGGAATCGCAATGCCCGTTATACATTATGCTACACACTGCAATGCCCCTGATACATTATAGCACATACAATGCCTATGACACATTATGACACACACCGCAATGACCTTGAGACATTATACCACAATGCCCGTGATATAGTATACCATACACCGTAATGCCTGTGACACATACCGCAATGCCCTGCCCGTTATACCCTATGCCACACACCGCAATGCCCGTTATGTATTATGCCACACTGCAATGACCCTGAGACATTATACCACATACCACAATGCCCGTGATATAGTATACCACACACCGTAATGCCTGACACATTATGACACACACCGCAATGTCCGTGATACATTATGCCACACACTGCAATGACCCTGAGACATTATACCACATATCACAATGCCCGCGATATAGTATACCATACACCGTAATGCCTGTGACACATTATGACACACACCGCAATGTCCGTGATACATTATGCCACACACCGTAATGCCCATTACACATTAAGTCCTGCAGTAAGGCTTCTAATTACTTTTCAATTACCTTCTCGTTGTCAGGGGTTTCATGCACTGGGTGTCATGCTCGTTGCCAGGTGTTTCATGCACTGGGTGTCATGCTCGTTGTCAGGTGTTTCATGCACTGGGTGTCATGCTCGTTGCTAGGAGGTAGTCCTTGTTGCTAGGGCTGTGCTCCCAGTGCCACATATGACCCCAGTGCCAGATATTCCCCCACGGTGCCAGGTACTCACATGCCCCCGGTGCCAAATATAGCCCCCCCCCATGTGCCAGGTACACATATACCCCCCCCCGTGCCACATATGCCCCCAGTGCCAGATATTCCCCCCCAGTGCCACATATGCCCCCAGTGCCAGATATTCCCCCCGTGCCAGATATGCCGCCAGTGCCATATATTCCCCCCCAGTGCCACATATGCCCCCAGTGCCAGATATTCCCCCAGTGCCAGATATCCCCCCTAGTGCCAGACATCCCCCCCCCAGTGCCAGACATCCCCCCCCCCAGTGCCATATATGCCCCAGTGCCAGGCATCCCCCCCCCCAGTGCCAGATATCCCCCCCAGTGCCAGACACCCCCCCCCCCCAGTGCCATATATGCCCCAGTGCCAGACATCCCCCCCCAGTGCCATATATGCCCCAGTGCCAGACATCCCCCCCCAGTGCCAGATATCCCCCCCAGTGCCAGACATCCTCCCCCCCAGTGCCAGATATCCCCCCCAGTGCCATATATGCCCCAGTGCCAGATATCCCCCCTAGTGCCAGACATCTCCCCCCCAGTGCCATATATGCCCCAGTGCCAGATATCCCCCCCAGTGCCAGACATCCCCCCCCCCAGTGCCAGATATCCCCCCCCCCCAGTGCCATATATGCCCCAGTGCCAGATATCCCCCCTAGTGCCAGACATCTCCCCCCCAGTGCCATATATGCCCCAGTGCCAGACATCCCCCCCCCCCCAGTGCCAGATATTCCCCCCAGTGCCGCCGTCGCCGCCGCCGCTTATTGGAGGGACACGGAGGGCACAGATCGCCTCTCCTATGTCCCTCCTGCTGCATCATCTCCGGCGGCCGCGGGTCTAATAGGGGGAAGTGCCGTCCGTGAGCCAATTAGAGCTCACGGACGGCACTTTCCCCTATTAGACCCGCGGCCGCCGGAGATGATGCAGGAGGGACACAGGAGAGGCACACGCTGTGCCGTCCGTGTCCCTCCAACAAGCGGCGGCGGGAAGGAGAAAGCAGACTGACATGCGGGCGCTCGTCCGCATGTCAGTCTGCTGTAATCAGTGGCGCCCCCGCAGCCCCTCGCCCCCAAGCCACCGCGAGGGCTGCGGGGGCAGTAGTTACGCCACTGAACAGGCCCTCCTGTGCCCCATCACATTATAACAAGCCCTCCTGTGCCCCATCACACTATAACAGGCCCTCCTGTGCCCCATCACACTATAACGGGCCCTCCTGTGCCCCATCACACTATAGCGGGCCCTCCTGTGCCCCATCACACTATAACGGGCCCTCCTGTGCCCCATCACACTATAACAGGCCCTCCTGTGCCCCATCACACTATAACAGGCCCTCCTGTGCCCCATCACATTATAACAGGCCCTCCTGTGCCCCATCACACTATAACAGGCCCTCCTGTGCCCCATCACACTATAACAGGCCCTCCTGTGCCCCATCACACTATAACAGGCCCTCCTGTGCCCCATCACATTATAACAAGCCCTCCTGTGCCCCATCACACTATAACAGGCCCTCCTGTGCCCCATCACACTATAACAGGCCCTCCTGTGCCCCATCATCACATTATAACGGGCCCTCCTGTGCCCCATCACACTATAACAGGCCCTCCTGTGCCCCATCACACTATAACAGGCCCTCCTGTGCCCCATCACACTATAACAGGCCCTCCTGTGCCCCATCACACTATAACAGGCCCTCCTGTGCCTCATCACACTATAACAGGCCCTCCTGTGCCTCATCACACTATAACAGGCCCTCCTGTGCCCCATCACACTATAACAGGCCCTCCTGTGCCTCATCACACTATAACAGGCCCTCCTGTGCCCCATCACACTATAACGGGCCCTCCTGTGCCCCATCAAACTATAACGGGCCCTCCTGTGCCCCATCACACTATAAAGGGGCCTCCTGTGCCTCATCACACTATAACAGGCCCTCCGGTGCCCCATCACACTATAACAGGCCCTCCTGTGCCCCATCACAATATAACAGGCCCTCCGGTGCCCCATCACACTATAACAGGCCCTCCTGTGCCCCATCACACTATAACAGGCCCTCCTGTGCCCCATCACACTATAACAGGCCCTCCTGTGCCCCATCACACTATAACAGGCCCTCCTGTGCCCCATCACACTATAACAGGCCCTCCTGTGCCTCATCACACTATAACGGGCCCTCCTGTGCCCCATCACACTATAACGGGCCCTCCTGTGCCCCATCACACTATAACGGGCCCTCCTGTGCCCCATCACACTATAACGAGCCCTCCTGTGCCCCATCACACTATAACGGGCCCTCCTGTGCCCCATCACACTAGAACGGGCCCTCCTGTGCCCCATCACACTAGAACGGGCCCTCCTGTGCCCCATCACACTATAACGGGCCCGGCGGTGCCCCATCACACTATAACGGGCCCTCCTGTGCCCCATCACACTATAACGGGCCCTCCTGTGCCCCATCACACTATAACGGGCCCTCCTGTGCCCCATCACACTATAACGGGCCCTCCTGTGCCCCATCACGCTATAACGGGCCCTCCTGTGCCCCATCACGCTATAACGGGCCCTCCTGTGCCCCATCACGCTATAACGGGCCCTCCTGTGCCCCATCACCCTATAACCGGCCCTCCTGTGCCCCATCACGCTATAACGGGCCCTCCTGTGCCCCATCACCCTATAACGGGCCCTCCTCTGCCCCATCACACTATAACGGGCCCTCCTGTGCCCCATCACACTATAACGGGCCCTCCTGTGCCCCATCACACTATAACGGGCCCTCCTGTGCCCCATCACACTATAACGGGCCCTCCTGTGCCCCATCACACTATAACGGGCCCTCCTGTGCCCCATCACACTATAACGGGCCCTCCTGTGCCCCACCACACTATAACGGGCCCTCCTGTGCCTCATCACACTATAACGGGCCCTCCTCTGCCCCATCACACTATAACGGGCCCTCCTGTGCCCCATCACACTATAACGGGCCCTCCTGTGCCCCATCACACTATAACGGGCCCTCCTGTGCGCCATCACACTATAACGGGCCCTCCTGTGCCCCATCACACTATAACGGGCCCTCCTGTGCCTCAACAAACTATAACAGGCCTTCCTGTGCCTCATCACACTATAACAGGCCCTCCGGTGCCTCAACACACTATAACAGGCCTTCCTTTGCCTCATCACACTATATCAGGCCCTCCTGTGCCCCATCACACTATAACGGGCCCTCCTGTGCCCCATCACACTATAACGGGCCCTCCTGTGCCCCATCACACTATAACAGGCCCTCCTGTGCCCCATCATACTATAACAGGCCCTCCTGTGCCCCATCACACTATAACAGGCCCTCCTGTGCCCCATCACACTATAACAGGCCCTCCTGTGACCCATCACACTATAACAGGCCCTCCTGTGCCCCATCACACTATAACAGGCCCTCCTGTGCCCCATCACACTATAACGGGCCCTCCTGTGCCTAAACACACTATAACAGGCCTTCCTGTGCCCCATCACACTATAACGGGCCCTCCTGTGCCTCAACACACTATAACGGGCCCTCCTGTGCCCCATCACACTATAACAGGCCCTCCGGTGCCTCAACACACTATAACAGGCCTTCCTGTGCCTCATCACACTATATCGGGCCCTCCTGTGCCCCATCACACTATAACGGGCCCTCCTGTGCCCCATCACACTATAACGGGCCCTCCTGTGCCCCATCACACTATAACAGGCCCTCCTGTGCCCCATCACACTATAACAGGCCCTCCTGTGCCCCATCACACTATAACAGACCCTCCTGTGCCCCATCACACTATAACAGGCCCTCCTGTGCCTCATCACACTATAACAGGCCCTTCTGTGCCCCATCACTCTATAACGGGCCCTCCTGTTCCCCATCACACTATAACGGGCCCTCCTGTGCATCAACACACTATAACAGGCCCTCCTGTGCCCCATCACACTATAACAGGCCCTCCTGTGCCCCATCACACTATAATGGGAACTCCTGTGCCCCATCACAGTATAACGGGCCCTCCTGTGCCCCATCACACTATAACAGGCCCTCCTGTGCCTCATCACACTATAACAGGCCCTCCTGTGCCCCATCACACTATAACAGGCCCTCCTGTGCCCCATCACACTATAACAGGCCCTCCTGTGCCCCATCACACTATAACAGACCCTCCTGTGCCCCATCACACTATAACAGGCCCTCCTGTGCCTCATCACACTATAACAGGCCCTCCCTTGCCTCATCACACTATAACAGGCCCTTCTGTGCCCCATCACTCTATAACGGGCCCTCCTGTGCCCCATCACACTATAACGGGCCCTCCTGTGCCTCAACACACTATAACAGGCCCTCCTGTGCCCCATCACACTATAACAGGCCCTTCTGTGCCCCATCACACTATAATGGGAACTCCTGTGCCCCATCACAGTATAACGGGCCCTCCTGTGCCCCATCACACTATAACAGGCCCTCCTGTGCCTCATCACACTATAACAGGCCCTCCTGTGCCCCATCACACTATAACAGGCCCTCCTGTGCCCCATCACACTATAACAGGCCCTCCTGTGCCCCATCACACTATAACAGGCCCTCCTGTGCCCCATCACACTATAACAGGCCCTCCTGTGCCCCATCACACTATAGTGGGAACTCCTGTGCCTCATCACACTATAACGGGCCCTCCTGTGCCCCATCACACTATAACGGACCCTCCTGTGCCCCATCACACTATAACGAGCCCTCCTGTGCCCCATCACACTATAACGGGCCCTCCTGTGCCCCATCACACTAGAACGGGCCCTCCTGTGCCCCATCACACTAGAACGGGCCCTCCTGTGCCCCATCACACTATAACGGGCCCGGCGGTGCCCCATCACACTATAACGGGCCCTCCTGTGCCCCATCACACTATAACGGGCCCTCCTGTGCCCCATCACACTATAACGGGCCCTCCTGTGCCCCATCACACTATAACGGGCCCTCCTGTGCCCCATCACGCTATAACGGGCCCTCCTGTGCCCCATCACGCTATAACGGGCCCTCCTGTGCCCCATCACGCTATAACGGGCCCTCCTGTGCCCCATCACCCTATAACCGGCCCTCCTGTGCCCCATCACGCTATAACGGGCCCTCCTGTGCCCCATCACCCTATAACGGGCCCTCCTCTGCCCCATCACACTATAACGGGCCCTCCTGTGCCCCATCACACTATAACGGGCCCTCCTGTGCCCCATCACACTATAACGGGCCCTCCTGTGCCCCATCACACTATAACGGGCCCTCCTGTGCCCCATCACACTATAACGGGCCCTCCTGTGCCCCATCACACTATAACGGGCCCTCCTGTGCCCCACCACACTATAACGGGCCCTCCTGTGCCTCATCACACTATAACGGGCCCTCCTCTGCCCCATCACACTATAACGGGCCCTCCTGTGCCCCATCACACTATAACGGGCCCTCCTGTGCCCCATCACACTATAACGGGCCCTCCTGTGCGCCATCACACTATAACGGGCCCTCCTGTGCCCCATCACACTATAACGGGCCCTCCTGTGCCTCAACACACTATAACAGGCCTTCCTGTGCCTCATCACACTATAACAGGCCCTCCGGTGCCTCAACACACTATAACAGGCCTTCCTTTGCCTCATCACACTATATCAGGCCCTCCTGTGCCCCATCACACTATAACGGGCCCTCCTGTGCCCCATCACACTATAACGGGCCCTCCTGTGCCCCATCACACTATAACAGGCCCTCCTGTGCCCCATCACACTATAACAGGCCCTCCTGTGCCCCATCACACTATAACAGGCCCTCCTGTGCCCCATCACACTATAACAGGCCCTCCTGTGACCCATCACACTATAACAGGCCCTCCTGTGCCCCATCACACTATAACAGGCCCTCCTGTGCCCCATCACACTATAACGGGCCCTCCTGTGCCTAAACACACTATAACAGGCCTTCCTGTGCCCCATCACACTATAACGGGCCCTCCTGTGCCTCAACACACTATAACGGGCCCTCCTGTGCCCCATCACACTATAACAGGCCCTCCGGTGCCTCAACACACTATAACAGGCCTTCCTGTGCCTCATCACACTATATCGGGCCCTCCTGTGCCCCATCACACTATAACGGGCCCTCCTGTGCCCCATCACACTATAACGGGCCCTCCTGTGCCCCATCACACTATAACAGGCCCTCCTGTGCCCCATCACACTATAACAGACCCTCCTGTGCCCCATCACACTATAACAGGCCCTCCTGTGCCTCATCACACTATAACAGGCCCTTCTGTGCCCCATCACTCTATAACGGGCCCTCCTGTGCCCCATCACACTATAACGGGCCCTCCTGTGCATCAACACACTATAACAGGCCCTCCTGTGCCCCATCACACTATAACAGGCCCTCCTGTGCCCCATCACACTATAATGGGAACTCCTGTGCCCCATCACAGTATAACGGGCCCTCCTGTGCCCCATCACACTATAACAGGCCCTCCTGTGCCTCATCACACTATAACAGGCCCTCCTGTGCCCCATCACACTATAACAGGCCCTCCTGTGCCCCATCACACTATAACAGGCCCTCCTGTGCCCCATCACACTATAACAGACCCTCCTGTGCCCCATCACACTATAACAGGCCCTCCTGTGCCTCATCACACTATAACAGGCCCTCCTGTGCCTCATCACACTATAACAGGCCCTTCTGTGCCCCATCACTCTATAACGGGCCCTCCTGTGCCCCATCACACTATAACGGGCCCTCCTGTGCCTCAACACACTATAACAGGCCCTCCTGTGCCCCATCACACTATAACAGGCCCTTCTGTGCCCCATCACACTATAATGGGAACTCCTGTGCCCCATCACAGTATAACGGGCCCTCCTGTGCCCCATCACACTATAACAGGCCCTCCTGTGCCTCATCACACTATAACAGGCCCTCCTGTGCCCCATCACACTATAACAGGCCCTCCTGTGCCCCATCACACTATAACAGGCCCTCCTGTGCCCCATCACACTATAACAGGCCCTCCTGTGCCCCATCACACTATAACAGGCCCTCCTGTGCCCCATCACACTATAGTGGGAACTCCTGTGCCCCATCACACTACACCTGTCCATAATGTGCTGTATCAAACATTTTCCCCATCACCCTGTACAAACCTATTTTATACTGCATAGCACAGTACCCGCCCATTATGGGGCTAATTCAGATGTGGTTTGAGGAACTTTCGCTGCTGCTTACACTGGCGTGTCACTCTTTCTGAATGCATTGCTGATCCGAGCTGCGTCCTAGGCCATAGGCTGGCTGGGTGTGATTTCCATGACTACCCTCTTCTACTGCAACAAACCCTGTGGCCTGGGAGGCTACAGCGCACCAGTGGCCCTGTTTCTGCTATAAGACCTGGCAATGTACTCCCCCCCATCCCCCGATTTCCAAGAAGGCAAAGACACAATGGGGGTCATTCCAAGTTGTTCACTCGCTAGCAGTTTTTAGCAGCCGTGCAAACGCTATGCCGCCGCCCACTGGGAGTGTATTTTAGCTTAGCAGAAGTGCAAACGAAAGGATCGCAGAGCGGCTACAAAGTATTTTTGTGCAGTTTCAGAGTAGCTCAAAACCTACTCAGCGCTTGCGATCACTTCAGACTGTTCAGTTCCTGTTTTGACGTCACAAACACGCCCCGCATTCGCCCAGCCACGCCTGCATTTTTCCTGCCACGCCTGCGTTTTTCCGAACACTCCCTGAAAACGGTCAGTTGACACCCAGAAACGCCCACTTCATGTCAATCACTCTGCAGCCAGCAGTGCGACTGAAAAGCTTCGCTAGACCCTGTGTGAAACTACATCATTCGTTGTGCCCGTACGACGCGCGTGTGCATTGCACCGCATGCGCAGAACTGACTTTTTTAGCCTGATCACTGCGCTGCGAACAAATGCAGCTAGCGATCAACTCGGAATGACCACCAATGTATCATAATTAACATTGCACAGTGTAAAGGTTATATAGACAGTGATTTCTCAGAGATGGTGAGGTTCCATAAATGTCTTTATATTGCAATTATTACATCATTACATAAGTTGGGAAACAGAGGCCCAAATATAGTAAAGGAAAATGCCTTGTCGTACATAGTGCTCAACCATCCCTATGGATATGCCATGCTCAACACTAAGCCCCTCCACCCTGGCATTGGTACCCATGAAATCTCATATCCCTCCTTCCAATGCCATGTAGCTATATTTCCCAAGTAACCAATTTGAATCCATATAAGGGTTGTGTGTGTGACTGGGTAATGGGAATAAGGGAGTGTAAGTGTTACAGTATTGGTCTAAATTCCGTGTTCCGGAGATTGGGGCGCACAATTGGTGCGGATAATATTGGGGGTTATAACTGAAGTGATCTTTAATTAAGTCTTAATTTCCTGTGCTCTCTGTAGGAACAGCTTGGGGCTCAGGTGGGCGAGGTGGGAGCCCGGCTAGTTGGCGGCACTTCTCGTCTGCGCAGGCGGGTTCACGGAGCAACATGAAAGAGAAGGAAAGGGCCGTGAGATAATGGAGATGGCAGTAAGTCAACCCATTCACCAAACTCACCCCAATTCAACTGTACCACACCCCAATTCAACCATACCACACCCTCCAATTCAACCATATCACACCCTGAACCACCCAACCACGCCCGCTCCCCTTATTCTATGCCCACAAATAGTCACCTTGAATGATCTCATCTTCTTTGCACATAATGCGTGTGCAGATCTCCTTATTCACCATGTACACACGTCGCACACTGAAAACAGAGTAGTCAGGGTAAGTAAGAAGCGGAGGCAGGGGCATCATGCTGTGGTAAATGTAAGGGGTCTGGGACTCAGGGTCGACAGCAAAAAGGTCGACACACATTAGGTCGACGCCAATTGGTCGACACGCCTTAGGTCGACATGGACAAAAGGTCGACGTGGACAAAAGGTCGACAGGAACAAGGTCGACATGGAAAAAGGTCGACATGAGTTTTTTATGTTTTTTTGTGTCGTTTTCTTCGTAGAGTGACCGGGAACCCCAATTAGTGCACCGCATCCCCTCGCATGGTGCCTTCGCTCCGCTACCGCTTCGCTCGGCACAGATTACCGTTCCAATCGTAGTCCACGTGGATCGTTAAGTATGAAAAGGTTCCAAAAAAGAAAAAAAATCGTGAAAAACTCATGTCGACCCTTTTCCATGTCGACCTTGTTCCTGTCGACCTTTTGTCCACGTCGACCTAAGGTGCGTCGACCAATTGGCGTCGACCTAAGGTGTGTCGACCTTTTTGCTGTCGACCTGGAGTCCGGATACCAATGTAAGAGATAGGAGAGGGGCAGTATCCTGGAGGAGGGATCTCACAAGAACTGCATTCCTAAACAGGTCTAAATATCACCTTTCTAGCCGAATGCTATCACGTCATGTAATACACAGGAAAAACAGACCACAAGGGTATTCATTTAAAGGTATTGCACTGTTCATGTGACTATAATTACTGCTTTGTACAGGTTCTCCTGCATTTTCTGGTAAAAATATATAGCATTTTCTTTTTAGCGTCTTTCTGTCCCTTTCAGCCATGTCTTTATATAAGTATATGGAGTTGTTTATTTTTGTTGCTCAGGGATTCAACGCAGTTGTGTTGTTCTCTCTGCATTGGATATACTTGTATAAAGAAAAAAATCCACCTTTCACATGTAAATACATAGTTAAAAAGCATAGGAAATAGCACTAACTCCCTTCGCCGCTGAGGACAAGTCCCACTTATCCTCTGCATATACTATACCTTAAAACTGTGCATCTGCTACAATGTCACTTTTGTAAAAAAAAACAAAAAAAAAACTAAGTGATGGGCTCCCTTGTTTGAAAGACGAGAGATACATCAATGTAGGCAAAACCGTAAAAGTTATTGACTGGTGATAAGTGTGATTACTGGGAAGTATGCACCACATACTGAGCTCCGGGATCCTGGCCATCGGGATTCCATCCCCAACCCCACAAGTCCTATGCTGGGTGCCAAAGACCTGTCAGAAACAGGCTTCCCTTCCCATATGCACAACTCCGATTGCACGAACCTCTAGCTATAAACCCATGACACCATCACAAGTCAGCACAGTTCCATCACATCTGGAGTATACTGGAGTATGACAGGTGCCATTTCTCTGACGTCCTAGTGGATGCTGGGAACTCCGTAAGGACCATGGGGGATAGCGGCTCCGCAGGAGACTGGGCACAAAAGTAAAGCTTTAGGACTACCTGGTGTGCACTGGCTCCTCCCCCTATGACCCTCCTCCAAGCCTCAGTTAGATTTTTGTGCCCGACCGAGCAGGGTGCAATCTAGGGGGCTCTCCTGAGCTTCTTAGAAAAAGTTAGTTTTAGGTTTCTTATTTTCAGTGAGACCTGCTGGCAACAGGCTCACTGCATCGAGGGAATAAGGGGAGAAGAAGCGAACCTGCCTGCTTGCAGCCAGCTTGGGCTTCTTAGGCTACTGGACACCATTAGCTCCAGAGGGACCGAACACAGGCCCAGCCTCGGAGTCCGGTCCCAGAGCCGCGCCGCCGGCCCCCTTACAGAGCCAGAAGCAAGAAGAGGTCCGGAAAATCGGCGGCAGAAGACATCAGTCTTCAACAAGGTAGCGCACAGCACTGCAGCTGTGCGCCATTGCTCCTCAGGCACACTTCACACTCCGGTCACTGAGGGTGCAGGGCGCTAGGGGGGGGCGCCCTGAGCAGCAATAAAAACACCTTGGCTGGCGAAAATACATCACATATAACCCCCAGGGCTATATGGATGTATTTTAACCCCTGCCAGAATACAGCAAAACGCGGGAGAAAAGTCCGCCGAGAAGGGGGCGGAGCCTATCTCCTCAGCACACTGGCGCCATTTTCCCTCACAGCTCCGCTGGAAGGACGTCTCCCTGACTCTCCCCTGCAGTCCTGCACTACAGAAAAGGGTAAAAAAGAGAGGGGGGGCACTAATTGGCGCAGTTTGATAATATCAGCAGCTATAAGGGGAAAACACATTATATAGTGGTATCCCTATATATATATAGCGCTCTGGTGTGTGCTGGCATACTCTCCCTCTGTCTCCCCAAAGGGCTAGTGGGGTCCTGTCCGCTATCAGAGCATTCCCTGTGTGTGTGCTGTGTGTCGGTACGATTGTGTCGACATGTTTGAGGAGGAAAATGATGTGGAGGCGGAGCAATTGCCTGTAATAGAGATGTCACCCCCTAGGGAGTCGACACCTGAGTGGATGGGCTTATGGAAGGACTTACGTGACAGTGTCAGCTCTTTACAAAAGACGGTTGATGACATGAGGCAGCCGGCTACTCAGCTTGTGCCTGTCCAGGCGTCTCAAAGGCCATCAGGGGCTCTAAAACGCCCGTTACCTCAGATGGCAGACACAGATGCCGACACGGATACTGACTCCAGTGTCGACGATGAAGAGACGAATGTGACTTCCAGTAGGGCCACACGTTACATGATTGAGGCAATGAAAAATGTTTTACATATTTCTGATAATACAAGTACCACTAAAAAGGGTATTATGTTTGGTGAGAAAAAACTGCCTGTAGTTTTTCCTGCATCTGAGGAATTAAATGAAGTGTGTGATGAAGCGTGGGTTTCCCCCGATAAAAAACTGATAATTCCTAAAAGGTTATTGGCATCATACCCTTTCCCGCCAGAGGATAGGGCACGTTGGGAAACACCCCCTAGGGTGGATAAAGCGCTCACACGCTTGTCTAAACAGGTGGCACTACCCTCTCCTGAGACGGCCGCCCTTAAGGAACCTGCTGACAGAAAGCAGGAGAATATCCTAAAATGTATATACACTCACACGGGAGTTATACTGCGACCAGCAATCGCCTCAGCCTGGATGTGCAGTGCTGGGGTGGCTTGGTCGGATTCCCTGACGGACAATATTGATACCCTAGACAGGGACAGTATATTACTGACTATAGAGCATTTGAAAGATGCATTTCTTTATATGCGTGATGCACAGAGGGATATCTGCCGACTGGCATCAAGAGTAAGTGCGCTGTCCATTTCTGCCAGAAGAGGGTTATGGACGCGGCAGTGGTCAGGTGATGCGGATTCCAAAAGGCATATGGAAGTATTGCCTTATAAAGGGGAGGAGTTATTTGGGGTAGGTCTATCAGACCTGGTAGCCACGGCAACTGCTGGGAAATCCACATTTTTACCCCAGGTAGCCTCTCAACATAAGAAGACGCCGTATTATCAGGCGCAATCCTTTCGGCCCCATAAGGGCAAGCGAGCAAAAGGCTCCTCATTTCTGCCCCGTGGCAGGGGGAGAGGAAAAAGGCTGCAGCAAACAGCCAGTTCCCAGGAACAGAAGCCCTCTCCCGCCTCTGCCAAGTCCTCAGCATGACGCTGGGGCTTTACAAGCGGACTCAGGCACGGTGGGGGCCCGTCTCAAGAATTTCAGCGCGCAGTGGGCTCACTCACAAGTGGACCCCTGGATCCTTCAGGTGGTATCTCAGGGGTACAAATTGGAATTCGAGACGTCTCCCCCTCGCCGTTTCCTAAAGTCTGCTTTACCGACGTCTCCCTCCGACAGGAAGGCGGTATTGGAAGCCATTCACAAGCTGTATTCCCAGCAGGTGATAATCAAGGTACCCCTCCTGCAACAGGGAAAGGGGTATTATTCCACGCTGTTTGTGGTACCGAAGCCGGACGGCTCGGTGAGACCTATTTTAAATCTAAAATCCTTGAACACTTACATACAGAGGTTCAAATTCAAGATGGAGTCACTCAGAGCGGTGATTGCGAACCTGGAAGAAGGGGATTATATGGTGTCTCTGGACATCAAGGATGCTTACCTCCATGTCCCAATTTACCCTTCTCACCAAGGGTACCTCAGGTTTGTGGTACAGAACTGTCACTATCAGTTTCAGACGCTGCCGTTTGGATTGTCCACGGCACCCCGGGTCTTTACCAAAGTAATGGCTGAAATGATGATACTCCTTCGAAGGAAGGGAGTTTTAGTTATCCCTTACTTGGACGATCTCCTGATAAGGGCAAGATCCAGGGAACAGTTGGAAGTCGGGGTAGCACTATCTCAGGTAGTGTTGCGGCAGCACGGTTGGATTCTCAGTATTCCAAAATCGCAGCTGATCCCGACGACGCGTCTTCTATTCCTAGGGATGATCCTGGACACAGTCCAGAAAAAGGTGTTTCTCCCGGAGGAGAAAGCCAGGGAGTTATCCGAGCTAGTCAGAAACCTCCTAAAACCAGGCCAAGTCTCAGTGCATCAATGCACAAGGGTCCTGGGAAAAATGGTGGCTTCCTACGAAGCAATCCCATTCGGCAGATTCCACGCAAGAACTTTCCAGTGGGACCTGCTGGACAAATGGTTCGGATCGCATCTTCAGATGCATCAGCGGATAACCCTGTCACCAAAGACAAGGGTGTCTCTCCTGTGGTGGTTACAGAGTGCTCATCTTCTAGAGGGCCGCAGATTCGGCATTCAGGACTGGGTCCTGGTGACCACGGATGCCAGCCTGCAAGGCTGGGGAGCAGTCACACAGGGAAGGAATTTCCAGGGCTTGTGGTCAAGCCTGGAGACATCACTTCACATAAATATCCTGGAGCTAAGGGCCATTTACAATGCTCTAAGCCTAGCAAGACCGCTGCTTCAAGGTCAGCCGGTGCTGATCCAGTCGGACAACATCACGGCAGTCGCCCACGTAAACAGACAGGGCTGCACAAGAAGCAGGAGGGCAATGGCAGAAGCTGCAAGGCTTCTTCGCTGGGCGGAAAATCATGTGATAGCACTGTCAGCAGTGTTCATTCCGGGAGTGGACAACTGGGAAGCAGACTTCCTCAGCAGGCACGACCTCTACCCGGGAGAGTGGGGACTTCACCCAGAAGTCTTCCACATGATTGTGAACCGTTGGGAAAAACCAAAGGTGGACATGATGGCGTCCCGCCTCAACAAAAAACTGGACAGGTATTGCGCCAGGTCAAGGGACCCTCAAGCAATAGCTGTGGACGCTCTGGTAACACCGTGGGTGTACCAGTCGGTGTATGTGTTCCCTCCTCTGCCTCTCATACCCAAGGTACTGAGAATTATAAGACGGAGAGGAGTAAGAACTATACTCGTGGCTCCGGATTGGCCAAGAAGGACTTGGTACCCGGAACTTCAAGAGATGCTCACAGAGGACCCGTGGCCTCTACCTCTAAGAAGGGACCTGCTCCAGCAAGGACCCTGTCTGTTCCAAGACTTACCGCGGCTGCGTTTGACGGCATGGCGGTTGAACGCCGGATCCTGAAGGAAAAAGGCATTCCAGATGAAGTCATCCCTACTTTGATTAAAGCCAGAAAGGATGTAACCACAAAGCATTATCATCGCATTTGGCGTAAATATGTTGCGTGGTGCGAGGCCAGGAAGGCCCCTACAGAGGAATTTCAACTGGGTCGATTCCTGCATTTCCTGCAAACAGGAGTGTCTATGGGCCTAAAATTGGGGTCCATTAAGGTTCAAATTTCGGCCCTGTCGATTTTCTTCCAGAAAGAACTGGCTTCAGTTCCTGAAGTTCAGACGTTTGTCAAGGGGGTACTGCATATACAGCCTCCTTTTGTGCCTCCAGTGGCACCTTGGGATCTCAATGTAGTTTTGGGGTTCCTAAAATCACATTGGTTTGAACCACTCACCACTGTGGACTTAAAATATCTCACATGGAAAGTGGTAATGCTGTTGGCCTTGGCTTCGGCCAGGCGTGTGTCAGAATTGGCGGCTTTATCCTATAAAAGCCCTTACCTGATTTTTCATACGGACAGGGCAGAATTGAGGACTCGTCCTCAATTTCTCCCTAAGGTGGTTTCAGCGTTTCACCTGAACCAGCCTATTGTGGTACCTGCGGCTGCTAGGGACTTGGAGGACTCCAAGTTGCTGGACGTAGTCAGGGCCCTGAAAATATATGTTTCCAGGACGGCTGGAGTCAGAAAATCTGACTCGCTGTTTATCCTGTATGCACCCAACAAGCTGGGTGCTCCTGCTTCTAAGCAGACTATTGCTCGTTGGATTTGTAGTACAATTCAGCTTGCACATTCTGTGGCAGGCCTGCCACAGCCAAAATCTGTAAAAGCCCATTCCACAAGGAAGGTGGGCTCATCTTGGGCGGCTGCCCGAGGGGTCTCGGCTTTACAACTTTGCCGAGCAGCTACTTGGTCAGGGGCAAACACGTTTGCTAAATAATACAGATTTGATACCCTGGCTGAGGAGGACCTGGAGTTCTCTCATTCGGTGTTGCAGAGTCATCCGCACTCTCCCGCCCGTTTGGGAGCTTTGGTATAATCCCCATGGTCCTTACGGAGTTCCCAGCATCCACTAGGACGTCAGAGAAAATAAGAATTTACTTACCGATAATTCTATTTCTCGTAGTTCGTAGTGGATGCTGGGCGCCCATCCCAAGTGCGGATTGTCTGCAATACTTGTACATAGTTATTGTTAACTAAATCGGGTTATTGTTGTTGTGAGCCATCTATTCAGAGGCTCCTCTATTATCATGCTGTTAACTGGGTTCATATCACAAGTTGTACAGTGTGATTGGTGTGGCTGGTATGAGTCTTACCCGGGATTCATGAATCCTTCCTTATTGTGTACGCTCGTCCGGGCACAGTATCCTAACTGAGGCTTGGAGGAGGGTCATAGGGGGAGGAGCCAGTGCACACCAGGTAGTCCTAAAGCTTTACTTTTGTGCCCAGTCTCCTGCGGAGCCGCTATCCCCCATGGTCCTTACGGAGTTCTCAGCATCCACTACGGACTACGAGAAATAGAATTATCGGTAAGTAAATTCTTATTTTTGCCAGTGATTTCTTAGTGCACATGTGCAGATCTCTGGTAACATTGCACTAGGGTGGCCAATCCCGGGATCGGCGGGATCCCAGGATTTAGGCCAAAAATCATCTGGGATTCAATCTCGGCATTAGAAGCTTAAATCCCGGGGATTTTCGAGTTCAGGTGGTCATTTTTTTTTTTTTAATGCCGGGCAGCATTGAGCGTCCTCAGGAGGCTCAGACGCTGCCCGGCTCCCCCTGCGCAGCGTGACGTGAAGTCAGAGGTCACGCTGCGCACACAGCTGCCTGCCACCCACCGCACGGACCCCACCAAACCGGAGGAAGTTACCCACCCTCTCAGGTACAGTGGTGGTGAGTTCTGTGGGTGCGGTGGGGTGAGGCGGAGGACACACAGGAAACAAACCAATCCCGGGTATCCCAGAGAATCCTGAGATTGACTACCCCACATGGCACCTCCGCATGAGCCATATTTTCAGGTATTATAATGCCCCTGATCTCTACAGATGATATCCCGCAATAGCCGCTGTGTCAGTGCTGTTCAGGTTTTTCCTATAATGAGGGGAACACGTGTGTGGTAAAGTGCACGGTACTTACCTCATACTTGCTTACTTTTGAAAAAGCATGTCAGGGAGATTGTGAAAGTAACACCTATAAGCGCAGATGTGTACTGCTACATCTGAGAGGCGTGTCATGAAAATGACTTACATAAAAAGGTAAATGAGCCCCAAAGTTAGTATACTGTATACACATATACTGTAAGTGTCCACGAGAAACCTTATTTAAAATTAATGTAGCCATAGGGATCATTGTGCCTTATAACCAATGCAGGGAAATGGCGCTGATGATCCCATTGGAATGTATATATCTCTAATTTATCTTTTCCCCAAGAATATAACAGCTATATAATGGGGGTAAGGTAAAATCAGGGAGATTGATAGTCTATTCAGGGAGTGAGGGAGATTGCTGCTATTTCAGGGAGTCTCCTGCAGAATGAGGGAGGGTAGGCAACTCTGACTTACCTGGTGACACACAAGTAGCTGATACACTGTTTGACGGGTTTCTGTACAGAGTACATCCGGGTGCAGGGATACTGGACCTCTCTACAGTCTGCGGGGGAGAGAGCGGATTAACACGAATACATTCCGGGTTATAGAATGCTTGTATATTCCTGTCACTCAGCACATTTATATGAGAGATTGCACACACTGCACTCTGGCCCTTGTAATAAGTCAGTAGTGTCCTCACAGTCAGTGGTACCATTGGCCGCTATCGTGCCACGTGCTAAGGTCCCTCCCTGAGAAATACAGATGCTGATCCCTTCCCAAAATATTATTTGGGCAGATATACAGGTACATGGTGTCGATGTGCACTGGGGGGGGGGGGACACACACAAATAAACCTATTCTCCTCTACGTTTTGTGTATATCGAATTGTGTGGTGTTTGGAATATAAAACATACTGCACTATGGGGGGAATTCAATTGGCAGCGAAGGGTGCGAATTGCCATTGCCGCGGCGTTTAAACACTGGCAACAGCACCCCATCTCGCACCCTTCACCTGGCTGATTTGCACCCCAATTCACACAACACTTTTGTGCGAAGGTCCCACTGCCGTAAATTGCATGGGGGTCACACAGATTTATCCGGGCGGAGGATTAGCCGGCAATTGAACAGCTATTGATATTTCTCTTTATATACACATGAGCCTATGGGCAGTCTGGCGGAATACAGATCGTACAACAGGCCGAGAAGCTATACAGAGTTTATTTTTGGTTTGGGTGAGCTACCCTGTACCACTACGAGGTTCTGATACATGAGTCCAGTGATCCTCTCCTAGGAGTCGTGGAAAAAGATAAATCTCTTTAATCTACAGATACGCTTGCTATAAGCATATTTCTGGAACAAATACATATATAGATAAAGCTTTTCTATATCACGGTCTTATTTAGTATACTATGCTATTTGGAACCTACTATCTGTATACTCACCGCCGGGGGCAGATGTCACTCATACTGTCTGTATACTCACTGCCAGGGGCAGCTGTGACTTATACTGTCTGTATACTCACTGCCGGGGGCATCTGTCACTCATACTGTCTGTAAACTCACTGCGGGGGGCAGGTGTTACTCATACTGTCTGTATACTCACTGCCGGAGGCAGCTGTCACTCATACTGTCTGTAAACTCACTGCCATGGGGCAGGTGTTACTCATACTGTCTGTATACTCACTGCCGGGGGCAGATGTCACTTATACTATCTGTATACTCACTGGTGTCACTTATACTATCTGTATACTCACCGCCGGGGGCAGGTGTCACTCATACTGTCTGTATACTCACTGCCGGGGGCAGCTGTCACTCATACTGTCTGTAAACTCACTGCGGGGGGCAGGTGTTACTCATACTGTCTGTATACTCACTGCCGGGGGCAGATGTCACTTATACTATCTGTATACTCACTGGTGTCACTTATACTATCTGTATACTCACCGCCGGGGGCAGGTGTCACTCATACTGTCTGTATACTCACTGCTGGGGGCAGGTGTTACTCATACTGTCTGTATACTCACTGCCGGAGGCAGCTGTCACTCATACTGTCTGTAAACTCACTGCCGGGGGTAGATGTCACTTATACTATCTGTATACTCACTGCCGGGGGCAGATGTCACTTTTTTTTGTATAATCTGTTTTTATTCAGAAAGACACAGAAATTACATCACGTTCAAGCACATAAGCAACAGTGCTTATTGATAGGATCAGGTACATTTTAGTCAAATAAAACAGAATGGTATGACTTATCAGACTCCAGGAGTCGGTTTAGGAACAGGCTTCAGTTTGTTGCCTTAGAGCATCAATGTATTACCAACTAGTTTGCTACCTGCAAAGTGGTTACAATCGTGATATCTTAGGTAAATATAATAAGATAGTTAAATAAAAAATAAGAAATAAAATAAAGAGCGGGGTATGGGGTATAGAGAAGAAAAAGAAAATAGGAGAGAGAGTGACCAGGTCTGGGGACCTTTGAGGTGAGCAATAGCTGCAATGCAATCACTTTAATCAGGTGTCTGTGAAGCTAAGTCATTTGGTAGCGTATACGTAGTCTTTGTAGTCCTTAGAGGATGTATATTCTATCCAGGGTAGCCAGGTGGCCATGAACTCCGATAGTTTGTCTCTGGAGACCAGGAGGATATTCTCCATATTCATAAAATAGGTAACTCTAGTAAACCACAATTTTCTTGTGGGCGGGTTTGGGGATCTCCAGAGTGTGGGGATGACTGCCCGTGCTGCATTAGCTAAATGACGGAGTAATGATGTCTTATGTTGTGCCAATGAAATCGAGGAGTGGGAGAGCAACCAAAAGGCGGGGTCAGTAGGGACCGGGGCTTGGAGTATGACTTGTGAAGTGGAGATGATATCGGCCCAAAAGGGGCCAAGTAGGGGGCAGTCCCACCAGATGTGCATTAGGGTGCCTGTGGCATTGAGGCATCTCCAGCATCTGTCCGTCACCCCGGGATACATGAAGTGAAGGAGAGAGGGGTGCCTGTACCATCTCATTAAAAGTTTATATTGGGTTTCCCTGACTTGAATACACACTGAGCTTTTATGAGATTTGATGAATATCCTCTGCCACTCTTTTTCTGTAAGTTGGATCCCGAGATCCTTCTCCCAGGCCACCTGAAAAGATGTGGATGTGTGGGCCGCAGAGCTCTGTAACAATTTATAGAGTGCAGAGACAGTATGCTTGGGGGTACATTTAGATACGCAGAGCCTTTCGAACTGTGTTAGTTCCTGTGAGGCCTGGATATATCTGCGCTCAGAGTGCAGGAAATGCCTAAGCTGTAGATATTTCCAGAAGTCATGTTGCGGGATTTCCCATTTTGATCGTATCTCTGAAAACTGCCTAACACCTGAGGGGGACGCCAGCTGGCCTACTCTAAAAAGACCCTCAAGGGCCCAGTTGCTAAAGTGAGAGGGAGTTAGACCTGGCAGAAAGTCGGGGTTGGCTAGAAAAGAAGTCAGTGGGCCGAAAGTGGATGATTGGGAGGACCAAGTGCGTGCTTTTTTCCAGAAGGTGAGGGTGGCGGTGATAGTTGGGTGGGGAACTAGTGACCTGGGCAGGGAAGGAAGCCAGGGGAAGATCTCTGGAAATTGTTGTATATATAGCCCCTCCAGAGCCACCCATTGCTTAGTATCCCGACTCCTCGTCCAATCCAACACCCTATTAAGCAATATTGCCCAATAATATCCTCTGACATCAGGTAGTTGGAAGCCACCACTACGGTAGGAACGGGTCATGGTGGATCGGCTGATTCTGGGCCGTCTCCGGGACCATATGAATTGTTGTATCAAGAGCCGTATGGATATGAACCAGGAGTCAGGGATCTGTATGGGGAGGGTCTGTAGTTTGTAGAGAAGCTTGGGGAGTGTATCCATTTTTACCACATTCACCCTTCCCAACCATGAGAGTGGTTTAAGATACCATCTACTAAAGTCAGCTCTGAGTGTACGGAGAAGGGGCGTAAAATTCAAAGTGAACAAACGAGACAGATCGCTCGGCAGCTGTACTCCCAAGTAAGATAGATGGGAGGTGTTCCAAGTGAAGGGAAAGGTTCGTTTTAGTTTGGCCACCGTGTCAGGTGGCGTGGAGATGTTCAGGGCACAAGATTTGGACATGTTAATCTTAAAATTGGAGAGAAGCCTAAAATAAGACAGCTCTTGCATGAGATGAGGGAGAGAAGAGGTCGGATGGGTTATTGTGGCTAATAGGTCATCAGCAAACAGGGAGAGTTTGTAGTCTGTGTCGCCAACTCTCAGGCCATTGATGCCATCGTTGGCTCTAATGGCTCTCGCGAGGGCCTCGATACAGAGGACAAAGAGAAGGGGAGATAATGGGCAACCCTGTCTTGTCCCGTTACTTATAAAAAAGGAGTCCGATAAGGATCTGTTAACTCGGACTCGAGCTGAGGGGGATTTATAAAGTCCCATAATTCTGCCAAGCGCTAGGGGGCCCAGTCCAATGTGCCCCAGTACAGAACCCATAAAGCCCCAGCTAACTCTATCAAAGGCCTTCTCGGCGTCGGTAGATAGGAGCATGGTAGGGGGGCCGCTCTGGGATGCTATATGGATTAGGTTCAACACCTTTGTGATGTTGTCTTTAGCTTCGCGATTTGGGACAAACCCCACTTGGTCGCTGTGGATTAGAGATGGTAGGAATGAGTTTAGTCTAATTGCCATTATTTTTGCGAAAAGTTTGACATCAACATTTAGAAGGGATATGGGTCTGTAGCTGGAGCACATCGAGGGGTCCTTACCAGGCTTAGGCAGAACAGAAATGTGGGCCTCGAGGGATTGGCCCGAAAAATGGGTATCTGCGGAAATGGAGTTGAAAGCCTGTAGAAGATAAGGAGAGATGAGGTCTTTAAATTGCTTATAGTAGGTGAGTGTGAAGCCGTCTGGCCCCGGGCTCTTACCAGAGGGTGTCAAAGCCAGAGCGCTTTCCAACTCTTGTTGGGTAAAAGGTAGTTCCAGGGCTTCCCTATCTGGGGGCGAAAGGGCGGGGTAAGACACTTTTTCTAGATACGCCTTCGCCTGCTGGACATCATAGGGGGTAGTAGTGCCATCGGGTCGGTTTTCTAGATTATAGAGTAGGGAGTAGTATTGCTTGAAGCATGCAGCAATTTCGGGGGTTTTGAATCGGAGGGCATCTCCATAGTCTTTTATGTTGTTGATATACAGGGAGGCGCGCTGAGCTTTAAGTGCTTGGGCTAGGAGGCGGCCGGGTTTATTGCCCCACTGATAATATTTGGAGTTGCATTTGCGGACTGAAAGCTGGATACTATCGGAGGGGGTTTTCTTTAATTGGGCACGTGTGTCGAGTAGCTCTAGATAGTCGGCCTCTGAGAGTGACGTTTTATGCGAGGACTCGAGGTGACGGAGACGTTCCATCAGTTTGGTGATTAGTGCTGACCGCTGTTTCTTCATAAATGACCCCAACTGTATGAGCTTACCTCTCATGGCGCATTTATGTGCTTCCCACAAGATAATTTTGGAAACATCATCGGTATCATTTATGGAGAAGAATTCAGACAGGGCCTTTTCTATTTCACCTTTGCAGTATTGGTCTTGGAGCAAAGACTCGTTGAGGCGCCAAGTCCATTGGCCTGGGGAAGCCTGGGGGGATGAAAGGGTCATGTGTACCGGGGCGTGGTCTGACCAGGATATCGAGCCTATGGAAGAGTCAACTAGTAAAGGGAGATGTCTGTGGCTCAAAAATATGTAGTCGAGGCGGGAGTATGTATTATGCGGGGGCGAGTAGAAGGAGTAGTCACGTTCGGAGGGATGGAGAACCCTCCATGAATCGGCAAGCTGAAGGTCGTGGAATAGTCGTCTGACTTGTCGGTATTGATGTTGGGAGGTTCGGTGGGCTCTGGAGGACGAGTCCAGTGATGGGTCCATTATCCAGTTCAGGTCTCCCCCCAAAACCACGATCCCCGAAAGGTAAGGTTCCAATTGGGTAAGGGCAGAGCGGAAAAAAGGGAGCTGGTCCTTGTTTGGGGCGTATAGAGCGACAAATGCGTAAGGGCACATACATATTTTACAGCTTACTATCAAGAGGCGACCCGGGATCGGCTTATGTACTGATACGTCTGACAGTTGGAGGGTCTTGGAGAATATTATCGCCACCCCTTTTGATTTAGTATCTGGATTGTTATTATAAAAGGCCTGGGGGTAACGATGGTTTGTCAAGGGGGGGTTCTTGGCGGAGATTTTAAAGTGTGTCTCTTGGACTAGCGCAACGTCTACTCTATCGGCCCAGAGGGAGCGCAAAAGGGATGATCTTTTCTCCGGCACATTTAGGCCCTTCGCATTGATCGATGTGACTTTAATTCTACCGGGGGATGCCATGAGAAGTATGGGTCCGTAGGTCCAGATCGGTCAATGAGAGAGTGGGAGGAAGAATTGGAAAAAGTGAGAAGAAGACAGGTTGTAGAAAGAGAACAACAATAACATTCAAAAAGCCCGCATTGAGGTTGCCGGTCCTTTTAAGGACTGGAAACCTGAGAGGCATAACTGCCAGAGGCGGGTGTGGGGCGTGTAGGGGAGCCACCGCCCGAGGCAACTTAACAGTGAGGATAGGAAAGTAATAATCATCGAACATATATAATTTGAGCTATTCGTAAACTGGAACTGTAAACTGTAAACCTCGTTAACACGGAAAAAACTTAATTTGGTTAGGGATAGGGAATCTCGTGAACATAAAGCAGGGGTTAAATTGGTGAGGCATCGGGTGATGTTTCAGCAGTAGTGGGGGATAGAATCACTTTATGACCAAAGGAGTCATATCCCGCCGCACCAGATCAATCAGGTAACGCTCGGGTCCCCGCCGGGGGGAGGGCCACCGGGGCTTTTTCTTCCAGCCCTCCGCACCTCCTTCCATGGTGCTCCGGTACGCAGAGGTCGGAGGGGTGGTAACTCTGGGGTGGAGAAATCCCAATTGCCTATGTCAAGTTTCGGTAGTCCCAGTCCAGTACAGAATTCCGGGAGGTCCGAATATGAGTCAAGGGTGTGGGTTTTCCCCGACAAGGAGACTTGGAGATTGAATGGGAAGCCCCAGCGATATTTCAACTGACGCTTACGGAGTTCATCCGTTAGGGGCTTGAGAGCCTTCCGCTGCTGGAGGGTGTGCCAGGACAAATCCTGATAGATCTGGATCATTGAGCCGTTGAAGTCGACCCCATCAAGTTGCCCGGCTTTACGCATGATATCATCCTTTTGGGAGAAATAATGCAATCTGTAGATAACGTCTCGTGGTCTGTCTGCAGAGAGACCTCTTGGTTTCAGAGCTCGTGTGCCCTATCAAAAGTGATGGTGTCGTTGGGGTCATTGCCCAGGATCTCGTTAAAGATTCTCATGAGGGCGTCTATCAGACCCGCCTGTGGAACGTCCTCCGGCAGTCCCCGGACACGGATATTGTTTCTCCTCCCTCTGTTATCCAGATCCGTTAGCCGTGAATGGAGGGAGCGGATCTCTGCGGACTGAGTGTCTAGGATGGTAGTCAGGGACTGTAGGAATGTGTCGGAGGTTTCCTGGTGGTCTTCCAAACTCGTCACCCGGTCAGAGATGTGGGAGATGTCTTGTCGCATAGCTGCCAGCTCCCTCCTCACTGTATCTTGTAGATCTTGCTTGGTGGGCAGGTTTTTCATGTAAGCTAAGATATCTTGTAGGTCCCTGCCTCCTGTGGGGCTAGTGCGTGTTGCTTCCGCACCTGGAGGGGATGGGTGAGGGATCTGTGGGGGAGTTGGGGGACCTGCGGCTAGGGGGCTATCAGCTGTAGCGGGAGGTGTAGGTTGTAGAAAGGACCTCATTGCGGACTGTGACATGTTTCCCCGTGGGGTGGATGTGTCGGTCTTTTTAGAAGGTCTCTTGTTCCTGGTCATCACTCGATCAGCAGCGGGAGGTTTAGATTCCCTATAAGCAAATCAACGAGGTGAAGTTTGATTGCATAGCTCACATATGGATGCCTTCAGCGGGGTGGCTCCCTGTGGGTTGGCATCAGCAGTGCATTACGGTATCGGTATCGTCGACAGCTAGGCGCAGCACATGTCTAGCTGCGCTTTATACTCAGAGAGGTCAGGGGATTTTCATGAAGTTTCCCTGGGATGGGTTGGATGTACTTCTTTGGTGAAATGGCCACCAGGGGGAGTGCTCAGTGTGGATAAAGCCCCAGGGTCCGTGGCTGGATCTCCCTCAGAGCCTCCTGGGTGTGGATAATAATTGAGACCCTGGCTTCAGAGATGGGGCTAGGCCGCAGCTTGCAGGAAGGTTTTGAGGCCTCACCCCGGCACCTCGGGATCGGTCCCTGCTGCCCAGATGATGTCCCTTTGTCAGAGAAGGGAAATAGAAGGGGGGATTGGGTGGGTTTTGGGGTGGGGGTGTTCACCTCTGTGCGGGTGATAGTAGGCTCAGGTGGAACAGGGGACTCCCAGGGCACGGGGGAGTCCCGGAATCTACCCGTGTAGGAGATGGCCCGGGCCGCGAGGTCCACGGCGCTGTGCTGCAGGAGTGCGGGGGAGGTGCGGCTGGCCCGCGTAAATCGCGGGTGGGGGACAGGTCCGCCTGCCGCTGTTTGAGCTCCGGCAGCGGCGCTGACTCACCCCTGGATGTGGGTCCGGCCTCTCAATCCTCAACTGGGGTGCAGGGGATCAGAGCTGGGCAGCGCTGACCTCAGCCGCCGGCTCGCAGCGCGCGTCCGCCCCCGGAGATGGTGATCCGGGTCTCCTCCGTGGAGAAGGCTGCAGTCGGCTAGTGACGGAGGGAGCCGCTCGTTCTTCCCTCGCCGCCCGGTACGTCATCCACTGCCGCGGACGGACTCTCGTAAGGGCGGGGGTGTCGCAGGGCCTCCAGATGCTCAGGGGAAGCAGGCGGGGGTACTCACCGGCCGCACGGGGCCGCCGCCGGGCACCTAATTTCTGCACTTCGGCTGCCGGATCCCGGGTGAGAAAGGGTCACGGGCGCTGCCGCTGTCGACTTCGAGGGGGTAAGCTGTTCAGCGCTCCACTGTTCCACCGTCCGGGGGGAGAGATCCACAGTCCGGGGAGAGAGATCTACTCCAGTCCCCGGCTTCACAGTGAGGGGAAGGCCACAACCCGCAGGGACCCTTAAAAGAGTCCCACGGCTCCGTGGCAAAAGCCCCTCAATCACAAGCGTAGGTGGGTGATATCTGGGGATAATGGGGGTAGTGGGAGTCCCCAAAAGGTCAATAATTAAGCTCAAAGTGCGGGGTTTACAGGAGCTCCGAGGAATCACGTCCTCTCAGCTTGGTGTCTAGGCCACGCCCCCCAGATGTCACTTATACTATCTGTATACTCACTGGTGTCACTTATACTATCTGTATACTCACCGCCGGGGGCAGGTGTCACTCATACTGTCTGTATACTCACTGCCGGGGGCAGGTGTTACTCATACTGTCTGTATACTCACTGCCGGAGGCAGCTGTCACTCATGCTGTCTGTAAACTCACTGCCGGGGGCAGATGTCACTTATACTATCTGTATACTCACTGGTGTCACTTATACTATCTGTATACTCACCGCCGGGGGCAGGTGTCACTCATACTGTCTGTATACTCACTGCCGGGGGCAGGTGTTACTCATACTGTCTGCATACTCACTGCCGGGGGCAGATGTCACTTATACTATCTGTATACTCACTGGTGTCACTTATACTATCTGTATACTCACCGCCGGGGGCAGATGTCACTCATACTGTCTGTATACTCACTGCCAGGGGCAGCTGTGACTTATACTGCCTGTATACTCACTGCCGGGGGCAGCTGTCACTCATACTGTCTGTATACTCACTGCCGGGGGCAGATGTCACTTATACTATCTGTATACTCACTGGTGTCACTTATACTATCTGTATACTCACCGCCGGGGGCAGGTGTCACTCATACTGTCTGTATACTCACTGCCGGGGGCAGCTGTCACTCATACTGTCTGTAAACTCACTGCGGGGGGGCAGGTATTACTCATACTGTCTGTATACTCACTGCCGGAGGCAGCTGTCACTCATACTGTCTGTAAACTTACTGCGGGGGGCAGGTATTACTCACACTGTCTGTATACTCACTGCCGGGGGCAGATGTCACTTATACTATCTGTATACTCACTGGTGTCACTTATACTATCTGTATACTCACCGCCGGGGGCAGGTGTCACTCATACTGTCTGTATACTCACTGCCGGGGGCAGGTGTTACTCATACTGTCTGTATACTCACTGCCGGAGGCAGCTGTCACTCATACTGTCTGTAAACTCACTGCTGGGGGTAGATGTCACTTATACTATCTGTATACTCACTGCCGGGGGCAGATGTCACTTATACTATCTGTATACTCACTGGTGTCACTTATACTATCTGTATACTCACCGCCGGGGGCAGGTGTCACTCATACTGTCTGTATACTCACTGCCGGGGGCAGGTGTTACTCATACTGTCTGTATACTCACTGCCGGAGGCAGCTGTCACTCATACTGTCTGTAAACTCACTGCCGGGGGCAGATGTCACTTATACTATCTGTATACTCACTGGTGTCACTTATACTATCTGTATACTCACCGCCGGGGGCAGGTGTCACTCATACTGTCTGTATACTCACTGCCGGGGGCAGGTGTTACTCATACTGTCTGTATACTCACTGCCGGGGGCAGATGTCACTTATACTATCTGTATACTCACTGGTGTCACTTATACTATCTGTATACTCACCGCCGGGGGCAGGTGTCACTCATACTGTCTGTATACTCACTGCCGGGGGCAGGTGTCACTTATACTATCTGTATACTCATTGCCGGGGGCAGGTGTAACTCATACTATCTGTATACTCACCGCCGGGGGCAGGTATCACTTATACTATCTGTATACTCACTGCCAGGGGCAGGTGTCACTTATACTATCTGTATACTCACCGCCGGGGGCAAGTGTCACTCATACTGTCTGTATACTCACTGCCGGGGGCAGGTGTCACTTATACTATCTGTATACTCATTGCCGGGGGCAGGTGTAACTCATACTATCTGTATACTCACCGCCGGGGGCAGGTATCACTTATACTATCTGTATACTCACTGCCAGGGGCAGGTGTCACTTATACTATCTGTATACTCATTGCCAGAGGCAGGTGTCACCTATACTATCTGTATACTCACCGCCGGGGGCAGCTGTCACTCATACTATCTGTATACTCACCGCCGGGGGCAGGTGTCACTTATACTATCTGTATACTCACCGCCGGGGGCAGGTGTCACTCATACTGTCTGTATACTCACCGCCGGGGGCAGCTGTGACTTTACTTTCAGAATCTGTAACAAAGATATATACATTAGCATTGGTTATTTGGAATTAACCATCTTTGCTCGAGCATGCATATCCTTAAAACCTGGCCTGTCAGCATGCTTTGAGGACCGAGTTTGAGAAGCACAGGAATGTGCCGTCCTGCAGGCCACTCGCCAAGTTGCTTCCAGATGAACCTCATACTCAGCCCATTCCCCTGTTTTTAATCCATTTGGTTACTTTGGTTGAAACCAGCTGGGACGTCACTAGACGGAAGTACCACAAATTCTCCACCACCCTTCTGCTCTGTAGGCTGCCACAGAATCTCTGGTATATAATGGATCTGGTACTGACAACTGGGATTAGTGCTACCTAGAGCAGAGGCGCAGAGTCTAACACGCCCGTGGTGTTTGCCAGGAACGTACGCAAAGAGGTTTGGCCTTCGCTGCGCCCAATACGCAGGATGCAGTGCACTGTCTGGGATCCCAGAGTGACAGGCAGGGGATTAGTAGAGAAGCCAGTGCTTTTAGGTCTGATAACCAGGCATGTATGATTGAGGAGTGACAGGGAGGGATTCTACATACCGTCCTCTCTGGTACCATCTGGAGATGGCGATAGCTTCCGGGGAAAGCTAGCTTGGTAAATTTGGCAAATAAGCATCCCCCATAGGTTCTCTATAGGGGCTGCTTTTGTGATCGAAAATGTGGGGGCCACAGCAGATGTCTCTGATATTTGCTGCAGACCCCCGTATATACATACGGGGGAAAAACAACAGAGCAGTACATGGAAAACGTTTATAACTTAAAGTTGCTAGCATTTGTCCAGTTTTGGATTGATAACCAGACCAAACATTCAGTTCTGACCGTGTGCTGGCTCACCTGTGTCTGGTGACGGATCAACAGTGTCATCGTCTGGAAGACAGAATGCAAGTATTATAGTAGGGTACAGTTATGTCTATTAGGGGTCTGCTCGTTAAGCACTGCAGAGCGGTAGCGCTAATTTAGATCCAACTGGCTGCAAGTTATAGCGGTGGAAACTAAACCACTGCAGAAATTCTACATTGCTCCAGTGCGGGGACGAGCTATAAGGCAGCGTTTGGTGCTATTCAAATGTTTTTTGTTGCATTGTATTAGCTGCAGATCGCTGTGTGCTGACTAGCAGCTTATAGATGTGCATTCCAAGTGCGGACTGGAATGGGCTGATCTTCCAAAGCTTGCTGTCTAGTGCCATCTTGTGGACATTTTTAATAATACAATTTTTAGGCGCAGTATGACTTATTATTACCAGTTATTTATATAGCGCACACATATTCCGTAGCGCTTTACAGAGAATATTTGTTCATTTACATCAGTCCCTGCCCCAGTGGAGCTTAAAATCTATATTCCCTATCACATGTACACACAGACACATTCACGCTAGGCAGGGGCGTTTGGAGAGAGGAGGGGACCCGTGTGCAGCCTCCATCATGGGCCCCCTCCTCTCCACTACTGTGCATGCGCAGGTCTCCGGGATCATGGCGCCTTGTTCCCGGGGACACCTCCATTGCGTATGCGCAAATCACTCTGAAATAGCCACGGCGGCCATTTTTCGAGTGATCTGTGCCCGCACAGCAGGGCCTTCCTCGCGGGACTCCGGAGGGGTAAGTATATTCTATGGGTGCGCTGTGGGCCCCCTGGACCCAGGGGCCCGTGTCCACCACACACACTGCACCCATTATAGAAACGCCTATGATGCTATTTAACTTACTGGTATATTATTTTTGGATTGTGGAAGGAACCTGGAGTACCCGGAGGAAACCCACGTAAATAGGGGGAGAATATACAAACTCCACACAGTTAGGGCCATGATGTGACTCAAACCCATGACCTCAGTGCTGTGAGGCAGTATTGCTAACTATTACACCAACTCATACTTGCCTACCTGACCCTCTCCATGAGGGAGAAAATGCTCTGTTCCTGGACTTTCCTGGTAATGTATGATTGCCATCACCTGTGGTGAGCTCGTTAATTGATAAGAAAGGCGTTTCACCACAGATGATGGCAATCATACATTGCCAGGAAAGTCCAGGAACAGAGCGTTTTCTCCCTCATGGAGAGGGTCAGGTAGGCAAGTATGCACCAACTTAAGTGATTTACTTTCTGAATGGTTTTTGTTTTGTAAATTTTTTTTATGCCGCCATGTTTGAAAGTGTAACTCCTACCGAGCATGTCCAGGAAAGTCCAGGAACAGAGCATTTTCTCCCTCATGGAGAGGGTCAAGTAGGCAAGTATGAAGTGCCCCATTCATCAGCTGCACCACTGTACTTGAAATGCACTTTTGAGTGTAGGTTGAGAAGTAGAACATGTTGGAGGCGGGGCACTCCGGCCCTCATTCAGACGTGGTAGGAGTTGCTTACATAGAAGCAGCAGTGATAGCACTAATATGGTAATGCAGCAGGTAGCGTTGCGCCTCCTGCTACATTACTGATCCGAGAACTGCGTCCTAGGGTGCAGTATCGGATCATCTCAGACACCGTCGGCCGTCTACGTGATTCATGGAGTGGCACAAGCCGGCCACCACATTTGCTACACAGAGGCCAGGAAGCCTCGGTGCTCTGATGTAGATCCTAGCCTTTCCCCTACCCCACAACGTCAGTGAGCCGCCTACGTTTTAAGAAACTAAGACCATCGCCACCCCCTCCCCGCCCCCAAATGACGTCAGAATTTCAATCACTGTGCTGTATGGGTTCGGCGGGTGTGCAAAGTATCGAACAATTGTACTTTACGGCAAGTACAGGGTTCTGAGTGATAGCCTCCAAACGCATGCACCGACTCAGTTATCAGAGAACCCCACATGAAGTTATTTCTACAATGACACTTGTGGATTAGGTACTAGTGTAGGTTACAGTGAGACTCCAAAATGTGGAATTGAAAGAAAATCATAGTTGTTTTGTGTGGGCCTCCCTATATTAATTGCATTACTTGGGCTACATGGATGGAGGGGGTCCCTGACACCTGTCCTGATAATTGTTCTCCTTTACATGGTATTGTCATTCGACCCCCCTGCACTTTTCAGTTCTGGAAATAGGAAATTCACAGGAAAAGGGAACAGCTGCTCCGCTGCTTGTTGGGCACAGGTGAAGGCATCCAGGGGGAAGCAGTGCTAGGCAGAGCCGGATTAAGACCATGGGGGGCCCAGGGCACTTAAGACAGCGGGGCCCCTAATAAAGAGAAGGCAGATTACTATATATATATATCTATATATATATATATATACAGACAGACAGGCAGTAGCTTAGTAAAACTTGCCTTCCCAAGCAGCACACACGGACACATCACATGCCAGACAAACTCCTTCCCTGCACTCCCGTCCCCACTGCAGCGGCGGCCACACAGACAGAACAGCTGAGCGGAGCGACGGCTCAGCTGTCCAATAATGTATGAATGAAGCAGCCTGTCATTCAGTCATTGGCTGGGCACGCAGGCTGCAGGGGCAGGCTGCTTCATCGCTGCTGCAGTGGGGACAGGAGCCGGGCGGCACAGCACCGCATATAGGATTGGAAGAGAGATCCGATCTGTGGTGTGGCGGGGGGCCCCTTTGGAAAGGGGGGCCCGGGGTATGTACCCCCCGCCGTCCCTCCCCCCCTAATCTGGCTCTGGTGCTAGGCCGCTGGAGGCTAAAGGGTACAGTTAGCCAGAAAACAATAGCTTCACATAGTGATCTCTACCCAACACTAAGGGCCTAATTCAGACCTAATCGCTGTTGTGCGAATTCGCAAGGCGGACAATTATTGAACGACTGCACATGAGTACGGATCATAATGTGCAGGCGCGAGACCAAACTGCGATAGAAATCAGCAGTTTTTTTATCGCTAGACAATCGCAAGTTGATTGACAGGAAGCAGGCGTTTGTGGGTGGTAAGTGGCCATTTTCTGGGAGTGTCAGAAAAAAACGCAGGCGTGCTCAAGCGTGTGCGACTGTGGGACAGTCCCAGAAAAACCAGACAGTCTTGCGAAAATCAGGACAGTTGGGAGGTATGGTTTGTCCCAGTCTCTTAGGAAAGAGGCCAATGGGGGCTAATTCAGACCTGATTGCTCCTGTGCCTTTTCGTATCTCAGCCCAGCGATCGCCTCTGCCTGATTAACAGGCAGAGGTGTTCGTTGGGCAGGAGGGGTCGGGCTGGCGGTGTTGGGCCGCCATTTTGGGGGTGCGGTCCAGGCAACGTAGGCGTGCCTGGACCGTGCGGGGGGTGGGCCGCGGCAGCTGCTTGACATCACACGCAGCTGCTGCGACCCGGAGAGCGACCGGTAGCTCCCTGCCAGCACGCAGGGGCTGCACTGGCTGGGAGCTACTCTTCAGGTACAAAAGCATCACCGACGTGTGATGCTTTTGTAAATGTGCGGGGGGGTGGGGGGGCAGACATACGGAGCGGACTAGCCCTGTGATGGGCATCCCCCCGCATGTCAGGGTGCTGATCTTAGCTGTGCAAAATTTTGCACGACTATGATCAGGTCTGAATTAGGCCCAATATTCACTATGCAATGCTCTATCAAAGTGCAGTTAGTGCTATTTTGATCCACTGAGCTCAGCAGTAATGCAGCGTATTTTATTACATTGCATAGTGAATATTAAATATCTGTGGGGTTTTTCTAACATTAAAAAAACACATATTCGATATGCAATGTAATTAAAATACACTGCACTACTGCTGAGGACATGGCTATCACTATCTGCTCTTTGAACAGAACTTCTCTACCCGATGGCAGTGATATTAGTGTTTTTATTAATATTGTTGAATTGCCAGCATAATGTTATTTTAGAATTAAATAACATTGGGGCTAATTCAGACAAGATCGCTGCTGTGCTTTTTTGCACAGCAGCCGATCAGGGTCTGAACTGCGCGTGGGCCGGCGCATGGCAGACAGGTGATGGCCATCTCAGCCCAGCGATCGCCTCTGCCTAACTGACAGGCAGAGGCGGTGGCTGGGCTGGAGGGGGCGGGCGGGCCGGCGGCGTTTGGTCGCCTTTTTTTGGGGGGGGGGGGCCACGACGGCTGTGTGACACACGCAGCCGCCGCAACCCAGACAGCGATGTACTCGTCAAGAACAAAAGCATCGCCGCTGTGCGATGCTTTTGTATTTGTGCAGGGGGGGGGGGGGTCGGGCCTGGCATGCGAGGCGGACTAACCCTGTGCTGGGCGTCCCCCCCGCATGTCTGAGTAACTGATCGTAGCCGTGTAAAATTTTGTGTGGCTGCGATCAGGTCTGAACTAGGACCATTATGCCAGAAATTCAACAATATTAATAAAAAATACTAATGTCAGTGGTAGAGGACTTCTTTTCAAAGTGCAGATAATATATTATGGCCCACTTTACTCAGCAGTAGTGACGTGTATGTATAATAACAACCCTAACTGTGTGAAGTTTGTATATTCTCCCCATGCTTGTGTGGGTATTCTCCCCATTCTTGTGTGGGTTACCTCTGGGTACTCCAGTGTCCTCCCACACTCCAAAAATATATTACGTGTAAATCAGTGTGTGTACATGTGTTTAGGGCAGACTAGATGGGCCAAGTGGTTCTTATCTGCTGTCAAACTCTCTTGTTTCTTTGTCTACATCTGAACAATACACCTATATGGCAATACATTTATTGGCACATGCAGGGGAGGGATGAGTGGGTCTTGGGTCAAGTGGGGGGGTGGGGGTGGAGGTGGTTGGAGGGAAGAGGGGGGCCCCAGAGGTATCAGAGTATCGGGCCCGAAGATTTCTGTTTCCGGCCCTGTGTGTGAGACTGTAGACTAAAGTCAGGGTTACTTCCCCACATATCCCTGCACACACAGCAGCTACACGGGTGGATTGTGAATATTAGTGAGTGCTTGGGAGAAGGTTTTGTGTCTGAGGCGGGGGGTGGCCAACGCCAGTCAGTGGCCGGTGCCTAGCTACTGTAGGTGACTGCAGCCAATCAGTGGCCGGTGACTAGCTACTGTAGGTGACTGCAGCCAATCGGTGGCCGGTGCCTAGCTACTGTAGGTGACTGCAGCCAATCAGTGGCCGGTGCCTAGCTACTGTAGGTGACTGCAGCCAATCAGTGGCCGGTGACTAGCTACTGTAGGTGACTGCAGTACCTAGTCAGTAACAGGGTCGCAGGAAAACTTGTTGCTGGTGTAATGCTGGAACCTCCTAATGCTGTCTGTGCCATCCTGACATTATCCTGAATAAACTACAGCAAGCTGGTTCAGCAAGACGTGTGTGGCCATTCAGTTACTACTGTGATAGCCACACAAGTAAAACAGTCTCAGACTCAATCTTCTACAACACATGGAAACGCGCCACAGTCAACATTGATAGAATGAAAGTGATCAAGTGGACTAGCGCGTTTCACCAAGTTTCATGTATGGGGTGCTCTTGACATCTAGGGAATTTTTATCCACACTGTAATCGTTCATAGATCACTTTTTTAAATTGAATGCTGATCACCATACTAGGGGGGTCATTCAGATCTGATCGCTAGGTAGCAATTTTTGCAGCGCTGCGATCAGATACTCGCCGCCTACAGGGGGAGTGTATTTTCGCTGTGCAAGTGTGCGATCGCATGTGTAGCAGAGCTGCACAAACTGATTTTGTGCAGTCTCTGCGCAGCCCAGGACTTACGTCTCCGCTGCGATCACATCAGGCTGATCAGGACCGGATTTGACGTCAGACACCCGCCCTTTAAACGCTTGGTCCAGTCTGCGTTTTTCCGGACACTCCCTGAAAATGGTCAGTTGCCACCCACAAACAGCCTCTTCCTGTCAATCTCCTTGCAAACGCCCGTGCAAATGGATCCTTTGCACAATCCCGTTGCAGGCCGCCGATCCCCATTGCAGCTGTCCGTTGCGCCGGTGCAGTGCGGCTCAGACTGAATGACCCCCTTGGCTCCTAAAGAGCTACATGTAGTTCATTTTATAAATATGTCAGCAGGGAGCTATAAATGTCTCTAGCTGCTCAGCTAAAGATTTAGAGGCCTATTTATTAACATCATTTTTACTAAAATAATGCGATAAAGGTGTTTTCTGTTCTCACCCCCTTTTCACATTATTTTAGTATCACCTGAATGTATTAAAGGGCATTTGGAGCAGTTTTCCTGAAAAACTGCTCCAAACCCTTTAATTCACTTTTTTTTAGTAACCCACATCGCATTCCCCATACTTACTGCTGCAAAATGGCAGCACACATTACAGCACCGAGGGTAACAGTGCAGGAGAAGGACCCGGCTCCCGGAAGCCTCCTGAAGCAGCGCGGACTGGCTCCCTGGACAGGTGAATATATTGATTTTTGGGGGGGGGGGTCCGTGGCGCGCAAGGATAGTCGCAACAGGGGGGGAAGTCGTCCGGGCGGCAGCGGTAGTGGTGATGTCGGCGGGGGTGGCGCATGCGCAGTAGGACATCGGGGTATTTTAAGCTCTGTTCCTGCATGCGATAATTGATACATCCCTGCGATGTAATCAATTATCGCAGTGCGAGTTTGGGCGATTTTATCACCTGGATGCGGATGGTGATAAAAAGGCCCCTAAGTAAAATGTAGACTTTCCTAATCATGACATAATAGTAAGGCATGACCACAGTGATATAAGAAGGGATAGGAGCTGGTCCGTCATACCATCTACTTACAGTACATTATATAATACGTATCCCACTAACCGGTGTCTCTCCGGCTCATCACATTTCCCAGAGCTGGCAGCGCTGCGGAACACAGAAACAGGACAGAGCGTTACTTTATCCTGGAATATTACACAGCAATCTTATCATCTGTACTCAGTGTGCTTTATTCCCCAATGTTTCAGCTCATAATTATTAGCTCAGTTTAAGCTACAGCTGTAAGTTTTTTCCCCCCCATAAAAAGTCCCTTATCCCTTATCATTGCAATTTACCAAAAATGATTGCCAGAGTGATAGTGGCCCAGAATGGTAACGATGAATTTACTGATTGGCCGAGCCAGTCTCGGATGTGTCCTCACACACACAGCCTCAATACACCGCGCAGCGTTAGATTTTTGGCGCGAGCCGTGTAGCAGAATAAAATTCTTGGACTTTTCACCGCCAAATAGGTCATCACACCCTGTGATAAATCAGACACTTTGTTTTTAAAATAGCGGAATGTACAGGGTGATTTCAGATGCGGTTGCAGCTTTCTTGGCCGATAATCAGTAGTATTTACAGTGATATGGAAATTAAAGAATAACTCCACTATGGGGGTTATTCAGCCATCTGCGTTTATCTTCTCAAATGCTGTGGGCCGCCCAGCGTGTATG
Source organism: Pseudophryne corroboree (assembly GCF_028390025.1). Taxonomy (NCBI): domain Eukaryota; kingdom Metazoa; phylum Chordata; class Amphibia; order Anura; family Myobatrachidae; genus Pseudophryne; species Pseudophryne corroboree. Next base: position 772,224,535 of record NC_086446.1, read on the forward strand.
GGGCCGCCTCCCGATGCGTCCGCAATCTAATTGCGAATGTATCAGATCTAAGGTTGACCCCTGGGCGCTGTCAGCAGCCATTTTTTTATCAGAGCGGCTGCGTGTGACATAATGCAGCCGCCCCGAAAATAGTCCCGGCCCGCCCCTCCCAAACGCCATCGGCAAACTGTGCTGATGCAGCCAGGTGGGAATGACCCTCTATATTCCCAAACTGACATCGTTCCCATCAAGCAGAGAGCAATGGATGGGTGCCACTAGTAGGGAGGCCAATCCCGGGCCGTTTTTTCAATCCCGGGATTCGGGATTGAAAAACGCTCAATCGCGGGATTGCAGTAGGGATCAGTGAAGAAGGGTGTAGGGAGCAGCACTGGAGGGTAGGTGGTGGTGCGGGAGGGTGTAGGTAGCGGCGCGGAAGGCAGGGAGGGTGTAGGTAGTGGTGCGGGAGGGTGTAGGTAGCTGGGCGGGAGGATGTAGGTAGCGGTGTGGGAGGGTGTAGGTAGCTGGGCGGGAGGATGTAGGTAGCGGTGCGGGAGGGTGTAGGTAGCTGGGTGGGAGGATGTAAGTAGCGGTGCGGGAGGGTGTAGGTAGCTGGGCGGGAGGATGTAGGTAGCGGTGCGGGAGGGTGTAGGTAGCTGGGCGGGAGGATGTAAGTAGCGGTGCGGGAGGGTGTAGGTAGCTGGGCGGGAGGGTGTAGGCAGCGGTGCGGAGGGTGTAGGAAGCTGGGCGGGAGGATGTAGGTAGCTGGGCGGGAGGGTGTACAGTAGGTAGCGGGGAGGGTTGGTAGTGGCGCGGGAGGGAGGCTGGGTGTAAGTAATATCACTTACTATTAGGTGGACGGCAGCCATGGGCACACTGAACGCGGCGGCATTTCAAATGAAGCGCCGGCCGCCAGCCAACCAGAGCTGGCGGACCGGCAGCCAATCAGGGAAGCGGCCGCAGCAGTCGCTCCTGATTGGCTGCCGGTCCGCCAGCTCTGATTGGCTGCCGGCCGGCGCCACATTTGAAGTGCCGACGCGTTCAGCGTTTGTCTATGGCTGCCGCCCGCCTAATTGTAAGTAGTATTACTTACACACCCACCCTCCCGCGCATGCACAGTGTAATCCCGTGAATCCCGGCATTTTTAGGCCCAAATCCCGGGATCCCGCCGATCCCGATCCTAGGATTGGCCTCCCTAGCCACTAGGCCGACCTGAGAAGTATCAGGCTTCAGTATAGGAGGTGGGGAGGGGGCGGGCGAGTCCACTCCTTATTAGGATGCTGCCTCCCAAAGAAATACTCACCAAGAGCCAAAACTGTGATAAGCAACAAACACAGACATCTGCTATTCATTCCCGCCATCTCTGTGGAATAGAGAGATTATTATGGACAGTTTGCCTGAAATGAGTTAAAGGTACTGCATTAGTAAAGGGTGGTCTTACATAAGTAAAGTTAATTGAAGGCGCGGTGACAGAAGAGCGTCAGTATAAATACCGACCTGTGCGTCAGTATAAATACACCCATTCTGAAGAATTTGTTTTGCACCTACTGTAATTTAACTAGTACCAAACCAAGTATACAGCTAGGGGGTGGGGCGCACCACAATCAGACTGCGCACGTGCAGACAGGGAGCTACGCTCTGCTCTCCTGGAGAACTCTTAGGAGTATAGCCCTTAGGCTACAATGGCTAATAGCATTTGAAGATGGAGAAAGAAACAGATGTGCGCCCCATGTCAAATAAAAGGGAATTGCAGCCCATAAAGAACATGGGATCCTCCTGGCAAAATTGCTACCAGCACGTGGCAGGCTGGGCTATAACAGGGCAAGCTGCAGCACGTGGTTCCCCCGTTATATCAGACAGTCCCATCCTCTTCAGCATGGGCTAAATCTGGCTCACTGACTTTCCAGCTGCCCCATGCGGGAGAGGGTAGCTGGGTCAGTACAGCGGGGGCGTGGCCTCATTGCGGGTGGGCGGTACAGGGGCGTGGAGGCATGATTGCATCATTGTGGCCCCGCCTCCACTATTCAGTGCCCAGATTACCGGTTTTGAAAAGCGGAGGGAGGAGCTATGATGACCCGATTCAGCACGAATCGCATCATTGGTCTCCCTGGACCGCCCACTTTGAAGAACGGCTGAGGGGGGCTGAGACCGGGTTCGGGAGTCTTGGCTACCTTTCCAGGAGCCTCCTGGCTGAGCCGGGAGGGTAGGTAAGTATGGAATAAAATCCTTAGGTAATAAAATCCTTCGGGCCCTGTACAGAAAACACTAGGGCTCCTTCCCTGCCAAGTGGTTAAAAGGTTGGATGTTTTGCTGTGGCGCTGTAGGGGTGGCCTGGGGCCTCGATTAAGGGATTTGCATTGAATTGTGTCATTGCAGCCCCCCCCCCCCCCCACTCTACATTGCTGCAAATCGCCCCTCCTGCTCCTCCCACATTGTTGCATTAATTAATCACAGTCTACAAGCATGAGTATAATGCGTATAAGGGGCTGATTCAGCGTTCATGTCTGCAGCTTGTGGCGGTCACCTGTCTGAAACTTTACTCAAATACCGCTACACGCATATAAATGTGCTGTTACCGATAGCAACCAGTGAAACCATTCCATTCCCCACTGCAAGTATGACTATATTGTAAATAAATGTGCTGTTACCTAAAGCAACCAGTGAAACAATTCCATTCCCCACTGCAAGTATGACTATATTGTGAATAAATGTGCTGTTACCAATAGCAACCAGTGAAACAATTCCATTCCCCACTGCAAGCATGACTATATTGTGCATAAATGTGCTGTTACCGATAGCAACCAGTGAAATACTTTCTTTCCCCACTAAAAGTATAACTATAATATATATAAATGGACTGTTACCAATAGCAACCAGTGAAACAATTCCATTCCCCACTGCAAGTATGACTATAATGTGTATAAATATGCTGTTACCAATAACAACCAATGAGACACTTCCTTTGCCCACTATGAGTATAATGTGCATAAATGTACTGTTACCAACAGCAATCACATGACACTTCTTCCCCCCCCCTCCACGTACTGTATGACTATGTGTATAAAAGTGCTGTTATCGATAGCAACCGATAAGCACTAGAAAAACAGCACCAGAAAACGCCAGCATCTGACATAACAGCAAGACAGATGGAGGCAGAGACCGTGCTTTTCCTTCCACCACCTATACCGTCTCCATGAGTCTCTTATTCCTCCGTCTCTGCCACACCAGCTGCTCAGAGATCATTGCAGCATCCCTCACTGACTCTCTTACTTGATTGCTCTCTCGCTCCATCCATCTCCCTAGCTCTCTCACACTCATTCTATCACTGTCTCTCGCTGCTCGCTTTTGTCTTCTCTCTCTCTCACATCTTGTGCTCGCTCATGACTTCCCTTTACCCATTTCTCACCCTCCTGTTTGCCCCTGTCTCTTTACACCCCCCACCCCCCATGTCACACACTTTTGTCTCCCAGTTCCTCATCTGCTCCATGTTTAATTCAGTCAGGAAAAGCCGCAACTTACTTAACGTGTTCCTTGTGCGAGTCTCTGGGCCGTTTCCTTGCTGCCTGTCCCACTTGCTGCGTTCCTTCTTCTGTCCCCTTCTCTACTCCCCTTCTATTCCCCTCAAATTTTTTTTTTGTCTTTAATCCAGTATTTCTGAATTAAAAGCCGCACCCAGAGACACGGAATCCTTCAGCAGTTGGGCAGCTGCTTGGTCTGCATAGACTCACTGCAATGTGTCAGTGTGTAACACCTGCGGTATGGAGTGGATATACTGTACATGTGTAGTCACACATGCATGTTCTCTTACAGCACCGATCTCGCCCATACATGTGCAGTCACACACGCATGTACCAGTCTCGGTCTTTGACATTCCACGTATGCAGCGACATTTGCAGGAAAAGCCAGTAACCCAAATAATCTTACGTCTTTCTCCGTCCAACTGGAGCGTGTGTGTGTATTATATAAATACAGTACCTATACTTACCTGTACCTACCTGTTCCCGGCGTCCTTGTCTGGTGTGTAGAACAGTCCTGTTACGAGTTTGCTTAACAACCAATGGCAGTGGACACCAGAAACCAGAACAATTAGGTATTGTTTCAGTGCGGGGACAGCTGCTCCAGAATACAGCGACCCCCAGCACTGCTACCCAAGTAGCAAAATTACTTACCCTCGCCGTTCCCGCCAATTGCGCATGCGTGACCTGAGATCAGGGCGTGAAGTGAGATGGTGGGATATGATTAGGTTTACCTTGGGGAGAGATAAAATGGAAAAAGATAAGTTATTAACCAATCAACTTCTGTCATTTTTCAAACACAGCCTGGAACATGGCAGTTAGACGCTGATAGGTTGGAACTTTATCTCTCTCCAAGGTTATCTCCCCCAGAATTTTTTTTAGAGTTTTCTGAATAATAGATGACCACATTGGGCCCCTAATAATGAAAGGACTCTAGTATGATGAAACTAGCATGACTCCAGCAGTTGACTCAGGCACCATATCACCTGTATGCGTATGACAGCAAAACTTTAAGACAGAAACCAATATATCCATACTGTATGTCACAGTCAGGCCTTGATGCCTGGATTAGTAGAGGTACTGTATACAGAGACCCTTCACATCAGCTCAGACTTTTTGGAAGACTGATGAAATTCGGGGGAGTTCTCCTGGCTCCCAGGAGAGTGGCCAACCCTCCCATTTACATACATCTCTCCAGTGATATGAATTAAGGCCCCACCCACCACTAATAACATGATGATTGGAATCGTGTAACAACATGAGACGGGAATGAGGTTCAGACATACTTGCCTACTTGATCCTCTCTATGAGGCAGAAAATGCTCTGTTCCTGGACTTTCCTGGTAATGCATGATTGCCATCACCTGTGGTGAAACACCTTTCTTATCAATTAACTAGCTCACCACAGGTGATGGCAATCATACATTACCAGAAAAGTCCAGATACAGAGCATTTTCTCCCTCATGGAGAGGGTCAGGTAGGCAAGTATGGGTTCAGATCGTGCATGGCCAAGCATACGTAAGTCATACTTGCCTACCTGACCCTCTCCATGAGGGAGAAAATGCTCTGTATCTGGACTTTTCTGGTAATGTATGATTGCCATCACCTGTGGTGAGCTAGTTAATTGATAAGAAAGGTGTTTCACCACAGGTGATGGCAATCATGCATTACCAGGAAAGTCCAGGAACAGAGCATTTTCTCCCTCATGGAGAGGGTCAGGTAGGCAAGTATGGGTTCAGATCATGCATGGCCAAGCATACGTAAGTCATACTTGCCTACCTGACCCTCTCCATGAGGGAGAAAATGCTCTGTTCCTGGACTTTTCTGGTAATGTATGATTGCCATCACCTGTGGTGAAACGCCTTTCTTATCAATTACCTAGCTCACCACAGGTGATGGCAATCATACATTACCAGAAAAGTCCAGGAACAGAGCATTTTCTCCCTCATGGAGAGGGTCAGGTAGGCAAGTATGGGTTCAGATCGTGCATGGCCAAGCATACGTAAGTCATACTTGCCTACCTGACCCTCTCCATGAGGGAGAAAATGCTCTGTTCCTGGACTTTCCTGGTAATGTATGATTGCCATCACCTGTGGTGAGCTAGTTAATTGATAAGAAAGGTGTTTCACCACAGATGATGGCAATCATACATTACCAGGAAAGTCCAGGAACAGAGCACTTTCTCCCTCATGGAGAGGGTCAGGTAGGCAAGTATGACGTAACTGCGGGGGGAGTATCTGAAAATACCTAATTCCCTCTAATTATGGTGTTAGCTTTTGGGATCCAAAGCCAAGCTTTGTGGAGCTTAGTAAATTTGGCATTTTTGCAGGCCCTATAGAAACCTATGGGGCCTGCTTTTGCTATCATAAATAGGGGCCATAGGAAATATCGCTATGCATTCATAGGATGCATAATTCAGATACTATCTGAAAGAGCTGTTTTTCTGGGTATTTCCCACTAAAAAAGCTTTAATAAATACAGTATGCTCCTAATTCAACTAAACCATGGTTGGAAAAACACTTTGTCACACTATGGGCTACTCCTGAGTTCTGACACGACAAAACATAATTTTAACAAATTATAGCATTTAACTTTAAAGTTTAGACAGTCTCTTAGGTGCAGTAAAGGCGGTAAAAGTGTGTCTTGGCTCACATACAGTACAGTATATTTCTGTCAACTGTGCTCTCTGGTAAAATGGTGCCTCAGCGGACATAGGGCCGGAGGCATGGCGCATCCCGTCACTCATTTCAAGCATAATGGCATTTATTAACGCTGTATGCTTGAAGAAAATCACAAAGGACAGCTCTCCCAGTCAGAGCTGTCCTTCCGGGTTTAGGACCTAGGAGTTCTTCAGTGCATACGTTAAGTGATGCGCAAGCCGCAAAGGGTGCTGGGAGAGATCTGAGTGGAACCCTCTCAGGGAGAAACACAGAAAAATAATCATTGGTTTCTATAGCGTTGCCCACCGCATCCAGGCTCCTGGGCTTGGTGCATATGCGGTAAGCGGCCAAACCTCAGAAAACAGCAATTTATGCTGTAAATCATGCTTTGCTGCATCCAGCCCATATAGTTCTGCCACCAATGTTCTCTGGTAAAATGGTGCCTTATAGCACATATAGTTCTGCCACCAGTGTACTATGGTAAAATGGTGCCTCATAGCACATATAGTTCTGCCACCAGTGTTCTATGGTAAAATGGTGCCTCATAGCACATATAGTTCTGCCACCAGTGTTCTCTGGTAAAATGGTGCCTCATAGCATATATATTTCTGTCAGTAGTGCTCTCTGGTAAAATGGTGCCTCATAGCACATATATATCTGACAGCAGTGCTCTCTAGTAAAGTGGGGCCTCAAAGCATATATAGGGGGTAATTCAGATCTGAACAGGGCAAGTCCGCCCTGCATGTCGGCCCCTAAACCCCCCCCCCCCCGCAAGGGTGCAAAAGCTTTCGCACCCAGCTAGTAGCTTCCTGCCTGCCTGCATGTGACATCACACAGCCGCCGCGTCCCGCAACGGTCCTGACACGCCGCGGCATTCTAACACCTTTGGCATGCCCCGCGACCGCCTCTGCCTGTCAATCAGCGATCCAGTCTGAATTACCCCTATAGTTCTGCCACCAGTGTTCTCTGGTAAAATGGGTCCTCAGAGCACATACTGTATATTTCTGTCAGTAGTGTTCTCTGGTAAAATGGGTCCTCAGAGCACATACTGTATATTTCTGTCAGTAGTGTTCTCTGGTAAAATGGTTCCTCAGAGCACATACTGTATATTTCTGTCAGTAGTGTTCTCTGGTAAAATGGTTCCTCAGAGCACATACTGTATATTTCTGTCAGTAGTGTACTCTGGTAAAATGGTTCCTCAGAGCACATACTGTATATTTCTGTCAGTAGTGTTCTCTGGTAAAATGGGTCCTCAGAGCACATACTGTATATTTCTGTCAGTAGTGTTCTCTGGTAAAATGGGTCCTCAGAGCACATACTGTATATTTCTGTCAGTAGTGTTCTCTGGTAAAATGGTTCCTCAGAGCACATACAGTACTATAAACATATATACTGGAGTAGGTAAGAATAGGTACACGTAAAGGGACACACACACACGAGAAGATAAAAATGGACGATATGCACGATAAAGAAATTGTCATGCATATCGTCCAGTGTGTATGCATGATACCGATGTGCGCTCCTGTGGGTCATTATCGTTTATCTTTATCGGATGAACATGTAGTCCAATTTAGGCAATATCTTTCATGACTGCATGTTCCGGAATGTGAGGGGTGAAGTCACTGAACAATGCTGGTCATTCCGAGTTGATCGCTAGCTGCATTTGTTCTCAGCGCAGCAATCAGGCTAAAAATGGCAGTTATGCGTATGCGGCGCAATGCTCACGCGCGACGTACGGGCACAACGAACGATGCCGTTTTGCACAGGGTCTAGCGATGCATTTCAGTTGTACTGGTTGCCGCAGAGTGATTGACATGAAGTGGGCGTTTCTGGGTGGCAACTGACCGTTTTCAGGGAGTGTTTGGAAAAACGCCGGCGTGGCTGGGCGAACGCTGGGCGGGTGTGTGACGTCAAATCCGGAACTGAATAGTCTGAAGTGATCTCAAGCGCTGAGTAGGTTTTGAGCTACTCTGAAACTACACAAAAATTTTTTGTAGCCGCTCTGCAATACAGCCATTCGCACTTCTGCTAAGTTAAAATACACTCCCAGTGGGTGGCGGCATAGCGTTTGCATGGCTGTCAAAAACTGCTAGCGAGCGAACAACTCGGAATGACCCCCAATATCTACTATTCTGCGGCTGGGGACATTTCAAGGGAAATCTATATCTTTATTGAGGCTAAATCTTCTCGCGTGTATGCTCCTTAAGAGGTTGGACTCCCGGGTTAGGTGAGTGTAGTTGCACCTGTATTATATAAACATTAGGGGACAGATGAATGGACACGTATAGGTACAGGTAAAATATAGCTAATCATTAGAGAACAGATGAATGGATTAGGTAATATAGGTAAGTATAAGAGGATGTAAACCTGGATTAGGTAAATATTATTACACATAAGAGGATAGATGCCTGGATTAGGCAAATGGTACTGTGGATGTAGTATAGTAGTTATATACAGAACTCCATAAATAGAGACCCATGTGAGCCTAATCCTATATGTGTGATGTCTCTGACTGTTCCTAGGGCCTAATTCAGACCTGATTGCAGCAGCAAAACCATGTGCACTTCAGGTGGGGCAGATGTAACATGTGCAGAGAGAGTTAGATTTGGGTGGGTTGTATTTTTTCTGTGCAAAGTAAATACTGGCTGCTTTATTTTTACACTGCAATTTAGATTTCAGTTTGGCAGGCGATCAGGTACTAACTGTGCATGCGTATGCACCGCAATGCGCAGGCACGTCAGACAGCGGGATAGTGCGAAAAATCTGATCGCACCGGCGTTCGCAAGGTAATTGACAAGAAGAGGCCGTTTGTGGGTGGCAACTGAGCGTTTACTGGGAGTGTTCGGGAAAACGCAGGCGTTTTCAGGGAGGGTGTGTGACGTCAGCTCCGGACCCGATCAGCCCGTTCTCATCGCACTGGAGGAGTAAGTCCTGGGCTGCGCACACAATGCACAAAGTGGATTTTTGCAGCTCGGTGTACACATGCGATCGCACACTTGCACGGCGAATTTACACTCCCCCTGGAGGCGGCGACTATCATATCGCAGGACATCAAAGTGAGCAGCCCAGCGATCAGATCTGAATTAGGCCCCTAGTCTGTTGGTAGTGAATGCTGCTGGTGCCCCTCTGCAGAGCCGGATTAAGAGGGGGGTCCCGGGGATAAGTACCCCGGGCCCCCTTTTTTTGAAAGGGCCACCCGTCGCCGCCGCAGATCGGAACAGAGATCCGATCTGCGGTATTGCACTGCGCTCCCGGGAACCGGCGACACACGCAGCGGCAGGGCTGTCCTGTCCCTGGCGGCTCTGGCTCCCGGCGGCAGCTTCACAGGCTGTGATGGAAGGACAGCTGAGCGACGGCTCAGCTGTCCAATAACATGAGGAGCAGCAGCAGCCTGCGGCTCAGACATTGGCTGCCGCTGGGCGCGCAGGGAAGGAGTAGGGAGGACAGCCGCGTGAGGCGTGGAGGCAGCAGCCAGCCCAGCACCCTTTCTCAGCCAGGCTAGCCAGCTCTCAGACTCCTAAAAAAAACGGAAGGCTGCGTAATTTACATTATGTACTGGGTTTTAATATATATATATATATATATATATATATATATATATTTATATATATATGTATATATAAACATGTGTGTATATAATATATATATATATATATATCTGGTATATATATATATATATATATATGTGTATATATAAATATGTGTGTGTATATAATATATATATATATATATATATACACACGTGTGGGTGTATGAATATATATATATATGTGTGTGTGTGTATATATATATATATATATATGTGGTGAGTGTGAGTGTGTGTGTGTGTGTGTGTGTATATATATATATATATATATATATATACACACACACACCCCCTTTGAATAGGGGCCCCACTGTCTTAAGTACCCCGGGCCCCCCATGGTCTTAATCCGGCTCTGCCCCTCTGTATTTGTATGTGGGCATAGTGGGTACAATGGGGGTCATTCCGAGTTGTTCGCTCGCAAGCTGCTTTTAGAAGCTTTGCACACGCTAAGCCGCCGCCTACTAGGAGTGAATCTTAGCTTATCAAAATTGCGAACGAAAGATTAGCAGAATTGCGAATAGACACTTCTTAGCAGTTTCTGAGTAGCTCCAGACTTACTCGGCATCTGCGATCAGTTCAGTCAGTTTCGTTCCTGGTTTGACATCACAAACACTCCCAGCGTTCGGCCAGACACCTATCTAACGTCCCCACATTCATTTTAGCCAGAACTTTTTCATTGAGTTCTGCACTCTGATGTAATTTCTCAATGATCCTAAGACACTACATACAGTATAAGGAAGCGTATTGTACTGCACTAATACTCTTGGGCCTGGTGGAATTAAACAGGAGATACTCTCCTTGCTGAGCCATTAGAGCAGTCAGTGTGACTCTGCCTGGCTTCCAGTCTGAAAAAAATCTCTTCATTTTCTAACCTAGTATACATAAAAAATGGTCAAAATAAAGATGCAGTGAAGTCAGATACAGGGCCTAATTCAGACCCGATCGCTGTTTGTGTGAATTCGCAAGGTGGGCGATTATCGATCGACTGCACATGCGTACGGATCTTAGGGGGTCATTGTAAGTTGATTCGTTCACTAGCTACTTTTTGCAGCGCTGTGATCAGATAGTCGCCGCCTACAGGGGAGTGTATTTTCTAGTGATGTGCACCAAAAAGTGTTTTGGTTTTGGATTCGGTTCCGCGGCCGTGTTTTGGATTCGGACGCGTTTTGGCAAAACCTCCCTGAAAATTTTTTGTCGGATTCGGGTGTTTTTTTACAAAAAAACCTCAAAAACAGCTTAAATCAGAGAATTTGGAGGTCTTTTTGATCCCATAGTATTATTAACCTCAATAACCATAATTTCCACTAATTTTCAGTCTATTCTGAACACATCACACCTCACAATCTTATTTTTAGTCCTAAAATTTGCACAGAGGTCGCTGGATGACTAAGCTAAGCGACCCAAGTGGCCGACACAAACACCTGGCCCATCTAGGAGTGGCACTGCAGTGTCAGACAGGATGGCACTTCAAAAAAATAGTCCCCAAACAGCACATGATGCAAAGAAAAAAAGAGGCGCAATGAGGTAGCTGTGTGACTAAGCTAAGCGACACAAGTGGCCGACACAAACACCTGGCCCATCTAGGAGTGGCACTGCAGTGTCAGACAAGATGGCACTTCAAAAAAATAGTCCCCAAACAGCACATGATGCAAAGAAAAAAGAGGCGCAATGAGGTAGCTGTGCGACTAAGCTAAGCGACCCAAGTGGCCGACACAAACACCTGGCCCATCTAGGAGTGGCACTGCAGTGTCAGACAGGATGGCAGATTTTAAAAATAGTCCCCAAACAGCACATGATGCAAAGAAAAAAAGAGGTGCACCAAGGTCGCTGGATGGCTAAGCTAAGCGACCCAAGTGGCCGACACAAACACCTGGCCCATCTAGGAGTGGCACTGCAGTGTCAGACAGGATGGCAGATTAAAAAAATTGTCCCCAAACAGCACATGATGCAAAGAAAAAAAGAGGCGCAATAAGGTAGCTGTGTGACTAAGCTAAGAGACCCAAGTGGCCGACATAAACACCTGACCCATCTAGGAGTGGCACTGCAGTGTCAGACAGGATGGCAGATTTAAAAAATAGTCCCCAGACAGCACATGATGCAAAGAAAAAAAGAGGTGCACCAAGGTCGCTGGATGGCTAAGCTAAGCGACACAAGTGGCCAACACAAACACCTGGCCCATCTAGGAGTGGCACTGAAGTGTCAGACAGGATGGCACTTCCAAAAATAGTCCCCAAACAGCACATGATGCAAAGAAAAATGAAAGAAAAAAAGAGGTGCAAGCTGGAATTGTCCTTGGGTCCTCCCATCCACCCTTATGTTGTATAAACAGGACATGCACACTTTAACAAACCCATAATTTCAGCAACAGGGTCTGCCACACGACTGTGACTGAAATGACTGGTTGTTTTGGGCCCTCACCAAAAAAAGAAGCAATCAATCTCTCCTTGCACAAACTGGCTCTACAGAGGCAAGATGTCCACCTCCTCCTCTTCCTCTGATTCCTCACCCTTTTCACTGTGTACATCCCCCTCCTCACAGATTATTAATTCGTCCCTACTGGAATCCACCATCTCAGGTCCCTGTGTACTTTCAGGAGGCAATTGCTGGTGAATGTCTCCACGGAGGAATTGATTATAATTCATTTTGATGAACATCATCTTCTCCACATTTTCTGGAAGTAACCTCGTACGCCGATTGCTGACAAGGTGAGCGGCTGCACTAAACACTCTTTTGGAGTACACACTGGAGGGGGGGGCAATTTAGGTAAAATAAAGCCAGTTTGTGCAAGGGCCTCCAAATTGCCTCTTTTTCCTGTCAGTATACGTACGGACTGTCTGACTTGCCTACTTGGATGCGGTCACTCATATAATCCTCCACCATTCTTTCAATGGTGACAGAATCATATGCAGTGACAGTAGACATGTCAGTAATCGTTGGCAGGTCCTTCAGTCCGGACAAGATGTCAGCACTCGCTCCAGACTGCCTTGCATCACCGCCAGCGGGTGGGCTCGGAATTCTTAGCCTTTTCCTCGCACCCACAGTTGCGGGAGAATGTGAAGGAGGAGCTGTTGACGGGTCACGTTCCGCTTGACTTGACAATTTTCTCACCAGCAGGTCTTTGAACCTCTGCAGACTTGTGTCTGCCGGAAAGAGAGATACAACGTAGGTTTTAAATCTAGGATCGAGCACGGTGGCCAAAATGTAGTGCTCTGATTTCAACAGATTGACCACCCGGGAATCCTGGTTAAGCGCATTAAGGGCTCCATCCACAAGTCCCACATGCCTAGCGGAATCGCTCTGTTTTAGCTCCTCCTTCAATGTCTCCAGCTTCTTCTGCAAAAGCCTGATGAGGGGAATGACCTGACTCAGGCTGGCAGTGTCTGAACTGACTTCACGTGTGGCAAATTCAAAGGGTTGCAGAACCTTGCACAACGTTGAAATCATTCTCCACTGCTTTTGAGTCAGGTGCATTCCCCCTCCTATGCCTATATCGTAGGCAGATGTATAGGCTTGAATGGCCTTTTGCTGCTCCTCCATCCTCTGAAGCATATAGAGGGTTGAATTCCACCTCGTTACCACCTCTTGCTTCAGATGATGGCAGGGCAGGTTCAGGACTGTTTGCTGGTGCTCCAGTCTTCGGCACGCGGTGGCTGAATGCTGAAAGTGGCCCGCAATTCTTCGGGCCACCGATAGCATCTCTTGCACGCCCCTGTCGTTTTTTAAATAATTGTGCACCACCAAATTCAATGTATGTGCAAAACATGGGACGTGCTGGAATTTGCCCAGATGTAATGCACGCACAATATTGCTGGCGTTGTCCGATGTCACAAATCCCCAGGAGAGTCCAATTGGGATAAGCCATTCTGAGATGATGTTCCTCAGTTTCCGTAAGAGGTTGTCAGCTGTGTGCCTCTTATGGAAAGCGGTGATACAAAGCGTAGCCTGCCTAGGAACGAGTTGGCATTTGCGAGATGCTGCTACTGGTGCCGCCGCTGCTGTTCTTGCTGCGGGAGGCAATACATCTACCCAGTGGGCTGTCACAGTCATATAGCCCTGAGTCTGCCCTGCTCCGCTTGTCCACATGTCCGTGGTTAAGTGGACATTGGGTACAACTGCATTTTTTAGGACACTGGTGACTCTTTTTCTGACGTCTGTGTACATTTTCGGTATTGCCTGCCTAGAGAAATGGAACCTAGATGGTATTTGGTACCGGAAACACAGTACCTCAATCAAGTCTCTAGTTCCCTGTGAATTAACGGTGGATACCGGAAACACGTTTCTCACCACCCAGGCTGCCAAGGCCTGAGTTATCCGCTTTGCAGCAGGATGACTGCTGTGATATTTCATCTTCCTCGCAAAGGACTGTTGGACAGTCAATTGCTTACTGGAAGTAGTACAAGTGGTCTTCCGACTTCCCCTCTGGGATGACGATCGACTCCCAGCAGCAACAACAGCAGCGCCAGCAGCAGTAGGCGTTACACTCAAGGATGCATCGGAGGAATCCCAGGCAGGAGAGGACTCGTCAGACTTGACAGTAACATAGTAACATAGTATCTGAGGTTGAAAAAAGACAATTGTCCATCGAGTTCAACCTATTTGTGGTGTCCTATGCATGATGATTTGACTAAAATTTCTGATTGATGCTGCTGTCAGCCATTGTATTTTATCCCTATTTATAGTAACTATAATGCATGACTATGCACCATACCCCTGGATATCCTTATCCAATAGGAATTTATCTAACCCATTCTTAAAGGTGTTGACAGATTCCGCCATTACAACTCCCTCGGGCAGGGAATTCCAAACACGTATTGTCCTTACCGTGAAAAAGCCTTTACGCCGTATTGTGCGGAATCTCCTTTCCTCTAACCTGAGCGAGTGTCCACGAGTCCTCTGTGTTGATCTAACCAAAAACAGGTCCCGCGCAAGCTCTGTGTATTGTCCCCTTATATATTTGTAGATGTTGATCATATCCCCTCTTAGTCTCCGCTTTTCCAATGTAAACATGCCTAGTCTTTCAAGCCTTTCCTTGTATTCCATCGTCTCCATGCCCTTAATTAGTTTGGTCGCCCTCCTCTGTACCTTTTCAAGCTCCAGGATATCCTTTTTGTAGTACGGTGCCCAGAACTGTACACAGTATTCAAGGTGTGGCCTCACTAGTGATTTATATAACGGGAGTATAATACTCTCATCCCTAGCATCAATACCCCGTTTTATGCATGCTAATATCTTATTAGCCTTCTTTGCTGCAGTCCTACTTTGGGTACTACTGCTTAGCTTGCTATCTATGAGGACACCTAAGTCCTTTTCCAGTACAGAATCCCCTAATTTTACCCCATTTAGTAGGTAGGTGTAATTTTTGTTCTTGTTACCACAGTGCATTACCTTACACTTGTCTGTGTTGAAGCGCATTCTCCATTTGGCTGCCCATGCTTCTAATTTAACTAAGTCGTTCTGAAGAGACTCGGCATCCTCCTCTGTATTTATAGCCTTACACAATTTGGTATCATCTGCAAAAATTGACACCATGCTCTCTAGACCTTCTGTTAGGTCGTTAATGAAAATATTGAACAATACTGAGCCTTGCGGCACACCACTTAGCACTTCAGTCCAAGTTGAAAAAGATCCATTAACCACAACGCGCTGCTTCCTATTATCTAACCAGTTTTTGACCCAAGTGCATATTGTGCTTCCTAGCCCTGATTCTTGTAGCTTGTATATAAGTCTCATGTGTGGTACAGTATCGAACGCTTTGGCAAAGTCTAAAAAGATTACATACACGTCTTTACCCTGATCTAGGTTTGCGCTTACTGTTTCATAAAAGCCAAGTAAGTTGGTTTGACAGGATCTGTCCTTCATAAACCCATGTTGATTCCTTTTAATGACCTTATTGGTTTCAAGGAACTTCTGAATACTATCTCTTAGAATACCTTCCAATACTTTCCCCACTATAGATGTAAGACTAACTGGTCTATAATTACCTGGTTCAGCTTTACTTCCCTTTTTGAATATAGGCACTACTTCCACTATACGCCAGTCTTTGGGAACCATACCTGATATAACTGAATCCTCAAAGATCAAAGATAGCGGTTTTGCCAGTTCAGAGTGAAGCTCCATTAGAACCCTTGGATGAATACCATCGGGCCCTGGTGATTTATTAATCTTTAAATGTTTTAATCGGTCACAGACTACTTCCTCGCTTAAATAAGTACCTATCAGTGTGATATTGTCATTATTGAGATTGTGTGTCAGTCCCTTAATTGGGTCCTCTCTAGTGAATACTGTTGAAAAAAACTCATTTAGTGTGTCCGCTATGTCATTATCATTTTTGCTTAAGACTCCCAACTTGTCTTTCAAAGGGCCTATACTCTCCTTTTTTAATTTCTTGCTATTAATGTATTTAAATAATTTTTTGGGATTCACTTTGCTTTCCTTTGCTACTAGTTTTTCAGTTTCTACTTTAGCCGCTCTTATTTCCTTTTTGCAATTTTTGTTACATTCCTTATAGTGCTGAAATGACTCTGCTTCCCCGTCAGATTTGTATTTTTTAAATGCTCGCCTTTTCTTGCCCATAAGTTCCTTAATCTTTTTGTTAAGCCACATCGGTTTATGATTTTTATTCCCTTTTTTGCTACTCATAGGAATATATTTGAGTGTATTTTTAGCTAGCAGGAATTTTAGTACCTTCCATTTCTCCGTAGTATTTTTTCCTAAAAACAAACCTTCCCATTCAATTTCCCTGAAAAATACCCTCATCTTTTCAAAATTTGCTTTGCTAAAGTTTAAAGTCCTAGTTGAGCCAGTATAGGGCTGTTTGTAGAAACTGATATTGAATGTGACCATATTGTGGTCGCTGTTTCCTATGGGTTCCCCTACTATAATACCCGATACCAAATCCTGATTGTTTGTTAATACCAGGTCTAAGATTGCATTGTACCTAGTTGGTTCCTCAATTAGTTGGACTAGGTAGTTATCATTTAGTGTGTTTTAAAAACATACTGCCCCTAGCAGTATCACATGAATCGTTTTTCCAGTTTATCTCTGGATAGTTAAAATCTCCCATCACTACTATGTCTCCTACTCCTGCTGCTTTTTCAATTTGCTTTAGTAACAATTCATCATCAGATGCGTTGATACCAGGCGGCCTATAGCATACACCCAATACTAACTTTTTTGTTCCTTTTTCCCCGCATGCAATTTCTACCCATAATGTCTCAACAGTGTCTATAGTCCCCTCCTGAATATCTTCCCATATATTAGGTTTTAAAAACGGCTTTACGTACAGACACACCCCTCCACCCTTTTTATTTAGTCTGTCTCTCCTAAACAGTGTATAGCCCTCTAGATTGACTGTCCAATCATGAGATTCATCCCACCAAGTTTCAGTAATGCCTATAATATCATACTGTTTGCTTGCTGCAAGTATTTCTAGTTCACCCTTTTTACCAGTAATGCTTCTGGTGTTTACATACATACAACTAAGATAAGTATTTTCCCTTGCGTTAGGGACATCTTTCACCTTATGTGGCAAGGATGACCTGTAATCGTCATTGGTTAGTGCTTTGGTAAAATCCCTTTTAGTACCCATGTTAGTAACCTTGCTGCCTGCTCTTACCCTCCCCCCAACTTCTCCCCCATTTCGTTTACTACCGCCATCCCCACTATTGTCACTGCATGACCCGTAGTTTCTAGCTAAACCCTCCCCCCAGGCTCCTAGTTTAAAATCTCCTCCAACCTTCTAACCATCCTTCCCCCCAGCACCGCTGCGCCCTCCTCAGTCAGGTGCAATCCGTCATGACAAAAGAGATGGCGCCTGACTGAGAAGTCCACCCAGTGTTCCAGGAACACAAACCCCTCTTTCCTGCACCAATCCTTAAGCCACACATTTACCTCCCTAATCTCCCTCTGCCTCCCTGGACTAGCGCGTGGCACGGGTAATAATTCCGAGAATATTACCTTAGATGTCCTTGCCTTCAGTTTCTTTCCTAAGTCCCTATAGTCTTTCTTAAGGACATCCCACCTTCCGCTAGCTTTGTCATTGGTGCCAACGTGCACCAAGACCGCCGGGTCTTTGCCAGCCCCTCCCAACAATCTATCTACCCGGTCCGCGATGTGCCGTACCCGAGCACCCGGGAGACAACAGACAGTGACATGGCCTGCAGGACTATTGGCTTTCCTGTGTAAGGAGGAAATTGACACTGAGGGAGTTGGTGGTGTGGTTTGCAGGAGCTTTGTTACAAGAGGAAGGGATTTAGTGGTCAGTGGACTGCTTCCGCTGTCATCCAAAGTTTTTGAACTTGTCACTGACTTCTGATGAACGCAGTCCAGGTGACATATAAGGAAGGATGTTCCTAGGTGGTTAATGTCCTTACCCCTACTTATTACAGCTTGACAAAGGCAACACACGGCTTGACACCAGTTGTCCGCATTTCTGTTGAAATAATTCCACACGAAGAGGTGATTTTTTTGGTATTTTGACCAGGCATGTCAATGGCCATATTCGTCCCACGGACAACAGGTGTCTCCCCGGGTGCCTGACTTAAACAAACCACCTCACCATCAGAATCCTTGTCAATTTCCTCCCCAGCGCCAGCAACACCCATATCCTCATCCTGGTGTACTTCAACAGTGACATCTTCAATTTGACTATCAGGAACTGGACTGCGGGTGCTCCTTCCAGCACTTGCAGGGGGCGTGCAAATGGTGGAAGGCGCAACCTCTTCCCGTCCAGTGTTGGGAAGGTCAGTCATCGCAACCGACACAATTGGACTCTCCTTGGGGATTTGTGATTTAGAAGAACGCACAGTTCTTTGCTGTGCTTTTGCCATCTTAACTCTTTTAAGTTTTCTAGCAGGAGGATGAGTGCTTCCATCCTCATGTGAAGCTGAACCACTAGCCTTTGAACATAGGCCAGGGCCTCAGCCGTTCCTTGCCACTCCGTGTCGTAAATGGCACATTGGCAAGTTTACGCTTCTCCTCAGACGATTTTGATTTAGATTTTTGGGTCATTTTACTAGCTTTATTTTTTGGGATTTTACATGCTCTCTACTATGGCATTGGGCATCGGCCTTGGCAGACGACGTTGATGGCATTTCATCGTCTCAGCCATGACTAGTGGCAGCAGCTTCAGCACGAGGTGGAAGTGGATCTTGATCTTTCCCTATTTTACCCTCCACATTTTTGTTCTCCATTTTTTAATGTGTGGAATTATATGCCAGTAATATATCAATAGCAATGGCCTACTACTATATATACTGCGCACAACTGAAATGCCCCACAGGTATTGATGGATAGTATACTTGACGACACAGATGTAGGTAGAGCAGTGGCCTACTGTACCGTACTGCTGTATATTATATACTGGTGGTCAGCAAACTGTGCAAAACTGAAATGCACCACAGGTATGGATGGATAGTATACTTGACGACACAGAGGTAGGTAGAGCAGTGGCCTACTGTACCGTACTGCTATATATTATATACTGGTGGTCAGCAAACTGTGCAAAACTGAAATGCACCACAAGTATGGATGGATAGTATACTTGACAACACAGAGGTAGGTAGAGCAGTGGCCTACTGTACCGTACTGCTATATATTATATACTGGTGGTCAGCAAACTGTGCAAAACTGAAATGCACCACAGGTATGGATGGATAGTATACTTGACGACACAGAGGTAGGTAGAGCAGTGGCCTACTGTACCGTACTGCTATATATTATATATTGGTGGTCAGCAAACTGTGCATAACCGAAATGCACCACAGGTATGGATGGATAGTATACTTGACGACACAGAGGTGGGTAGAGCAGTGGCCTTCTGTACCGTACTGCTATATATTATATACTGGTGGTCAGCAAACTATGCAAAACTGAAATGCACCACGGGTATGGATTGATAGTATACTTGACGACACAGAGGTAGGTAGAGCAGTGGCCTACTGTACCGTACTGCTATATATTATATACTGGTGGTCAGCAAACTGTGCAAAACTGAAATGCACCACAGGTATGGATGGATAGTATACTTGACGACACAGAGGTAGGTAGAGCAGTGGCCTACTGTACCGTACTGCTATATATTATATACTGGTGGTCAGCAAACTGTGCAAAACTGAAATGCACCACAGGTATGGATGGATAGTATACTTGACGACAAAGAGGTAGGTAGAGCAGTGGACTACTGTACCGTACTGCTATATATATAGTTATACTGGTGGTCAGCAAAATTCTGCACTGTCCTCCTACTATATACTACAATGCAGCACAGATATGGAGCGTTTTTCAGGCAGAGAACGTATAATACTGGTGGTCACTGGTCAGCAAAACTCTGCACTGTCCTCCTACTATATAATACTGCTGGTCCCCAGTCCCCACAATAAAGCAATTAGCACACTGAGCACAGATATTTGCAGCACACTGAGCACAGATATGGAGCGTTTTTCAGGCAGAGAATGTAGATATTTGCACTTGCAGCACACTGAGCACAGATATTTGCAGCACACTGAGCACAGATATTTGCAGCACAATTTGCAGCCCACTGAACACAGAAACTGAGAGAATGCCAGCCACGTCCTCTCACGATCATCTCCAATGCACGAGTGAAAAATGGCGGCGACGCGCGGCTCCTTATATAGAATACGAATCTCGCGAGAATCCGACCGCGGGATGTTGACGTTCGGGCGCGCTCGGGTTAACCGAGCAAGGCGGGAGGATCCGAGTTGCTCGGACCCGTGCAAAAAAAGGTGAAGTTCGGGCGGGTTCGGATCCCGAGGAACCGAACCCCCTCATCACTAGTATTTTCGCTTTGCAAGTGTGCGAACGTTTGTGCAGTTTCTGAGTTGCCCAGAACTTACTCAGCTGCTGCGATCACTTCAGCCTGTCCGGGCCCGGAATTGACGTCAGACACCCTCCCTACAAACGCTTGGACACGCCTGCGTCTCCCCAACCACTCCCAGAAAACGGTCACTTGACACCCACAAACGCCTTCTTCCTGTCAATCTCCTTGCAATCTGCTGTGCGAATGGATTCTTCGTAAAACCCATCGCACAGCAACGATCCGCTTTGAATCCATGCGACATTCATGCGCATTGCGGTGCATGCGCACGTGCGAGGCAAAACTGCAAAAGAATCCAGCGATTTTTGGATCGCTAGGCATACACAAGATGAATGACAGGAAGCGGGCATTTGGGGGTGGTAACTGGCTGTTTTCTGGGAGTGTAAGTAAAAACAATGCAGGCGTGTCCGGACCATTTGCGGGGCGGCTGGCGGAGGCTGCAAGATGTCACATGTAGCCGGTGGGGGATGGGGGGGGGGGGCTGGATCCGGCATGCGGGGCGGACTTGCATGTCCAAGCAATGGATCATAGATGTGCAATTTTTCCATTGGGCTTCATCTGTGACTTTGTACACGTTTAAAATTAATTCCCGTAAGGTTAAAGTCACAACCCGTCGTCTGTAATACACTGTGACTAGTGCGATGCGGATAAGATGCAAAAGTTTAAGAAAAAGGCGCTAGACCTCCCGAAGCCGCTCAGTCACGCCAGGTGTCTCACTTTGTATGGCATAGAGAAGGTAAGTGCATGAGGACCCATCTGTAGGCGGGAGTACGGTGGCTTATAATAAAGAGGAGGCTTATTGTAGAGGGATTTAATATCTGAGTACTGTGGGATTGTCTGGTTAGGCGTGGTAAGGAATTCCGTAGGTGGGTAGCTGGGATCTGGCCAGGACCCCGATGGTTGGGATCCTGGCCGTCAAAATACCGAAGCCAGAATCCCGACACAGTTGAGAATGGCCGCACTGGAATCCTAGAATGGGATCACAATCCCGGCGCGGCATACGACACCTGGGATCCCGAACGTCACACTGCCGGGCCGCCGGAGAGGTAAGCTGCGCGGGGGGGGGGCATCGTTAGGTTTAGGCTACGGGGGGAGGGTTAGGGTTAGGTTACAGGGAGATGGGGTTGGGTTTATGCACCCCCAGGTGAGGGTTGAGCCATCGGATAGGGTTAGGTTTAGGCTGTGGGAAGGGAGGGTTAGGCTTAGGGGGCCATTGGGGGAAGGTAAGTATACTTACCTCCCTGTTGTCACGATGGCGCAGTCGATATTCTGACCACCAGCATCTCGACCAGCGGCACTACGAATCCAACCCAGGTAGCTATGTGGATGAAGTCTTGTATGTGGGAGGTGGTTGGCTTTCTAGGTGAAGGTGAGTAATCGGAATTGGATTCTGGGGGTAATGAGGAACCAGTCTGGTGTGGTGAATATGGAGCAGTGAGAGAGGAAGATCAGTCTTGCCCCAGCATTTAGATGGATTGGAGCAAAGATGGCTGAGGGTAAGGCCACATAGATGGAGGTTAATGAGAGAATGGATCAGAGTTCTGGTTGCATTTTGGCCAAGTATGAGGTAAATTCAGGTAATATTTTGAGGGTGGAGCTGACAGACATGTGAGAGACCAGATGTCAGGAGTAGAGCAGAGAGGAGAGTCCCAGGGTCACATTGAGCAGCAGACTTGGGAGTTTGAGGAAAGAAGAGCGTAGGTGTCGCAAATGGCGCTGGAGCGCCTTAATGGGGGGAGTAATCAGTTGTCCCGCGGGTCGGCAGCAGGGAGTGAGGTGGACACCCGGGGCCAGCAAGCCAGCCAGTAAAGGCCACTGGGGGCTGGGCAACTGGGGGAGACCATAAAAGTAAGGGACAGAGGGAAAGGCAGCCTTTTGTCCTCGAGAAGCAGCGCATGAAGCAATCTGCCTGCTAGCTCTCATGCTGAGTGTGGGCCTCTATCCTGGAGAGGCACGGGTCCCACCATCATCATCAACAGCACCGCTAACCCTCCAACCCTGAACAGCGGCGGCAGCATGGAGAGCGGGAGGAGAGAGCAACAATCCCTGTGCAGGCGGCTCCCCCCGGAGAAGAGCTCCCCTTTCACTAGGGGGGAAGCAAGGTACAGCGCCAGAGGGAGACACGGCATCCCCACCCAAGCTCTGGAGACCTGAAGAGGAAAACAGCAGCAGTGACCCACCAGGAGATACAGCGCCGGCGTCAGGAGCAGCATCAGCCACCCAGCAGCAGCCAGTAGCAGCACTGAAAAGGGGACGGAGAGACGGACAGCCGCAATGTATCATAGGACACAGAGCCGGCCCTAACCAATATGATGCCCTAGGCAAGATTTTGGCTAGTGCCCCCTAGCACCACCGCGGGTTCCACCTCTGACCTTGCACCTCTTTCCCAGCACCATCACCCCTCACCTATAGCAGTCCACATTTTGGTGTTTGTACCCCCTGTATTTTAAATAGGAACAATTTGCACATTTGGCGCACAGCCCAAAAAGGGGTGTGTTTTTGCTGGCAAGGGGCATGGCCACACAATAGTAACCCCAATTCCAATTACGTCACACAGTACTGCAACTTTATTCACATTTGATCATGCGATAGTGTCCATAATTCACATTACATCCCACAGTAGTATCACTTTACCTTATAACAATTACTCCTCACAGTAGAGCTCCTTATTCACATTACATCACACTGAATTGCTCCTTATTCACATTACACCTCACCCTATTGCTCTTTATTCACATTAGATGACAAACTAATGCCCTTTCTCTATCGTCCTAGTGGATGCTGGGGTTCCTGAAAGGACCATGGGGAATAGCGGCTCCGCAGGAGACAGGGCACAAAAAGTAAAGCTTTAGGATCAGGTGGTGTGCACTGGCTCCTCCCCCTATGACCCTCCTCCAAGCCTCAGTTAGATTTTTGTGCCCGGCCGAGAAGGGTGCAATCTAGGTGGCTCTCCTAAAGAGCTGCTTAGAAAAGTTTAGCTTAGGTTTTTTATTTTACAGTGAGTCCTGCTGGCAACAGGATCACTGCAACGAGGGACTTAGGGGAGAAGAAGTGAACTCACCTGCGTGCAGGATGGATTGGCTTCTTGGCTACTGGACATTAGCTCCAGAGGGACGATCACAGGTACAGCCTGGATGGTCACCGGAGCCTCGCCGCCGGCCCCCTTGCAGATGCTGAAACGAGAAGAGGTCCAGAATCGGCGGCAGAAGACTCCTCAGTCTTCTTAAGGTAGCGCACAGCACTGCAGCTGTGCGCCATTTTCCTCTCAGCACACTTCACACGGCAGTCACTGAGGGTGCAGGGCGCTGGGAGGGGGGCGCCCTGGGAGGCAAATGAAAACCTTTTTTGGCTAAAAATACCTCACATATAGCCTCCGGGGGCTATATGGAGATATTTAACCCCTGCCAGAATCCGTTAAGAGCGGGAGACGAGGCCGCCGAAAAAGGGGCGGGGCCTATCTCCTCAGCACACAGCGCCATTTTCCCTCACAGAAAGGCTGGAGGGAAGGCTCCCAGGCTCTCCCCTGCACTGCACTACAGAAACAGGGTTAAAACAGAGAGGGGGGGCACTAATTTGGCGTTAGAAATATATAAAAAAGATGCTATAAGGGAAAACACTTATATAAGGTTGTCCCTATATAATTATAGCGTTTTTGGTGTGTGCTGGCAAACTCTCCCTCTGTCTCTCCAAAGGGCTAGTGGGTCCTGTCCTCTATCAGAGCATTCCCTGTGTGTGTGCTGTGTGTCGGTACGTGTGTGTCGACATGTATGAGGACGATGTTGGTGAGGAGGCGGAGCAATTGCCTGTAATGGTGATGTCACTCTCTAGGGAGTCGACACCGGAATGGATGGCTTATTTAGGGAATTACGTGATAATGTCAACACGCGCCAAGGTCGGTTGACGACATGAGACGGCCGACAAACGATTAGTACCGGTCCAGACGTCTCAAAAACACCGTCAGGGGTTTTAAAACGCCCGTTTACTTTAGTCGGTCGACACAGACACAGACAGGGACACTGAATCCAGTGTCGACGGTGAATAAACAAACGTATTCCTTATTAGGGCCACACGTTAAGGGCAATGAAGGAGGTGTTACATATTTCTGATACTACAAGTACCACAAAAGAGGGTATTATGTGGGATGTGAAAAAACTACCGTAGTTTTTCCTGAATCAGATAAATTAAATGAAGTGTGTGATGATGCGTGGGTTCCCCCCGATAGAAAATATGGGCGGTATACCCTTTCCCGCCAGAAGTTAGGGCGCGTTGGGAAACACCCCTTAGGGTGGATAAGGCGCTCACACGCTTATCAGAACAAGTGGCGGTACCGTCTATAGATAGGGCCGTCCTCAAGGAGCCAGCTGACAGGAGGCTGGAAAAATATCATAAAAAGTATATACACACATACTGGTGTTATACTGCGACCAGCGATCGCCTCAGCCTGGATGTGCAGAGCTGGGGTGGCTTGGTCGGATTCCCTGACTAAAAATATTGATACCCTTGACAGGGACAGTATTTTATTGACTATAGAGCATTTAAAGGATGTATTTCTATATATGCGAGATGCACAGAGGGATATTTGCACTCTGGCATCAAGAGTAAGTGCGATGTCCATATCTGCCAGAAGATGTTTATGGACACGACAGTGGTCAGGTGATACAGATTCCAAACGGCACAAAGGTGTATTGCCGTATAAAGGAAGAGGAGTTATTTGGGGTCGGTCCATCGGACCTGGTGGCCACGGCAACTGCTGGAAAATCCACCGTTTTTACCCTAAGTCACATCTCTGCAGAAAAAGACACCGTCTTTTCAGCTTCAGTCCTTTCGTCCCTATAAGAGTCATATCTGCCCAGGGATAGAGGAAAGGGAAGAAGACTGCAGCAGGCAGCCCATTCCCAGGAACAGAAGCGTTCCACCGCTTCTGACAAGCTCTCAGCATGACGCTGAGACCGTACAGGACCCCTGGATCCTACAAGTAGTATCCCAGGGGTACAGTTTGGAATGTCGAGACGTTTCCCCTGCGCAGGCTCCTGAAGGCTGCTTTACCAAGGTCTCCCTCCGACAAGGAGGCAGTATGGGAAAAAATTCACGAGCTGTATTCCCAGCAGGTGATAATTAAATTACCCCTCCTACAGAAAAGGGGTATTATTCCACACTATATTGTGGTACTGAAGCCAGAAGGCTAGGTGAGACCTATTCTAAATCTAAAAAAATTTGAACACTTACAAAGGTTCAAATCAAGATGGAGTCACTCAGAGCAGTGATAACGAACCGGGAAGAAGGGGACTATCTGGTGTCCCGAGACATCAGGGATGCTTACCTCCATGTCCCAAATTTGCCCTTATCACTAAGGGTACCTCAGGTTCGTGGTACAGAACTGTCACTATCAGTTTCAGACGCTGCCGTTTGGATTGTCTACGGCACCCCGGGTCTTTACCAAGGTAATGGCCGAAATGATGGTTCTTCTTCGAAGAAAAGGCGTCTTAATTATCCCTTACTTGGACGATCTCCTGATAAGGGCAAAGTCCAGGGAACAGTTGGAGGTCGGAGTAGCACTATCTCGGATACTGTTACAACAGCAGGGGTGGATTCTAAAGATTCCAAAATCGCAGCTGATCCCGACAACAAGTCTCCTGTGCTTAGGGATGATTCTGGACACAGTCCAGAAAAAGGTGTTTCTCCCGGAAGAGAAAGCCAGGGAGTTATCCGAGCTAGTCAGGAACCTCCTAAAATCAGTGCATCATTGCACAAGGGCCATGGTAAAAAAATGGTGACTTCCTTCGAAGCAATTCCAGTCGGCAGATTTCATGCAAGAACTTTTCAGTGGGATCTGCTGGACAAATGGTCCGGATCGCATCTTCAGATGCATCAGCGGATAACCCTATATCCAAGGACAAGGGTGTCTCTCCTGTGGTGGTTACAGAGTGCTCATCTTCTAGAGGGCCGCAGATTCGGCATTCAGTTTTGGATGTTGGTGACCACGGAGGCCAGCCCGAGAGGCTGGGGAGCAGTCACACAAGGAAAAAATTTCCAGGGAGTGTGATCAAGTTTGGAGATTTTTCTCCACATAAATATAGCTAAGGGTAAATTTATAATGCTCTAAGCTTAGCAAGACCTCTGCTTCAAGGTCAGCCGGTATTGATCCAGTGGGATAAAACATCACGGCAGTCGCCCACGTAAATAGACAGGGCGGCACAAGAAGCAGGAGGGCAGTGGCAAAAACTGCAAGGACTTTTCGCTGGGCGGAAAATCATGTGATAGCACTGTCAGCAGTGTTTCATTCCGGGAATGGAAACTGGGAAGCAGACTTCCTCAGTAGGCACGACCGCCACCCGGCAGAGTGGGAACTTCATGGGGAAGTTTTCCACATAATTGTAAACCGTTGGGAATTACCAAAGGTGGACATGATGGCGTCCCGTCTGAACAAAAAACGGGACAGGTATCGCGCCAGGTTAAGAGACCCTCAGGCAATAGCTGTGGACGTTCTGGTAACACCGTGGGTGTACCAGTCGGTGTATGTGTTCCATCCTCTGCTTTTCATACCTAAGGTACTGAGAATTATAAGACGTAGAGGAGTAAGAACTATACTCATGGCTCTGGATTGGCCAAGAAGGACTTGGTACCCGGAACTTCAAGAGATGCTCACAGAGGACTTATGGCCTCTGCCGCTAAGAAGGGACTTGTTTCAGCAAGTACCATGTCTGTTCCAAGACTTACCGCAGCTGCGTTTGACGGCATGGCGGTGGAACGCCGGATCCTAAGGGAAAAGGCATTCAGGAAGAGGTCATTCCTACCCTGGTCAAAGCCAGAAAGGAGGTGACCGCACAACATTATCACCACATGTGGCGAAAATATGTTGCGTGGTGTGAGGCCAGGAAGGCCCCACGAAGAAATTTCAACTCGGTCGATTCCTGCATTTCTTGCAAACAGGAGTGTCTATGGGCCTCAAATTGGGGTCCATTAAGGTTCAAATTTCGGCCCTGTTGATTTTTCTTCCAGAAAGAATTGGCTTCAGTTCCTGAAGTCCAGAAGTTTGTCAAGGGAGTATTGCATATACAACCCCCTTTTGTGCCTCCAGTGGCACTGTGGGATCTCAACGTAGTTCTGGGATTCCTCAAAACACATTGGTTTAAAACCAGTCAAATCTGTGGATTTGAAGCATCTCACATGAAAAGTGAACATGCTCTTGGACCTGGCCTGGACCAGGCGAGTGTCAAATTGGTGTTTTTTTTTCTCAAAAAAGCCCATATCTGACTGTTTGTCCATTCGGACAGGGCAGAGCTGCGGACTCGTCCCCAGTTCTCTCCCTAAGGTGGTGTCAGTGTTTCACCTGAACCAGCTTATTGTGGTGTCTTGCGCCTACTAGGGACTTAGAGGACTCCAAGTTGCTAGATGTGGTCAGGGCCCTGAAAATATAGGTTCCAGGACGGCTGGAGTCAGGAAAACTGACTTGCTGTTATCCTGTATGCACCCAACAAACTGGGTGCTCTTGCTTTTAAGCAGACTTTTGCTAGTTGGATGTGTAATACAATTCAGCTTGCACATTCTGTGGCAGGCCTGCCACAGCCAAAATATGTAAATGCCCATTCCACAAGGAAGGTGGGCTCATCTTGGGCGGCTGCCCGAGGGGTCTCGGCTTTACAACTTTGCCGAGCGGCTATTTAGTCAGGGGCAAACACGTTTGTAAAATCCTACAAATTTGATACCCTGGCTAAGGAGGACCTGGAGTTCTCTCATTCGGTGCTGCAGAGTCATCCGCACTCTCCCGCCCGTTTGGGAGCTTTGGTATAATCCCCATGGTCCTTTCAGGAACCCCAGCATCCACTAGGACGATAGAGAAAATAAGAATTTACTTACCGATAATTCTATTTCTCGGAGTCCGTAGTGGATGCTGGGCGCCCATCCCAAGTGCGGATTATCTGCATTACTTGTACATAGTTACAAAAATCGGGTTATTATTGTTGTGAGCCATCTTTTCAGAGGCTCCGCTGTTATCATACTGTTAACTGGGTTCAGATCACAGGTTGTACAGTGTGATTGGTGTGGCTGGTATGAGTCTTACCCGGGATTCATAAATCCTTCCTTATTGTGTACGCTCGTCCGGGCACAGTACCTAACTGAGGCTTGGAGGAGGGTCATAGGGGGAGGAGCCAGTGCACACCACCTGATCCTAAAGCTTTACTTTTTGTGCCCTGTCTCCTGCGGAGCCGCTATTCCCCATGGTCCTTTCAGGAACCCCAGCATCCACTACGGACTCCGAGAAATAGAATTATCGGTAAGTAAATTCTTATTTTCTATATGCAACGCCACATAGTAGAGCACCTTATACACATAATGCCACACATTAGTAATGCATTTATACACATAATTCCACACAGTAATGCCCTTTACACATATGAGACACATCATTAATGTCCTTATAAGCATAATGCGCCTTACACATTATGACAACCTTTATTAATGCCCTTTTACACATAATGTCCCTTACACATATGCCGCACATTATTAATGCCCTTATACACATAATGACACACATAGTGTCCCCTACACATTTGCTGCACATTATTAGTGCCCCTATACACATGACACACATACAGTAGTACCCTGTTACACATATGCCGCACATTATTAATGCCCTTATACACATAATGACACACACAGTGCCCCTTACACATATGTTGCACATTATTAATGCATTTTTACATGACACACATAATGCTCCTTACACATATTTCGAACACTACTGCACAACCAACCCACTCACATGCACACAGCACTCACACTGCCACTAACACTGTGACCTCTGCCTCTGCTTGGATACAGATGTGTCCTCATAAATCTTGCCTCAATGCTAACATTAGGCACCTTTTTTTCTTTATTAAAATGCATCTTATTTGCATTGCTATGTGGCTAGGATGCACAAGCAGCTTCTGCTGATTAAAATGATATGCAGCATGCCTATATACTGTGTGAGACTGTGGCTGTATCTGCATATGAAATGCTACACACAGATGATAGGCATGCCGCTTATCATTTTAATCAGCAGAAGCTGCTGATGCCCCTAGGCATATCAAATGCCCTAGGCAATTGCCTAGTTTGCCTATGCCTATGGCCGGCTCTGATAGGACATGTAGTCCCAGCAGCACACCAGTCACATGGAGGACGCCATTGCAGCCGAATGAAGCGTAGGGAGACAGCACCGGAGAACCCACAGAGGGGGAAGGAGCAGATTGCAGAGGTTGGCCGCAGGGGGCCGAGGCATCAGAATCCAGGACATCGGTCACAGGGCGGGTGAATACAGAACCCCCCAGCCTAAACTCACTGCAGAACCCTCCTCACCCTTCCCTCACGCATCTTCCACCTCAGCAGCAGGAGAGCACCGGGGGCAGACGTGGGTCTGAAGACACATGTAGGGGAGGAACATCTCACGTAGCAGGTCAGAGATCCAGCCCAATGGACCTGCACAAGTCCAAGGGACGAGAAGTAGGTAGCTATACCCCGTACTGCGGGAGCGCGCTATTCACCACGTGGCCACTAGCCAGAAGCCACAGGTACGATGCCAACATCCACCTGACCACGAGGGCATGCCCGAAGTGATCCACCATGGCTCATCACCTCCCGAACCATCAGCCACAGAGGAGCTTTAGTTGGAGCTGCAGCACGGAAAGGCTGAAGTGAGACTGGAGGCCCCACGGCAATACAGCAACACCACCACCGGCAGAAGAGGAGTGTGGAGACGCACAGTGATACAATGATGCTACCGCCAGGAGAAGAGGAGTGCAGAGCCGCACAGTGATACATGGACACCATCGCAAGGAGAAGAGGAGCACAGAAATGCACAGTGATACAGGGACACCATTTTTGGCAGGGACACCACAGCCGGGAGAAGAGGAGCACGAAGACACACAGGGGTACAGGGACACCACCGGGAGTAGAGGAGCGCAGATACGCACAGCGATACAAGGACACCACCGCCAGGAGAAGAGGTGCAGCTGGGCAGGGATCAGGCACCCCGCGAACAGCAGCGGCCGAAAAGCCCAAGGACATTGCAGCACAGGCTGTGCGCTGGCCAGCGTAGCCCCATCAGCAGCATACCAAGTTTATAAGGTCCTGCGAGGTCCCAGCGCAACAGTTCTATGCATTCCAGTCGACTTTTTTGTGCAGTATTGGTGAGAAAATGATTAATAACAGCAATGCAAATTATGTCAATGTTATTCCGGAAAATGTTAATGTTAGTGTCATGAGGGCGGAAGTCAGGGATGGCTATTAACGAGGGGGAACCCATCCATTTTGGGTAAGTAAGGATTCAGACGTTTGGCTTAGGGTGCAGGCTAGTGGCTTAGCAGTAGGGAGGAGCAGCGGATTCCGACGGTTCACAACCATCAATGTTTTCTGCTTACGTTAGTCACTACTCTCTTGGGGCACCAAAAAACTTGCTTCGAGAAACTGGGGCGTATGCTCCCAGCAGAGAAGGTCGAGAGCCTAGTTAAGGAGAGAAGGCAAGCGGGGTTGGGGAGGCTCTATTATGTGCACAGGTACATTCTCATGGGCAGGAGTTTAAGGAAGATCGGCAGGCGCAGGAGGAATTCCTCCTGTTTCTCAAGGGCGTGCAAATCTAGCCTAGAACAGTGATGCCCAAGCACGTTTTTGTTGCAGCTGTTCACAGATGCAGCAAGAGCGAGGGGCTCGGGAGCACGCTGGCAGGGCGAAGGGTACGCCCAGCAACGGCCAGGCAGACGGGCGTACAATAGTCTAGCCAGGAGTTTGGCGGCATTACGGTTGATCCCAATAGTAGGGGCATGCGGGCCCACGGGATAGCTAACAGGAATATCCAGTTCAGGTACAGGAGCACGAGGGGAGCACAGGCAGTAAACAATCAGCGCGCATCACCCTCACGGGCTGGCAAGCTACTTGGAAGGCTGGCAGTGGCGCTCCTGCACCGCAGTGTCATGTTCAGGGCAAAGTATAGGCTAAAGGACAAAAGGATACAAGGAGGACCTACGAGGCTGCCTGGGAGGGGTAGCAATCCCAATCTAAGGGAAGCGCCGAGGGTAAGCCCTACCCCCCCGATGAATGGCAGAGAACAGGCTTCTGACAGACAACGGCAGCAGTCATGGTGGCCCAGGGACAGCTGTCAGGTCATAATTCGGTACCTGGTCACTTTCGGGTGATGGGTAGAGGATATTAAAGCATTAGCGTGGGGTACGATAGTTATAAAGCAGGCAGTAGGTCCCTGCAGAAGGTTTGGTGGCATCATCACAAGGGGCTTTCCTGCTCTCGGTAAAGGGACTGGCAGGGCAGAAGAGATAGTGCTAGACTAAGGGTAACAACCTTGGGAGTGTCCATGCACCTGATCGGTATTAGAAGGGGGGACCGAGAATGGGTAAAAGGGTGATAGGCACCCTGCAGGCACAGAGAGAGCCTGCAGAAAGACGCAGCCGTATAAAAGTGTGTCGCTGCCCGGAAGTGGAAGGGGTGTCTGCAATAAAGCATAGGGCATGTAAAGCGGGTCAGGATGCGTTTGTCAGACATTGGCACTGACATATATACCAACTCGGTGCAGGAGGCGCGGGAAAGCCAAGGGGTACGGTAGGTTGCGGGGGGGGGGTCTTCAGTGCTCAGGCACGCCTGAGAACCTCGGTTGGTGGGAAGAAGCAGTGGGCAGGCATGGTGAATGGGGGGAGCCAGCTGAGGTTTGCAGATTCACCCTCGGTGAATGGACGCACACCAGGCTCCAGCCGTGGATGGTTGGGCCCGTATGCTGCGCGCCAGGCAATCGCGATATGCGCCACAGGGGCTGGTTCCGTAGGGGGATGGTGCCTACTGGGTAGGCAGGGCACGCCCCAGGAAAACGGAATGAGTTGATAACACATTTCACCTTGCCCACCACTGTCTGTCCATGTCCTGCAAATTGTAAGGTGGTATATTAATAAAACTGTGGGCAGTGATTTTACCCATAGCTCTGCCTACGTGTCTGATTTATTGTAGATTAGGGAGCCAGTGCACAGGGACGCTGGAAGCTCGACCTCTCCCTCTTATTGTGTTTGCTGTTGATAGTGAGTGAACGTAGAGGGGAGGTGGTGGCTCTGAGTTGAGCTCTCTTCTGGACATTTTAGAGAGCGATTGGACATCCATGTGTAAATAGAGAGAGGCAGTGGGACACATGATGTTTTGTTCATATGTTTGTAAATCCAGTCATAAGGACACAGAGACATGTGAGTTCACTGCTGCGCTGTTTATTCCATCACCAACTCCAGGCACACTGCACACTGGACCACCCAATTCCCAGCATCCCCCTGGTCCCAGGGACCATCACTGAAGTGTCAAAGTCGGAAAATATTGCAGTACACACATCACGTACAAACCACACACACATGTCCGCCATGCGTGCACATATCCGCAAATTGCGTATGGTCGCACCCGCGGTCCTGCGCGGTTTGAGCGTGGTATGAGTAATTACAGTGGAGTTTGTACTCTCATGGAAAAGCCACAAAGACATATCATAAATCCAATATATATATATATTGTATAAATCCCACACTGTCTGCGTTAACCTTTAAATAGCATGAAAATCAGTCACACATAAATTAAAACTCCCAGAGACTAAAATACAATGGCCTTATTTACACTAAGCTTTGAAATTCTATGAAGAAGGCATACACCTTTGTTTACTAAAATAGCCAAGTTTCTATTTAAAACAATGAGTACTGAATTGTCATTGTCTCACCTGAAAGTAAAAACAAACGAAGTGACAATACCCAGGAACTGAAGCTGTTTAGAAAATCAGAAACAATAGCTAACCACAACAAGACCAGACAGATAGAAATTTAAGATATTAACATTCCTAGTCTAAAACCCATGGAAATGTAGGTGTTCATATATATATATATATATAATATATATTATATATATATGAATGAATAAATATATAATTCCTCACAAATTGTAATAGCAGGAGTATGTGTGTACGTGTATATATACAAATAGAGAATTCAGCACTCACCATAGCAAGCTCACCTGTCCTCACAACATCAATAAATATTGATGTTGTGAGGACAAGTGAGCTTGCTATGGTGAGTGCTGAATTCTCTATTTGTATGTATTTGGGTAGGTGGCCATGGGCTGCATGCACCCACCCTATGAGTGGTGAGTGCAGACACTGCACCCCGCTTCTGGGGTGGCGAGTGCTGTGGTTTTCTATATTTGTTTGTACGTGTGTATATATATATATATATATATATATATATGTATATATAAATGAATATGTGGATATATGTATATTTTGAAGATTGAAATAGATAATCATATCATGTGTGGGATCATATTGTTCAGAGACACGTAAACATTAATCTGGTGGGAATAAGAACATTATTAAATATTACCTCATTAAGTTATTAATAATACCAGATTTATGATTAATGTGATGGGTTTAACTGATCATGGGCCGGAAACTCAGATGTAAACAACAGAAACCACATCTCAAGTCCTAGCCATCGCCCACTTCTTGAACTGACCAATGGTCCCCGGTGCACAGGATATGTCCCACCCCCGAACCCTATGGAAGAAGAGCACGCAGTGTCTATTGTATTATGTTTTGATCTACTGAATAAAGAGCGAGCTGCAGGCCAGGTCACTATCACAAACTCTTAATGCTTTCAACCTGATTAGCGGAGGACCGGGACCGGGAAGCGCACGCGATTATTCACACGTATGTACATTGACTGTAGCCATTATTTTGTTGTAGATTTATCTTGTTAGCCTGTAGTGTATAATTTGTACTGTTTTACCTTTTGAAATAATCCACTGTGGCCTTAGAACCCTGTGGTTCAAGTACATATCGGTGTTGTGTCCTCATTTCCTTGCTAGGGTTTAAAGCGTATTTAACTGTATAAGGTTTATAAGTATTGATAAGGTGTACGCACTGCGGGTACTTTATACCATCAGCGCTACTTAAGGTTTAAGGTATAACATCATTGCAGTGCTTTGCTGCATAAAGGTTTAAA
The DNA here is from genome assembly GCF_028390025.1 of Pseudophryne corroboree. Lineage (NCBI taxonomy): Eukaryota > Metazoa > Chordata > Amphibia > Anura > Myobatrachidae > Pseudophryne > Pseudophryne corroboree. The sequence goes on from NC_086446.1 coordinate 772,259,108, forward strand.
GTGTAACCATATTATTACTAGGGATGTGCACTTGAAATTTTTCGGGTTTTGGTTTTGGGTTCGGTTCCGCGGCCGTGTTTTGGGTTCGACCGCGTTTTGGCAAAACCTCACCGAATTTTTTTTGTCGGATTCGGGTGTGTTTTGGATTCGGGTGTTTTTTTCAAAAAACACTAAAAAACAGCTTAAATCATAGAATTTGGGGGTCATTTTGATCCCAAAGTATTATTAACCTCAAAAACCATAATTTCCACTCATTTTCAGTCTATTCTGAATACCTCACACCTCACAATATTATTTTTAGTCCTAAAATTTGCACCGAGGTCGCTGGATGACTAAGCTAAGCGACCCTAGTGGCCGACACAAACACCTGGCCCATCTAGGAGTGGCACTGCAGTGTCACGCAGGATGGCCCTTCCAAAAAACACTCCCCAAACAGCACATGACGCAAAGAAGAAAAAAAGAGGCGCAATGAGGTAGCTGTGTGAGTAAGATAAGCGACCCTAGTGGCCGACACAAACACCTGGCCCATCTAGGAGTGGCACTGCAGTGTCACGCAGGATAGCCCTTCCAAAAAACACTCCCCAAACAGCACATGACGCAAAGAAGAAAAAAAGAGGCGCAATGAGGTAGCTGTGTGAGTAAGATAAGCGACCCTAGTGGCCGACACAAACACCTGGCCCATCTAGGAGTGGCACTGCAGTGTCACGCAGGATAGCCCTTCCAAAAAACACTCCCCAAACAGCACATGACGCAAAGAAGAAAAAAAGAGGCGCAATGAGGTAGCTGTGTGAGTAAGATAAGCGACCCTAGTGGCCGACACAAACACCTGGCCCATCTAGGAGTGGCACTGCAGTGTCACGCAGGATGGCCCTTCCAAAAAACACTCCCCAAACAGCACATGACGCAAATAAAAATGAAAGAAAAAAGAGGTGCAAGATGGAATTGTCCTTGGGCCCTCCCACCCACCCTTATGTTGTATAAACAGGACATGCACACTTTAACCAACCCATCATTTCAGTGACAGGGTCTGCCACACGACTGTGACTGAAATGACTGGTTGGTTTGGACCCCCACCGAAAAAGAAGCAATTAATCTCTCCTTGCACAAACTGGCTCTACAGAGGCAAGATGTCCACCTCATCATCATCCTCCGATATATCACCGTGTACATCCTGCTCCTCACAGATTATCAATTCGTCCCCACTGGAATCCACCATCTCAGCTCCCTGTGTACTTTGTGGAGGCAATTGCTGCTGGTCAATGTCTCCACGGAGGAATTGATTATAATTCATTTTAATGAACATCATCTTCTCCACATTTTCTGGAAGTAACCTCGTACGCAGATTGCTGACAAGGTGAGCGGCGGCACTAAACACTCTTTCGGAGTACACACTTGAGGGAGGGCAACTTAGGTAGAATAAAGCCAGTTTGTGCAAGGGCCTCCAAATTGCCTCTTTTTCCTGCCAGTATAAGTACGGACTGTCTGACGTGCCTACTTGGATGCGGTCACTCATATAATCCTCCACCATTCTTTCAATGGTGAGAGAATCATATGCAGTGACAGTAGACGACATGTCCGTAATCGTTGTCAGGTCCTTCAGTCCGGACCAGATGTCAGCATCAGCAGTCGCTCCAGACTGCCCTGCACGGGTGGGCTCGGAATTCTGAGCCTTTTCCTCGCACCCCCAGTTGCGGGAGAATGTGAAGGAGGAGATGTTGACAGGTCGCGTTCCGCTTGACTTGACAATTTTGTCACCAGCAGGTCTTTGAATCCCAGCAGTGTCTGCCGGAAAGAGAGATCCAAGGAAGTTTTTAAATCTAGGATCGAGCACGGTGGCCAAAATGTAGTGCTCTGATTTCAACAGATTGACCACCCGTGAATCCTTGTTAAGCGAATTAAGGGCTCCATCCACAAGTCCCACATGCCTAGCGGAATCGCTCCCTTTTAGCTCCCCCTTCAATGCCTCCAGCTTCTTCTGCAAAAGCCTGATGAGGGGAATGACCTGACTCAGGCTGGCAGTGTCTGAACTGACTTCACGTGTGGCAAGTTCAAAAGGTTGCAGAACCTTGCACAACATTGAAATCATTCTCCACTGCGCTTGAGACAGGTACATTCCACCTCCTATATCGTGCTCAATTGTATAGGCTTGAATGGCCTTTTGCTGCTCCTCCAACCTCTGAAGCATATAGAGGGTTGAATTCCACCTCGTTACCACTTCTTGCTTCAGATGATGGCAGGGCAGGTTCAGGCGTTTTGGTGGTGCTCCAGTCTTCTGTACGTGGTGCCTGTACGCCGAAAGTGTCCCGCAATTCTTCTGGCCACCGACAGCATCTCTTGCACGCCCCTGTCGTTTTTAAAAAAATTCTGCACCACCAAATTCAAGGTATGTGCAAAACATGGGACGTGCTGGAATTTGCCCATATTTAATGCACACACAATATTGCTGGCGTTGTCCGATGCCACAAATCCACAGGAGAGTCCAATTGGGGTAAGCCATTCCGCGATGATCTTCCTCAGTTGCCGTAAGAGGTTTTCAGCTGTGTGCGTATTCTGGAAACCGGTGATACAAAGCGTAGCCTGCCTAGGAAAGAGTTGGCGTTTGCGAGATGCTGCTACTGGTGCCGCCGCTGCTGTTCTTGCGGCGGGAGTCCATACATCTACCCAGTGGGCTGTCACAGTCATATAGTCCTGACCCTGCCCTGCTCCACTTGTCCACATGTCCGTGGTTAAGTGGACATTGGGTACAACTGCATTTTTTAGGACACTGGTGAGTCTTTTTCTGACGTCCGTGTACATTCTCGGTATCGCCTGCCTAGAGAAGTGGAACCTAGATGGTATTTGGTAACGGGGGCACACTGCCTCAAGAAATTGTCTAGTTCCCTGTGAACTAACGGCGGATACCGGACGCACGTCTAACACCAACATAGTTGTCAAGGCCTCAGTTATCCGCTTTGCAACAGGATGACTGCTGTGATATTTCATCTTCCTCGCAAAGGACTGTTGGACAGTCAATTGCTTGGTGGAAGTAGTAAAAGTGGGCTTACGACTTCCCCTCTGGGATGACCATCGACTCCCAGCAGCAACAACAGCAGCGCCAGCAGCAGTAGGCGTTCACGCAAGGATGCATCGGAGGAATCCCAGGCAGGAGAGGACTCGTCAGAATTGCCAGTGACATGGCATGCAGGACTATTGGCATTCCTGGGGAAGGAGGAAATTGACACTGAGGAGTTGGTGGGGTGGTTTGCGTGAGCTTGGTTACAAGAGGAAGGGATTTACTGGTCAGTGGACTGCTTCCGCTGTCGCCCAAAGTTTTTGAACTTGTCACTGACTTATTATGAATGCGCTGCAGGTGACGTATAAGGGAGGATGTTCCGAGGTGGTTACGTCCTTACCCCTACTTATTACAGCTTGACAAAGGCAACACACGGCTTGACAAATGTTGTCGCATTTCTGGTGAAATACTTCACACGAAGAGCTGATTTTTTTTGGTATTTTCACCAGGCATGTCAACGGCCCTATCTCCCACGGACAACAGGTGTCTCCCCGGGTGCCTGACTTAAACAAACCACCTCACCATCAGAATCCTCCTTGTCAATTTCCTCCCAGCGCCAGCAACACCCATATCCTCCTCATCCTGGTGTACTTCAACACTGACATCTTCAATCTGACTATCAGGAACTGGACTGCGGGTGCTCCTTCCAGCACTTGCAGGGGCGTGCAAATGGTGGAAGGCGCATGCTCTTCACGTCCAGTGTTGGGAAGGTCAGGCATCGCAACCGACACAATTGGACTCTCCTTGTGGATTTGGGATTTCGAAGAACGCACAGTTCTTTGCGGTGCTTTTGCCAGCTTGAGTCTTTTCAGTTTTCTAGCGAGAGGCTGAGTGCTTCCATCCTCATGTGAAGCTGAACCACTAGCCATGAACATAGGCCAGGGCCTCAGCCGTTCCTTGCCACTCCGTGTGGTAAATGGCATATTGGCAAGTTTACGCTTCTCTCCGACAATTTTATTTTAGATTTTGGAGTCCTTTTTTTACTGATATTTGGTGTTTTGGATTTTACATGCTCTGTACTATGACATTGGGCATCGGCCTTGGCAGACGACGTTGCTGCATTTCATCGTCTCGGCCATGACTAGTGGCAGCAGCTTCAGCACGAGGTGGAAGTGGATCTTGATCTTTCCCTAATTTTGGAACCTCACATTTTTGTTCTCCATATTTTAATCAGGCACAACTAAAAGGCACCTCAGGTAAACAATGGAGATGGATGGATACTAGTATACTTATGGATGGACGAGCGACTGCCGACACAGAGGTAGCTACAGCCGTGGACTACCGTACTGTGTCTGCTGCTAATATAGACTGGATGATAAGGAGATGAAATTAATATATATATATATAATATCACTAGTACTGCAGCCGGACAGGATATATATTTATTATGTAATGACTGATGACGGACCTGCTGGACACTGTCAGCTCAGCAGCACTGGCAGGCAGCACTGCAGACTGCTACAGTAAGCTACTATAGTAGTATGTATAAAGAAGAAAGAAAAAAAAACCACGGGTAGGTGGTATACAATTATGGATGGACGAGCGACTGCCGACACAGAGGTAGCTACAACCGTGGACTACCGTACTGTGTCTGCTGCTAATATAGACTGGATGATAAGGAGATGAAATTAATATATATATATATATAATATCACTAGTACTGCAGCCGGACAGGTATATATATTTATTATGTAATGACTGATGACGGACCTGCTGGACACTGTCAGCTCAGCAGCACTGCAGACTGCTACAGTAAGCTACTATAGTAGTATGTATAAAGAAGAAAGAAAAAAAACCACGGGTAGGTGGTATACAATTATGGATGGATGAGCGACTGCCGACACAGAGGTAGCTACAGCCGTGGACTACCGTACTGTGTCTGCTGCTAATATAGACTGGATGATAATGAGATGAAATCAATATATATATATAATATCACTAGTACTGCAGCCGGACAGGTATATATATTTATTATGTAATGACTGATGACGGACCTGCTGGACACTGTCAGCTCAGCAGCACCGCAGACTGCTACAGTAAGCTACTATAGTAGTATGTATAAAGAAGAAAGAAAAAAAAAAACCACGGGTAGGTGGTATACAATTATGGATGGACGAGCGACTGCCGACACAGAGGTAGCTACAGCCGTGGACTACCGTACTGTGTCTGCTGCTAATATAGACTGGATGATAATGAGATGAAATCAATATATATTATATCACACTAGTACTGCAGCCGGACAGGTAGATATATTTATTATGTAATGACTGATGACGGACCTGCTGGACACTGTCAGCTCAGCAGCACCGCAGACTGCTACAGTAAGCTACTATAGTAGTATGTATAAAGAAGAAAGAAAAAAAAAAACCACGGGTAGGTGGTATACAATTATGGATGGACGAGCGACTGCCGACACAGAGGTAGCTACAGCCGTGGACTACCGTACTGTGTCTGCTGCTAATATAGACTGGATGATAATGAGATGAAATCAATATATATATATATAATATCACTAGTACTGCAGCCGGACAGGTATATATATTTATTATGTAATGACTGATGACGGACCTGCTGGACACAGTCAGCTCAGCAGCACCACAGACTGCTACAGTAAGCTACTATAGTAGTATGTATAAAGAAGAAAGAAAAGAAAAAAAACCACGGGTAGGTGGTATACAATATTATATATATATTATATACAATTATATATATATATAGATATATATATATATATATATATATTAAACTGGTGGTGACTGGTGGTCAGGTCACTGGTCACACTATCAGCAACTTGCAAGTAGTACTCCTAAGCAGACAATCACAATATATATTATACTGGTGGTCAGTGTGGTCACAATGGCAGTGTGGCACTCTGGCAGCAAAAGTGTGCACTGTACGTTATATGTACTCCTGAGTCCTGCTCTCAGACTCTAACTGCTCCCCACTGTCAGTGTCTCCCCCACAAGTCAGATAATATACAGTCACACTATCTATCACTTCAGCAAGTAACTAGTACTCCTCCTAATGCTCCCCAAAATTACTACTGTGTCTCTCTCTACTGTCTCACTCTCTTCTCTATAAACGGAGAGGACGCCAGCCACGTCCTCTCCCTATGAATCTCAATGCACGTGTGAAAATGGCGGCGACGCGCGGCTCCTTATATAGAATCCGAGTCTCGCGATAGAATCCGAGCCTCGCGAGAATCCGACAGCGGGATGATGACGTTCGGGCGCGCTCGGGTTAACCGAGCAAGGCGGGAAGATCCGAGTCGCTCGGCCCCGTGTAAAAAAACATGAAGTTCGGGCGGGTTCGGATTCCGAGGAACCGAACCCGCTCATCCCTAATTATTACATTGTATTACTAATAAGGTTTAAAGGTTATCAATTGTGTGTGCGCGCGCTGTGCGTACTCTGTACACTCAGCGTGGCGTGTGTACGCCAAGTACGTACCACGTACGGGACTCTGTACGCAAATAGCGTACAAAGTGCGTAGAGAGTTTATTCAGGTAAAAGTGTATCTAGAGGTATAGCTTTATGGTTTAAGATAATATCAACATTATCAGAAGATTCAGGCTTACACATATTAGTAAGGGAGTGTCTACAAATATTAAGCATTCTAATACACTAACATCACATCCTCTTTTCTTTAAAGATAAGCCCTGTACGCTTCAATGCAACAATTAACAACGTCATATTAAGAACATCATCTAACACGTTTCAATGAGTCTCTCAGGTCTGCATATTTCCCTTTTGGGTCTTTCATACACAGTCTGTGTTTCATCGACCATGTTGGACCTTTCTAGAATCGTTGTTTGTTCACCATTATGAGGATCATCATACATGTCAGATGAAGGGTATTCTTCAGTCTTGTTGTCTTCATTATGGTTAGGTTGAGAAATAAACTTTCCTAAGTAAGTAATCCTCCCTAGCAATCTTCTGACGTCATCTTTGTTGTTAGGACGTTCCATGTTCACTATGGCTGATATTTTCCTTGGGTCTGGTTTTACACCTTGATCCGAGACCACGTCGCCCATGAAGGTAAGTGTATTCACGCCAAATTCACATTTGTCCTTGTTTAGCTTTAGATTCACTTTCTTGACAAGTTCCATGACTTGTCTCAATCTAGAATAATGTTCTTCCTTTGCAGATCCCCAGACAATAATGTCATCCATCATTGTTTCAACACCTGGAATATGTTCAAAAATCATGTGTATCTTTTTGTGATATACTTCTGGAGCAGACAATATTCCATATGGTAGTCGAAGAAATCTGTATCTACCTTCTGGTGTATTAAATGTACAAAGCTTTGAGCTGGCCTCATCTAGCTTCATTTGCCAGAATCCTGAAGATGCGTCCAATTTACTGAACCATTTTGCTCCCGCAAATTGCGACATGATTTCATCTCTGATTGGTAGTTTGAAATGTTCTCATTTAATAGCTTTGTTTAAATCTCTGGGGTCTAGACATATTCTGAGTTGTCCATTTTTCTTTTCAACAATTACTAAGGAGCTTACCCATTCAGTTGGCTCATCAACTGTCTGTATCACACCCAAGGCTTCCATGTGATTTAACTCTTGTTTCAGTTTTTCTCTCAGCGCAAACGACACTTTTCTACAGGGGTGTATTACTGAAGAAACTTGCGTGTCTATATTTATTTTACGCTCTCCAGGCAAGCAACCTAGACCTTCAAACAAGTCTCTGTATTCTGTGAACATCGATTTGCAGTCATCTTCTACTTGTGATGTCACCATAAAAACTTTCTTTAGCAAGCTTAGTTTCTCACAGGAACTTAATCCTAGAATCGGTTGCACATTTTTATCCACAATCAGTAGAGATGTTTTAAACTGTTGTCCCTTATATTTCAGTGTCACTAAGCATGTACCTTTCACAGGAATTTCCTCCCCAGTGTACCCTGTAACTTTCACTTTGGCTGGATGAATTTTAGGTTTTACTCTAAAAGTCTTATAGTCTTGAAATGATATTAAATTCACCTGCGCGCCAGTATCAAGCTTAAAGGGAATGACAATCTCGTTCACAGTTAAAGAGACAATCCATTCTTTCTCATCTGCACTGCATATACAGCAGCATCAGCGTCCTTGTGTAACTTTTTGGCTTGAAATCTAGTTATTTCTGCAGATCTACACATAGTCACTGCCTTTTCTAGTGTTAGGTCTTGCTCTCTCAGCAGTCTCTCTCTGAGTCCATTATCAGGTATTCCACAGACAATACGATCTCTAATCAGTGAATCCTTTAAATCACCAAACTCAAAGGTTTTACTGAGTGATTGCAGCTCTGTAACATACTGATCAAATCCATCTCCAGACTTCTGATCACATGTGAAAAACTTATATCTTTCATATGTCACATTTTTGCTTGGCACAAAGTAATCTTCATACTTTTGCATTATAGAAGATAGCACCATATTCTGCCCCTCAGCAAACTGAAAACTATTATAAATGTCAAGCACATCCTCTCCTATCACATGGAGGAAAATGGATGCCTTAGTTTTGTCAGCCTCTGTATCAGCTCCACATGCAGCAAGATATATATTAAACCTTTGCATAAATCTTTTCCAGTTTTCAGACAAGTTACCAGACATCAGCATGCCAGTTGGAGGAGCTAGTTTATCCATGGTTACTCACTGTTTGAAGAGAGGAGCACACGGCAGGCTTTGCAGACACTGAGTATCACAGCCACATACTGCTGCATGATTCTTTCACACTCTGAGAGCACCAGCAGTCCAAGTTAAACTTCTTCTGAACCCATGTTTTGTTCATCTGTTTGTAAATCCAGTCATAAGGACACAGAGACATGTGAGTTCACTGCTGTGCTGTTTATTCCATCACCAACTCCAGGCACACTGCACACTGGACCACCCACTTCCCAGCATCCCCCTGGTCCCAGGGACCATCACTGAAGATTCAGGCTTACACATGTTAGTAAGGGAGTGTCTACAAATATTAAGCATTCTAATACACTAACATCACACATGATACAGCAGGGAAAGGAAGTGGTGATCTACATGTCATCAACATGCAAGTGTTATGTGAGATATACAATTAAGACAAACAGAAGCCCCAAGAAACTAAAGGGGAGCTTGGATAGGAGGGAAAATTATCAGGAGATAACTGTGTCATGAAGGCGTCTGGAGTAAGGGGTGAGCAGGAGAAGGAGGTGGACGAAGAGTGTTGGCTGAGAGGTCCAGTAGAATTACTTCAGAGAAGTGACCCATAAACTTTGCTGAAAGTAGATTATAGATCACATTTGTGATGACTGTAGCAGCAGAGAAGAAGCCAGAGTAGAAAAAGGGAGATAAGTCGTTCAAGTAGTTTGGAGGGAAGAAGAGGTAGGTAGTTGGAGAGAGAGGCTGCATCAATATTTTTTTCTTTAGGATTGTTTAGATGAGAGCGTGTTTCTGGAAATATGGGATTGTTCCAATGAAGAGAGAAACTAGAGGAAGGGGTCTAGATCATAAAGGAACCATAACTGATTTAATGAGCCATTCGCAGTTTCACTGTACCGGCCGTGTGTACTTACACGTGCATGGCTTAATCTTTGAGACAAGCATATGCTACTGGCAGGATCAACCAGGTAGCTCTCGGTAACTAGGTCGACAGTCATTAGGCCGACCACTGTTGGTCGACAGTGACTAGGTCGATACCTGAAATAGGTCGACGCAGTCATTAGGTCAACGTGAACAAGGTCGACATGAAAAAAGGTCAACATGAGTTTTTCCCCATTTTTTTGGGTGTTGTTTTATCCGTAAAGTGACCGGGAACCCCAATTTCGCACCGTATCTCCTCGCATGGCTCGCTTCACTCGCCATGCTTCGGGTAAGGTTACTATTCCCAATCGTAGTCCACGTGGATCGTAAAGTATGAAAAAGTTAAAAAAATGTAGGAAAAAAATGTGAAAAACTCATGTCGACCTTTTTCCATGTCGACCTATAGACCATGTCGACCTAATGCATGTTGACCAATAGTGGTCGACCTAATGAGTGTCAACCTAAGTGCTGTCGACCTAAAGACCGGATCCCAGAGGCAGACATGTAATGGGGGAGAGGGAATGGAGAAGATGAAGAGGTGTTAGGGAATAGGAAGTAGGTTGAACTAAGGTGGTCATTCTGAGTTGTTCGCTCGCTAGCAGTTTTTAGCAGCCGTGCAAACGCTATGCCGCCACCCACTGGGAGTGTATTTTAGCTTAGCAGAAGTGCGAACGAAAGGATCGCAGAGCGGCTACAAAAAAATATTGTGCAGTTTCTGAGTAGCTTCAGACCTACTCCGCTCTTGTGATCACTTCAGACCATTCAGTTCCGGATTTGACGTCACAAACACGCTGTGCGTTCGGCCAGCCACGTCTGCGTTTTTCCTGGCACACCTGCGTTTTTCCGATCACTCCCTGAAAATGGTCAGTTGACAACCAGAAACGTCCCCTTCCTGTCAATCAATCTGCGGCGACCATTGCGACTGAAAAGCTTCGCTAGACCTTGTGTAAAAATACTTTGCCCGTTGTGAAAGTATATCGCACGTGCGCCGCATACGCATGCACAGAAGTGCCACTTTTTCACTTAATCGCTGCGCAGCGAACATTTTTATCTAGCGATCAACTCGGAATGACCCCCAAAGGGTGAGGTCCGGCATCTTTTAAAGACAAAACAGACGAAAGTAAGTTTTGCTTTTAAAAAAAAGTCTCTGCTTTAAATTTCACGGCTAAATAGCCAAAACATCTGCACTTCTGCCAACCCGGAGCAGGGCCCATGTACTGTAGGGGGTGTGGCCACAACCACATACCCAAAAATATTTTTAAAAAGATGGGGGGGGAGGTGGGCATCATACAGGCTGATGAGACTGTAACTGACAGGTAAGAAAGGGGAGGGGGGACAGAGTAGGCACTGCAGATCGAGAAGCGAGGTGAAGTTTGTAAAATACAGATGTACAATGCACATTTATTGGCAAGCTGCTCATTCAGATTGTGATGTCACTCAGGTGCTAAAAGGGAGGGGTAATTCTGGGTAAGAGAAAAACATTTTGCTATCTCTATTGCACACTGAGTGAGAAATAACACTACATAATAATCAGATAATACAGAGATCTTAGTTGCGTATAATATGCTGCAGGAGCCATTATCATGTGGCTTTACACTGGGCTATTAGACCCGGACATGTATGTAATTATTTATGGGGTGGGTGTGGGGTGCGGTGGCCCCTGTGTTGGTGCGGCTGAGCGGCTTCAGGTCGGCACACCCTAACACTTTATTAACACTTTGTTTTTCCCTATCACTTTGTATATATTTTTGTATTATTTTAATCACACTTCACTTACATAGCACTTATGTGCTCCTTATTAACCCTTACTAATTTTCACCTGTGTGCTGCCCTGGGGTAGCCGGCCTGTGCCGACGTGATGGGGTCCCGCACCCCGGACCCACACCTAGTATTAGGGACCCCCAGTGACAGAGACGCCTTGCTGTTCGTCCTAGAGGCTTAGCCATACTTACCGACAATCTGTCTGCCCCCTCCGGGAGGAGGCAGCCAGGTCGGAGCAGCAGGGGTGTGGAGATGCGGCTTGATGACGCTTAGGGGCGGGGTTGGGGGCGTGACTGCACGATCACGTCATCGTGGCCCCGCCTCGTCTAGCAATGCCGTTAATATTGGCACTGCAAGGCAGGGGGCGGGGCCAGGATGACGCACTTTGAACTGCGCCGCTGGGGGTTATGTAGGTGATGCGGGTGGGCTGCGGGTGGTGGGCACTCGTCCGGGAGACTTGCCTTTTCTTCCGGGAGCACCACCCGATTTTCGGGAGCCTCCCGGCCATTCCGGGAGAGTAGGCAAGTATGGGCTTAGCCCTATATCTGCTGCTGATATACGCAACTAAGATCTCCGTATTATCTGATTATCAGTGTGCATTAGGGATAGCAAAATGTTTTTCTCTTACCCAAAATACAGATGTAGCCGTGCTCATCTTACTGCAATGTCGCATCACGGCAGCCTGCATGGCGTGCAAGGCTGCGACTGTCTGCAGCCAGCGTTAGCTTTATAAACGCATGCATATTTGCCCCAATGCTGAGCTGTATGTATCTCTGCAGCCAGATCACCCATATCTCTGTGCTTAGTTTCCCACACCAGCCTGTAGCTGAGAAAGCTTGGTTCCGGAGTATAGTTCATTAACAGCAGAAAAATGATTTTTGTAGCTGCTTTCATCATTCTCTGATATATTCTTCTAAACTTGTACTTGCAGATCTGGTCATTGCCTGTTATCCTTTATAATTAGGATAATAAGATGTTGGAGTAGGTACGACGCAGTGTACATCTGATTAATTGGAGAGTGGGCGGCTGTAAACGGAAATGTCAGCACTATTATTCCATAGGGGTGAATTTGGAGGGGAAGCGTATGCCCAATTAGTCATTTACAATGGAAATGGTTTGTCAAACGGAAAACGTTTGACCTGATTTGAAGTCGCAGTATTTGGGCATAGTCTGAGACAGGTAAGGTGCACAATTACTTCTTACAAGTCATCTGTAGTGATGATATGGGGGTTATAAGGCTTATTAATGATGGATGGAGAGAGACTGCAGAGCTGTTTAGGCCGTTTGTAGCTCACCAGCTGCCGGGGGACTAATAATCCCAGCAGTCCTGCACGAGCTGAAGCACTGGAGGTTGCCTGTGTCTGCCCCTTTGTGTACACCAGTCACACAATACGCGGGCTCTGTCTCACATTTCCTTTCAGCACGTCTCTCACTCACTTCTCTTTTCTTCTCTCCTCGCCTGGGTCTCTGGCCGTTATCCCAACTTACTTCTCACTGCTTCGGAATTCATGGAAAATGACCTGACACATTTTGGCAGCTCACCCCTCCCTCCCTCTCGCGCTGCAACCCTTCCCTCAACAATTAAATTAACGATGAAACTGTGTAGGATGCAGGGAGGAAGGAGGGGGGGGTGGCGGCTTTTGTCCGGCTACGCTGTGCGCTAGAGACACATTCAGGACTCAATCATATGGCTTTTATGTTAAAGTATTGAAAGCTTGATCCAGAAGCCTATTCAACACATTGTGACACAGAGTGCCGACAGATGGCCCTGTACACACCTTTCCTGAGAGTGGCGCGTGGTTTTCTGCCAATTAAGAGCTTGTCTGGAGCATTCAGAAGAGTTAACGCTTGGCAAAGTACAACGGCATTCTGTGGGATCCTTATTATAGTGCATTATACGCCATGCTGCAGGGAAACTTTAAGGCGTATTAATGAACAAGCCTTTTTCTGAAGCAGTGAGCCCTGTGATAATTACCCCAGCAGGGTCGGATTAAGGGAGGTTGGGGGTCCAGGGCGTCTGAGCTTGTGGGGCCCCCACTATTGCAGAGGGACAGTGCGCCGGAGTATGAGGGTGTGTCCTGGCGACAAGGAGGGCGTGGTGTCCAGTGTAATGCAGAGCCGGAGATCCACAACCTCCAGTATTTCTCATGCTGGGGGCTTGTCTAGCGCTCCTGGAGCCGGCAGAGACTGTGGATGATGGCACATGGGCCTTTCATCTATTCTCCGCTGCTTTGCAATGCAGCGATGTCAAACTCAGAGCGTCCTCCCCAACCCCCCCCCCCCCATGACCGCGGGACACTGCAGCCCGCGAGTGGGACATAGAGACAGCTGGGAGGTATGCAATGTGTGGGGGCCCCTAGTGTGTGAGGGCCCCCAGGAGGGCCGCCCCTATCGCCCCTCACTTAATTCGGCCAAGTACGTCATCTTCAGCTCACTGCAGATCATGTGCTTCTGCACAGCTTTCTCTGCCCAGGGGAGTCCAATGGACACACAAGCTGATCACTGTGTAAAAATAAGAATTTACTTACCGATAATTCTATTTCTCGGAGTCCGTAGTGGATGCTGGGGTTCCTGAAAGGACCATGGGGAATAGCGGCTCCGCAGGAGACAGGGCACAAAAAGTAAAGCTTTAGGATCAGGTGGTGTGCACTGGCTCCTCCCCCTATGACCCTCCTCCAAGCCTCAGTTAGGTACTGTGCCCGGACGAGCGTACACAATAAGGAAGGATTTATGAATCCCGGGTAAGACTCATACCAGCCACACCAATCACACTGTACAACCTGTGATCTGAACCCAGTTAACAGTATGATAACAGCGGAGCCTCTGAAAAGATGGCTCACAACAATAATAACCCGATTTTTGTAACTATGTACAAGTAATGCAGATAATCCGCACTTGGGATGGGCGCCCAGCATCCACTACGGACTCCGAGAAATAGAATTATCGGTAAGTAAATTCTTATTTTCTCTATCGTCCTAGTGGATGCTGGGGTTCCTGAAAGGACCATGGGGATTATACCAAAGCTCCCAAACGGGCGGGAGAGTGCGGATGACTCTGCAGCACCGAATGAGAGAACTCCAGGTCCTCCTTAGCCAGGGTATCAAATTTGTAGGATTTTACAAACGTGTTTGCCCCTGACTAAATAGCCGCTCGGCAAAGTTTTAAAGCCGAGACCCCTCGGGCAGCCGCCCAAGATGAGCCCACCTTCCTTGTGGAATGGGCATTTACATATTTTGGCTGTGGCAGGCCTGCCACAGAATGTGCAAGCTGAATTGTATTACACATCCAACTAGCAAAAGTCTGCTTAAAAGCAAGAGCACCCAGTTTGTTGGGTGCATACAGGATAACAGCAAGTCAGTTTTCCTGACTCCAGCCGTCCTGGAACATTTTTCAGGGCCCTGACCACATCTAGCAACTTGGAGTCCTCCAAGCCCCTAGTAGGCGCAAGACACCACAATAAGCTGGTTCAGGTGAAACACTGACACCACCTTAGGGAGAGAACTGGGGACGAGTCCGCAGCTCTGCCCTGTCCGAATGGACAAACAGATATGGGCTTTTTTGAGAAAAAAACCACCAATTTGACACTCGCCTGGTCCAGGCCAGGTCCAAGAGCATGTTCACTTTTCATGTGAGATGCTTCAAATCCACAGATTTGACTGGTTTTAAACCAATGTGTTTTGAGGAATCCCAGAACTACGTTGAGATCCCACAGTGCCACTGGAGGCACAAAAGGGGGTTGTATATGCAATACTCCCTTGACAAACTTCTGGACTTCAGTAACTGAAGCCAATTCTTTCTGGAAGAAAAATCGACAGGGCCGAAATTTGAACCTTAATGGACCCCAATTTGAGGCCCATAGACACTCCTGTTTGCAGGAAATGCAGGAATCGACCGAGTTGAAATTTCTTCGTGGGGCCTTCCTGGCCTCACACCACGCAACATATTTTCGCCACATGTGGTGATAATGTTGTGCGGTCACCTCCTTTCTGGCTTTGACCAGGGTAGGAATGACCTCTTCCTGAATGCCTTTTCCCTTAGGATCCGGCGTTCCACTGCCATGCCGTCAAACGCAGCTGCGGTAAGTCTTGGAACAGACATGGTACTTGCTGGAACAAGTCCCTTCTTAGCGGCAGAGGCCATAAGTCCTCTGTGAGCATCTCTTGAAGTTCCGGGTACCAAGTCCTTCTTGGCCAATCCGGAGCCATGAGTATAGTTCTTACTCCTCTACGTCTTATAATTCTCAGTACCTTAGGTATGAAAAGCAGAGGATGGAACACATACACCGACTGGTACACCCACGGTGTTACCAGACCGTCCACAGCTATTGCCTGAGGGTCTCTTAACCTGGCGCAATACCTGTCCCGTTTTTTGTTCAGACGGGACGCCATCATGTCCACCTTTGGTAATTCCCAACGGTTTACAATTATGTGGAAAACTTCCCCATGAAGTTCCCACTCTGCCGGGTGGAGGTCGTGCCTACTGAGGAAGTCTGCTTCCCAGTTTCCATTCCCGGAATGAAACACTGCTGACAGTGCTATCACATGATTTTCCGCCCAGCGAAAAGTCCTTGCAGTTTTTGCCACTGCCCTCCTGCTTCTTGTGCCGCCCTGTCTATTTACGTGGGCGACTGCCGTGATGTTTTATCCCACTGGATCAATACCGGCTGAGCTTGAAGCAGAGGTCTTGCTAAGCTTAGAGCATTATAAATTTACCCTTAGCTATATTTATGTGGAGAAAAATCTCCAGACTTGATCACACTCCCTGGAAATTTTTTCCTTGTGTGACTGCTCCCCAGCCTCTCGGGCTGGCCTCCGTGGTCACCAACATCCAAAACTGAATGCCGAATCTGCGGCCCTCTAGAAGATGAGCACTCTGTAACCACCACAGGAGAGACACCCTTGTCCTTGGATATAGGGTTATCCGCTGATGCATCTGAAGATGCGATCCGGACCATTTGTCCAGCAGATCCCACTGAAAAGTTCTTGCATGAAATCTGCCGACTGGAATTGCTTCGAAGGAAGTCACCATTTTTTTTACCATGGCCCTTGTGCAATGATGCACTGATTTTAGGAGGTTCCTGACTAGCTCGGATAACTCCCTGGCTTTCTCTTCCGGGAGAAACACCTTTTTCTGGACTGTGTCCAGAATCATCCCTAAGCACAGGAGACTTGTTGTCGGGATCAGCTGCGATTTTGGAATATTTAGAATCCACCCCTGCTGTTGTAACAGTATCCGAGATAGTGCTACTCCGACCTCCAACTGTTCCCTGGACTTTGCCCTTATCAGGAGATCGCCCAAGTAAGGGATAATTAAGACGCCTT
Source organism: Pseudophryne corroboree (assembly GCF_028390025.1). Classification (NCBI taxonomy): domain Eukaryota; kingdom Metazoa; phylum Chordata; class Amphibia; order Anura; family Myobatrachidae; genus Pseudophryne; species Pseudophryne corroboree. The sequence continues at coordinate 772,275,785 of NC_086446.1, forward strand.
TTCTTCGAAGAAGAACCATCATTTCGGCCATTACCTTGGTAAAGACCCGAGGTGCCGTAGACAATCCAAACGGCAGCGTCTGAAACTGATAGTGACAGTTCTGTACCACGAACCTGAGGTACCCTTAGTGATAAGGGCAAATTTGGGACATGGATCCCGGTTCGTTATCACTGCTCTGAGTGACTCCATCTTGATTTGAACCTTTGTAAGTGTTCAAATTTTTTTAGATTTAGAATAGGTCTCACCTAGCCTTCTGGCTTCAGTACCACAATATAGTGTGGAATAATACCCCTTTTCTTGTTGTAGGAGGGGTAATTTAATTATCACCTGCTGGGAATACAGCTCGTGAATTTTTTCCCATACTGCCTCCTTGTCGGAGGGAGACCTTGGTAAAGCAGACTTCAGGAGCCTGCGCAGGGGAAACGTCTCGACATTCCAAACTGTACCCCTGGGATACTACTTGTAGGATCCAGGGGTCCTGTACGGTCTCAGCGTCATGCTGAGAGCTTGTCAGAAGCGGTGGAACGCTTCTGTTCCTGGGAATGGGCTGCCTGCTGCAGTCTTCTTCCCTTTCCTCTATCCCTGGGCAGATATGACTCTTATAGGGACGAAAGGACTGAAGCTGAAAAGACGGTGTCTTTTTCTGCAGAGATGTGACTTAGGGTAAAAACGGTGGATTTTCCAGCAGTTGCCGTGGCCACCAGGTCCGATGGACCGACCCCAAATAACTCCTTTTCCTTTATACGGCAATACACCTTTGTGCCGTTTGGAATCTGCATCACCTGACCACTGTCGTGTCCATAAACATCTTCTGGCAGATATGGACATCGCACTTACTCTTGATGCCAGAGTGCAAATATCCCTCTGTGCATCTCGCATATATAGAAATACATCCTTTAAATGCTCTATAGTCAATAAAATACTGTCCCTGTCAAGGGTATCAATATTTTTAGTCAGGGAATCCGACCAAGCCACCCCAGCTCTGCACATCCAGGCTGAGGCGATCGCTGGTCGCAGTATAACACCAGTATGTGTGTATATACTTTTTATGATATTTTTCCAGCCTCCTGTCAGCTGGCTCCTTGAGGACGGCCCTATCTATAGACGGTACCGCCACTTGTTCTGATAAGCGTGTGAGCGCCTTATCCACCCTAAGGGGTGTTTCCCAACGCGCCCTAACTTCTGGCGGGAAAGGGTATACCGCCCATATTTTCTATCGGGGGGAACCCACGCATCATCACACACTTCATTTAATTTATCTGATTCAGGAAAAACTACGGTAGTTTTTTCACATCCCACATAATACCCTCTTTTGTGGTACTTGTAGTATCAGAAATATGTAACACCTCCTTCATTGCCCTTAACGTGTGGCCCTAATAAGGAATACGTTTGTTTATTCACCGTCGACACTGGATTCAGTGTCCCTGTCTGTGTCTGTGTCGACCGACTAAAGTAAACGGGCGTTTTAAAAACCCCTGACGGTGTTTTTGAGACGTCTGGACCGGTACTAATTGTTTGTCGGCCGTCTCATGTCGTCAACCGACCTTGGCGCGTGTTGACATTATCACATAATTCCCTAAATAAGCCATCCATTCCGGTGTCGACTCCCTAGAGAGTGACATCACCATTACAGGCAATTGCTCCGCCTCCTCACCAACATCGTCCTCATACATGTCGACACACACGTACCGACACACAGCACACACACAGGGAATGCTCTGATAGAGGACAGGACCTACTAGCCCTTTGGAGAGACAGAGGGAGAGTTTGCCAGCACACACCAAAAACGCTATAATTATATAGGGACAACCTTATATAAGTGTTTTCCCTTATAGCATCTTTTTTATATATTTCTAACGCCAAATTAGTGCCCCCCCTCTCTGTTTTAACCCTGTTTCTGTAGTGCAGTGCAGGGGAGAGCCTGGGAGCCTTCCCTCCAGCCTTTCTGTGAGGGAAAATGGCGCTGTGTGCTGAGGAGATAGGCCCCGCCCCTTTTTCGGCGGCCTCGTCTCCCGCTCTTAACGGATTCTGGCAGGGGTTATATATCTCCATATAGCCCCCGGAGGCTATATGTGAGGTATTTTTAGCCAAAAAAGGTTTTCATTTGCCTCCCAGGGCGCCCCCCTCCCAGCGCCCTGCACCCTCAGTGACTGCCGTGTGAAGTGTGCTGAGAGGAAAATGGCGCACAGCTGCAGTGCTGTGCGCTACCTTAAGAAGACTGAGGAGTCTTCTGCCGCCGATTCTGGACCTCTTCTCGTTTCAGCATCTGCAAGGGGGCCGGCGGCGAGGCTCCGGTGACCATCCAGGCTGTACCTGTGATCGTCCCTCTGGAGCTAATGTCCAGTAGCCAAGAACCAATCCATCCTGCACGCAGGTGAGTTCACTTCTTCTCCCCTAAGTCCCTCGTTGCAGTGATCCTGTTGCCAGCAGGACTCACTGTAAAATAAAAAACCTAAGCTAAACTTTTCTAAGCAGCTCTTTAGGAGAGCCACCTAGATTGCACCCTTCTCGGCCGGGCACAAAAATCTAACTGAGGCTTGGAGGAGGGTCATAGGGGGAGGAGCCAGTGCACACCACCTGATCCTAAAGCTTTACTTTTTGTGCCCTGTCTCCTGCGGAGCCGCTATTCCCCATGGTCCTTTCAGGAACCCCAGCATCCACTAGGACGATAGAGAAAAAAGAAAAAAGTTAAATAAATTCAGACTCGCCTACCCACTGACCGGTGATCAGTGCTCCGGTGCGGGCTGTCGTTCATCGGGGCTCCCTGCTGCTCCTGTGACCTCCAGTGCAGTAAGTGATGCTGCAAAGTGTCAGCTCACTTTACAGCACCAGAGCTCACAGCAGTAGGGATCACCGATGGCCGGCAGCCCTCCAGGAGCTCCGACCACCGATCCCTGGTTTGGTGATTATGATCAGCGGTGGTGTAGCATCGCAAGGACAGAGCTTTCTCGCAATCTCTGTCCCTGCATGCGATTATTGGTACACCCACATACCCTCCAACATTTTACACATGAAAACCAGTGCAAATTAGGAAAGGGGCGTGGCCACATCCCCTTCCTATACTTTCAGTGTTACTTTGGAGAGTCAAAAATTGGTCCAAATCCATTTTTGGCAGGTACAGACCATAAAAAAGGTACAGTTGGAGGGTATGCACCCATGCAATGTAATCAATAATCGCATTGCAGTTTGGGACAGTTTTATCACCTCACATCCGCATCCTCAGATGCTGATGGTGATAAATCGGCCCCTAAAGGGTCTATTCATGAAGCAGTGAAAAGAGTGGAGAAGTTGCCCATGGCAACCAATCAGCACTGAAGTAACATTTATAATTTGCATACTATAAAATTATACAGAGCAGCTGATTGGTTGCCATGGGCAACTTCTCCACTCCTTTTAACAGCTTCATGAATAGACCCCTAAGTCTGTCCCTGTTCATTATAATGCATGGGACAATTGGATAAATTCCCTGCATTCACACAGCCCTACTACATACATATAGTTTCTGTCTGGCCACTAGGTGGCAGAATTCTTTCATCTTATGACACTGGGTTACAGTGTGGAAACAGTTAATTGATTTGGTGTTCCATTCTATGTGTGCAACAGCTGGCTATAGTACGTGAATGAAATATAATTGAACATTTCAGTGTATTTCATAAGTAAAAATAATAATAATAATAAAAATAATAATATAATATTTTTAATAGGTCAGTCTGGTTTGTAAAAACCTGTAGGTGACTAACGTGCTACTGCCGGTGAAGGTTTAGCTGATGACTACAGTTGTCCAAACACAGCTCACCCTTCCGCTGGTTCCCAGCACTAAACAATAGGGTCACTGATCTGTCAGATGGTGACATCCTCCAACCACATCTTTCAACATGCCCAGAAATAATCTGTGTTGACATGAGTGCAAAGGACTACTGGACAGCACAGTGGAGCAGTGATTAGCAGTGCTGCATGACAGCGCTGTGGTCATGCGTTTGATTTCAACCAGGTTCCTGTCTGTGCAGAGTTTATATGTTCTCCCTGAGCTGGCGTGGGTTTCCTGGTCTCTCACTTCCTCCCACAATCCAGTAGGTTAATTGGCTTCTGACAAAACATTGGCCCTTATGACCTAATTCAGACCTGACGCTCTTCTGCGAACTTGCAGAGGTTTGCGATCAGATAGTCGCCGCACAGAGTAAAAATCCACCCGTGCAAGTTTGCCTACGCCGTGCGAAAAGCTTTGCAAACGCCGGTCAGCTGCAAATCCGTTCACAACTCAGTCACCATCGAATGTTTTTTCCAGTGTGTGCAGTCTATGCGTAGCCCAGGACCTACTCCTACAGTGCGATACACACAGGCTGATCGGGGCCGGAGCTGACGTCACTCACCCGCCCTGAAAACGCTTGGGCACGCCTGCGTTTTTCCTGACACTCCCAGAAAACGGCCATTTACCCCCCACAAACGCCCGCCTCCTGTCAATCAGCCTGCGTTTGCCTAGCGATCAAAAAAGACGCTGATTTCTGTCACAGTTTGGCCTCACACATGTGCATTACGATCCATGTGCATTACGATCTGTACGCATGCGCAGTTGATCGATAATCGGCCTCCATGTGAATTCGCACAACAGCGATCAGGTCTGAATTAGGCCCATCGATTGTAAGCTCATCTGTGGTTTACTGATGTGAGTGACTAAACCTTTATATAAAGCACAGTCGTAGGTGTGCGATATAATATAAATGGTTAATAGAGGGTATGGATCATCAGGTTGACCCTAACAGTAGCGGATCTTGCCACGGGCAAGCAGGACTTTTGCCCGGGGCGCCGCCTTCCGGAGGGCGCCGCACCACGGCAAGATCCGCTGCTGCTGTGCCCCCCGCTGTCCCGCTGTGAAGGGAAACTAGACGCTACGCGTCTAGTTTCCCTTCGTGGGCTGCCCGCTGTGAAGGGAAACTAGACGCTACGCGTCTAGTTTCCCTTCGTGGAGAGGACCTTTTCTGTAATGATGTTCGGTGCGCGTTGACGTCATCGCGCACCGCACAGCAAGGATCCTCTCCACAAAGGGAACTAAACGCGTAGTGTCTAGTTTTCCTTAGTGGAGAGGACCTTTGCTGTGCAGTGCGCGATGACGTCATCGCGCACCGCACATCATTTCAGCGGCGCTACTACTGTACAGGGGGCGTAGCTGACCACGCCCCCTGTATGAAGCCACGTCCCTTATTTCCGCCCGGGCGCAAAAAGACCCTGAGCCGGCCCTGGACCCTAATTAGATTGACAGTCAGTAGGTCGACCCCATATGGTTGACATAAAAATGGTCGACTGGGGCAAAAGGTCAACAGGTTAAAGGTACACACTGGAAAAGGTCGACAGGTACAAAAGATCGACACACGAAAATGGTCGACACCAAAAAAGGTCGACATAAAAAGCTACAGGGTTTCTTGATGTCCTTTTCTCCCGCAAAGCACATGGAACCCCAATTAGTGTACTGCATCCTCTCGTATGCCCCAAGTATGAAAAAGTTGGAGCAAATAAAAAAAAATGGTGTCAACCATTGTCATGTTGACCATTTGAACCTGTTGACCTAATGCCTGTCGACCATATAGACTTAGTTTCAACCTAATTAGGGTCGACCTATCACCTGAATACACTTTAGCATGCATGTTAATAGCATGTAATGGATGTTTTAGTTATTTAAAACTTGTTGCATATGATAAATGGTGCTCCAGACAATCAGCTCTCAACTGTCATTTTTCAAACACATGACAGGAGCTGAACACATGACAGTTATGAGCTGAACACATGACAGTTATGAGCTGAACACATGACATTTGGGAGCTGAACACATGACAGGAGCTGAACACATGACAGTTGGGAGCTGAACACATGACAGGAGCTGAACACATGACAGTTGGGAGCTGAACACATGACAGTTATGAGCTGAACACATGACAGTTGGGAGCTGAACACATGACAGTTGGGAGTTGAGCACATAACAGGAGCAGAACACTACAGTTATGAGCTGAACACGACAGTTAGGAGCGTAACACATGACAGTTGGGAGCGGAACACATGACAGTTAGGAGCTGAGCACATGACAGGAGCTGAACACATGACAGGAGCAGAACACATGACAGTTGGGAGCTGAGCGGAACACATGACAGTTGGGAGTGGAACACATGACAGTTGGGAGCTGATTGGCTGGAGCACCATTTATCAGTGCATTTGCTGTATTACATTGATCTGCACACGTCGAGAAAAGGGACACTTGCACACGCGCTTCTGCAGACTTGTGTGATTCTGGTGCTTGTGCCCACTTGCACATGGAGAAGCGGCATAGGGGAAGGAGGGGGCATTATAGATTGTAATCTTGCGAGCAGGGCCTTCCTACCTCTGTCTGTCTGTTTTTACCCAGTTTTGTTCTATTACTGTTGTTCTAATTGTAAAGCGCAACGGAATATGCTGCGCTATATAAGAAACTGTTAATAAATTATAAAGTAGGCCGAGCACAGTGAGGTGCATTTGCTCAATTGTGAACACAACAACAGTGCACATAAACGCCTGAGAGAGCCACATAGGCCAGGATGTAAGGGGAGCCGATAACAGCAAAATGCCCCCTGTTATCGGCTATTGCCACAAACATCGTGCATTTTGCAAAGTCGGCTAATTTAATAGCGCCCACAAGGCGGCTTTCTCGGACGCTTTCGGATCTAAAGTAGAGAGCCGAATAAAAAATCCAATCCAGATGTTTTGCCCGTTTTAAGTATATAACTCAGCCAATGTAATGAAGTCTGATATTGCAAGTCGGACACAAAACAGCTCTAAATCTCAACACTTTTCATTTTTGACCAAAATCGATGGGTCCGGCCGGGGCTTTGAGAATTTCTCATACGCCGCAAAATGGTTCAAGCTCTTGTTTAAAAACCATGCACTGAAATCAACTTCTATCACCTGAGTGATACAATTTGGAATGGTACCTAAAGTTTAAAGCAGAATTTGGGGCACTTTTGGAATTTTCATTTTTGACCAAAATCAATGGGTCCGGGGCTTAGAGATTTATTTATTTATTTATTTATTTATTTATTTATTTAATAACAGTTTCTTATATAGCGCAGCAAATTCCGTTGCGCTTTACAATTGGAAATAACAATGGTATAACAAACTGGGTGATAAACAGTCATAGCGGTAGGAAGGCCCTTCTCGCAAGCTTACAATCTATAGGGAAATAGGCGTGTAGATTTTCTCATAGGTGTTTTTTTTGGCCAAGTTTGTTATGAAAATGTTAGAATTCAATTATTTATAAGTACACTTTTCAAGCACATTTGCAATAAATAAACACTTTTCAATACATTTTGACACTTAAAAAAAGAAAAATACCGTTGATCGGTAAAAATGATCCACATACTGTACCTGTCATTTTTACATTATTTTCCCCGGCAACTGCGACTATCTAATTATGTTACAGTGTATGGCTGGAAAACATTGTAGCATAGCAGTTGGCTGTTGTTGAAGTTGTCCCTTCACAGCCTGCTCTTTAAGCCGCCAGCTCCCTCTGCAGGGCCACAAACATCTGGGTTTGCTCCCGGATGGCCTGCGTGTACTCCCTGCAGTTGATCCTGGGCCACCTCTGTCCGCTCCTGTGTGGCCTGGGTCATTTCCTGCAGGCCATTATTGATCTGCAACGCCATCCGGGTTGGGGTGCCCTGTGCCACCGCCGCAGTTCTATTCATCCACAGCATTTGCCGCCCAATGCAGTCCAGCTGACTGGTCTGGTGCTCCATAAATGCCATGTGCTGTTCACGCAATTGGTGGAAGGAGATGGCAATCTCCACCACGTTGGGAATGTTGGGCTGTGGCCTGGGCCATGGTGGTTGCAGCTGCTGTGGCGGTAGCATATGGGGCATATGCTCCCGGGGAGTGAGGATGATGGTGGTGTCATCTTCCTCCTCCTCGACTTCCCCTATTGAATAAGCCACCACCCCTGGAAGTGGCAGACCCAGAGCAGCTGGTGATGGGGGAAAAGGGGTGCTGGGAGCACATGAGAAGGTCCTGAAAAGTAATCAAAAAGATGACATAAATACACTTGTAATGTACTAAAAACAACCTACACTAATCTGAAACACCTACCAATGCACGTGCTTAAATACCATGCTAGCTGACTGACATTAACTTTACAATGTATACATGGATTGTGAAGTCTCTTTTCAGGGGCCCTTTTTTAACAAAAACACAACTTCCAATATCTGTTTAAGGTAGGACACAGTCTCTTAACCATGATGTGGTTGTGTCCACCTTGATTAATGTTATGGTTGCTGGTCTTAATATGCCACAATTGTATTTTAAAGAAGAGTAAGTGGGTATCCACTTTCCTTACATATGGCCACAGAACCGTGTAATGTGTGTGTGTTTACTTTTAATAGACACTTACCGGCCTCATCTTTGTCCGTCTCTTGCCGCTGCCTTTTCGGTGGAGCGCTCACTGACGTACAGCAACTGTGAAAGGAAAAAATCTTTCATTAAGTGTGAAAGGTATTCCTATGATAACAACAGTTTCTGATAACTTACCAGGACAAGGTGGGAATGCTGAGCGGTCCGTGTCCCTTATATGACTTCCTGGGAGGACCTCCGGAGGGATGATTTGTTTGATCTCCTCCTTGAAGGCCATGTAGTAAACTGGTGGGACTCGTCCTGCTCCTGTCCTGAGACTCTGGCGGTGCTCCTCAGCCATCTTGCCCTTCAGGACCCTCTTGATGTCTCCATATCTCTTCTTTACATTCTTCAGGTCCCGACGGCAGGAGCAGACCGCATTCACTGCGTCCTGGATTGACCACCACATGGCCTTCTTCTGGGACACAGGAGTCCTGTATGCCTGTTTACCCAGCAGGAGTGGGTACACCTGCACCATGGCATGGACTAGAGCGCAGTTCTCCTCAAACGAATATCTCGCACTGAGCACAAGCTTGGTCCTGCAAGGTGCTGATGTCCCAGCCTCTTCATCCTACTCCTCCTTCTCACAGCAGTCTCCTGCACCTTCTGCCTCTATGTCAGACACAGGTGGCTGCTGCTGGGACATGGCCTTCTCCTCCTCTACCAGCTTCCTCCTACTCCCTCTACTCACTTGCCTGGAAGCCATACCAACTCAGAAAACACCAAGCACTGCTACCTCCTCACTCTTAAACCACCTTCTCTTCTCCAAAACGCCTACAACCTTTCAAAGGACAAAATGGAGTGTGTGGGGTTAATATAGGGTGTGTGATGCTAAACTCATGCGACTTTCGGGGGCCAATGGGTAACTTTCTCTTACACTGTGGACCTCCTATAGTAAAAAATGCATTCCAGTAGAACAGAAAGTGACGCACATACATTTAAGACGTATTTCGGTCGGTCCGTAAATATTGGACGTTTTCTAGTCTAAATATCGTGACACCTTGGATCCAAGAGGCTGAATATGGCAAATTTTTGCACGCCATTACATTGCCCGAGTTCCGGTAAATAGACGCACATTTGTAATGTCCGATGCGGTGCAATGCTTTTCCGTCCGGCATTATCGGCCCCCATTACATCCCGGCCACATAGTTTGTCTGTGGTCAGAGACGGATATAGGTAAATGCTGATGAGAGGTGCCCTCTTCGGTGTTCCGGCATTGGTTATGCTTTTGTGTGCGGATTTTAGCAATTTCTTCTTTTCTTTTTTTATCCTACGAGATATCTAGTGTTGTATCTAATGTACATTATTAACGAGTTGCATTTTTTTCACGCTTTATTGATGCTTAGTAGCGAATATTCATTGTGCAAGCAAAGATCAAATGATTAAAAACATAGTGTACGAGATGGATAGATGACGTTCATCTGACGTAATCCTGGCACGTATGCAACGAATGCTATGGATGCTGAGCCTTACATACCTCGCCATGTGTTCTGCTCAACTTTTGTGCAATATAAATATGCCATTTTTGCATTTTTTGTTAGGTGCAATTATTATACTCATTCTGCGACCGCTCTGCTTCATCCCCACAGTGAGCGCTGAACGCACTTTGCTAATTAAACTAGTGATGAGCGGGTTCGGTTTCCGAGAAACCGAACCCCCTCGAACTTTACCCTTTTTACACGGGTCCGAGCCATACTCGGATTCTCCCGTATGGCTCGGCTAACCCGAGCGCGCCCGAACGTCATCATCCCGCTGTCGGATTCTCGCGAGATTCGGATTCTATATAAGCAGCCACGCGTCGCCGCCATTTTCACTCGTGCATTGGAGATGATAGGGAGAGGACGTGGCTGGCGTCCTCTCCGTTTATTGTAGAAGACAGTTGATTCTTGTTTGTTTTTGATTGCTTAATTGTGGGGAGGATTGGGGAGCAGCTGTTATGAGTACAGTGCAGAGTTTTGCTTATAAGTGACCACCAGTTTTTTTATCCGTTCTCTGCCTGAAAAAAAACGCTCCATACCATATCTGTGCTCAGTGTGCTGCGTGATATATCTGTGCTGAGTGCTCACACTGCTTAATTGTGGGGACTGGGGAGCAGCTATAGCAGGAGTACAGTGCAGAGTTTTGCTGACAGTGACCACCAGTATACGTTGTCTGCCTGAAAAACACTCCATATCTGTGCTCACAGTGTGCTGCTTTATTGTGGGGACTGGGGACCACCAGTATAATTAATATTATATAGGAGTAGTACAGTGCAGAGTGCACTGCTGTACCTACCTCTGTGTCGTCACTCGTCATCCATTAAGTATACTATCCATCTGCATTGTATACCTGTGGTGCATTTTAGACTAGTTTAGCAGTTTGCTGACAGTGTCCACCAGTATACTATATATAGCAGTACGGTAGGCCACTGCTGTACCTACCTCTGTGTCGTCACTCGTCATCCATTAAGTATACTATCCATCTACATTGTATACCTGTGGTGCATTTTTTTAGACTAGTTTAGCAGTTTGCTGACAGTGTCCACCAGTATACTATATATAGCAGTACGGTAGGCCACTGCTGTACCTACCTCTGTGTCGTCACTCGTCATCCATTAAGTATACTATCCATCTACATTGTATACCTGTGGTGCATTTTTTTAGACTAGTTTAGCAGTTTGCTGACAGTGTCCACCAGTATACTATATATAGCAGTACGGTAGGCCACTGCTGTACCTACCTCTGTGTCGTCACTCGTCATCCATTAAGTATACTATCCATCTACATTGTATACCTGTGGTGCATTTTTTTAGGCTAGTTTAGCAGTTTGCTGACAGTGTCCACCAGTATACTATATATAGCAGTACGGTAGGCCACTGCTGTACCTACCTCTGTGTCGTCACTCGTCATCCATTAAGTATACTATCCATCTACATTGTATACCTGTGGTGCATTTTTTTAGACTAGTTTAGCAGTTTGCTGACAGTGTCCACCAGTATACTATATATAGCAGTACGGTAGGCCACTGCTGTGTACCTACCTCTGTGTCGTCACTCGTCATCCATTAAGTATACTATCCATCTACATTCTATACCTGTGGTGCATTTTAGTTTAGCAGTTTGCTGACAGTGTCCACCAGTATACTATATATAGCAGTACGGTAGGCCACTGCTGTGTACCTACCTCTGTGTCGTCACTCGTCATCCATTAAGTATACTATCCATCTACATTCTATACCTGTGGTGCATTTTAGACAGTTTTGCAGTTTGCTGACAGTGTCCACCAGTATACTATATATATATACTTATAGCAGTACGGTAGGCCAATGCTGTACCTACCTCTGTGTTGACACTCGTCATCCATTAAGTATACTATCCATCTACATTCTATACCTGTGGTGCATTTTAGACCGTTTTGCAGTTTGCTGACAGTGTCCACCAGTATACTATATATAGCAGTACGGTAGGCCACTGCTGTGTACCTACCTCTGTGTAGTCACTCGTCATCCATTAAGTATACTATCCATCTACATTCTATACCTGTGGTGCATTTTAGTTTTGCAGTTTGCTGACAGTGTCCACCAGTATACTATATATAGCAGTACGGTAGGCCACTGCTGTGTACCTACCTCTGTGTCGTCACTCGTCATCCATTAAGTATACTATCCATCTACATTCTATACCTGTGGTGCATTTTAGACAGTTTTGCAGTTTGCTGACAGTGTTCATCAGTATACTATATATAGAAGTACGGTAGGCCACTGCTGTGTACCTACCTCTGTGTCGTCACTCGTCATCCATTAAGTATACTATCCATCTACATTCTATACCTGTGGTGCATTTTAGACAATTTTGCAGTTTGCTGACAGTGTCCACCAGTATACTATATATAGCAGTACGGTAGGCCACTGCTGTGTACCTACCTCTGTGTCGTCACTCGTCATCCATTAAGTATACTATCCATCTACATTCTATACCTGTGGTGCATTTTAGACAGTTTTGCAGTTTGCTGACAGTGTCCACCAGTATACTATATATAGCAGTACGGTAGGCCACTGCTGTGTACCTACCTCTGTGTCGTCACTCATCATCCATTAAGTATACTATCCATCTACATTCTATACCTGTGGTGCATTTTAGACAGTTTTGCAGTTTGCTGACAGTGTCCACCAGTATACTATATATAGCAGTATGGTAGGCCACTGCTGTGTACCTACCTCTGTGTCGTCTCTCGTCATCCATTAAGTATACTATCCATCTACATTCTATACCTGTGGTGCATTTTAGACAGTTTTGCAGTTTGCTGACAGTGTCCACCAGTATACTATATATATACTTATAGCAGTACGGTAGGCCACTGCTGTACCTACCTCTGTGTTGTCACTCGTCATCCATTAAGTATACTATCCATCTACATTCTATACCTGTGGTGCATTTTAGACAGTTTTGCAGTTTGCTGACAGTGTCCACCAGTATACTATATATAGCAGTACGGTAGGCCACTGCTGTGTACCTACCTCTGTGTCGTCACTCGTCATCCATTAAGTATACTATCCATCTACATTCTATACCTGTGGTGCATTTTAGACAGTTTTGCAGTTTGCTGACAGTGTCCACCAGTATACTATATATAGCAGTACGGTAGGCCACTGCTGTGTACCTACCTCTGTGTCGTCACTCGTCATCCATTAAGTATACTATCCATCTACATTCTATACCTGTGGTGCATTTTAGACAGTTTTGCAGTTTGCTGACAGTGTCCAGCAGTATACTATATATAGCAGTACGGTAGGCCACTGCTGTGTACCTACCTCTGTGTCGTCACTCGTCATCCATTAAGTATACTATCCATCTACATTGTATACCTGTGGTGCATTTTAGTTTTGCGCAGTAAATATAGTAGTAGGCCATTGCTATTGATACTGGCATATAATTCCACACATTAAAAAATGGAGAACAAAAATGTGGAGGTTAAAGGGAAAGATCAAGATTCACTTCCACCTCGTGCTGAAGCTGCTGCCACTAGTCATGGCCGAGACGATGAAATGCCATCAACGTCGTCTGCCAAGGCCGATGCCCAATGTCATAGTAGAGAGCATGTAAAATCCAAAACACAAAAGTTCAGTAAAATGACCCAAAAATCAAAATTAAAAGCGTCTGAGGAGAAGCGTAAACTTGCCAATATGCCATTTACGACACGGAGTGGCAAGGAACGGCTGAGGCCCTGGCCTATGTTCATGGCTAGTGGTTCAGCTTCAAATGAGGATGGAAGCACTCATCCTCTCGCTAGAAAAAAGAAAAGACTTAAGCTGGCAAAAGCACAGCAAAGAACTGTGCGTTCTTCAAAATCACAAATCCCCAAGGAGAGTCCAATTGTGTTGGTTGCGATGCCTGACCTTCCCAACACTGGACGGGAAGAGCTTGCGCCTTCCACCATTTGCACGCCCCCTGCTATGATGATGGAAGGAGCACCCGCAGTCCAGTTCCTGATAGTCAAATTGAAGATGTCACTGTTGAAGTACACCAGGATGAGGATATGGGTGTTGCTGGCGCTGGGGAGGAAATTGACAAGGAGGATTCTGATGGTGAGGTGGTTTGTTTAAGTCAGGCACCCGGGGAGACACCTGTTGTCCGTGGGAGGAATATGGCCCTTGACATGCCTGGTCAAAATACAAAAAAAATCAGCTCTTCGGTGTGGAATTATTTCAACACAAATGCGGACAACAGGTGTCAAGCCGTGTGTTGCCTTTGTCAAGCTGTAATAAGTAGGGGTAAGGACGTTAACCACCTCGGAACATCCTCCCTTATACGTCACCTGCAGCGCATTCATCATAAGTCAGTGACAAGTTCAAAAACTTTGGGTGACAGCGGAAGCAGTCCACTGACCACTAAATACCTTCCTCTTGTAACCAAGCTCCTGCAAACCACACCACCAACTCCCTCAGTGTCAATTTCCTCCTTACCCAGGAAAGCCAATAGTCCTGCAGGCCATGTCACTGGCAAGTCTGACGAGTCCTCTCCTGCCTGGGATTCCTCCGATGCATCCTTGAGTGTAACGCCTACTGCTGCTGGCGCTGCTGTTGTTGCTGCTGGGAGTCGATCGTCATCCCAGAGGGGAAGTCGGAAGACCACTTGTACTACTTCCAGTAAGCAATTGACTGTCCAACAGTCCTTTGCGAGGAAGATGAAATATCACAGCAGTCATCCTGCTGCAAAGCGGATAACTGAGGCCTTGGCAGCCTGGGCGGTGAGAAACGTGGTTCCGGTATCCATCGTAAATTCAGAGCTAACTAGAGACTTGATTGAGGTATTGTGTCCCCGGTACCAAATACCATCTAGGTTCCATTTCTCTAGGCAGGCGATACCGAAAATGTACACAGGCCTCAGAAAAAGACTCACCAGTGTCCAAAAAATTCAGTTGTACCCAATGTCCACTTAACCACGGACATGTGGACAAGTGGAGCAGGGCAGACTCAGGACTATATGACTGTGACAGCCCACTGGGTAGATGTATTGCCTCCCGCAGCAAGAACAGCAGCGGCGGCACCAGTAGCAGCATCTCGCAAACGCCAACTCGTTCCTAGGCAGGCTATGCTTTGTATCACCGCTTTCCAGAATAGGCACACAGATGAAAACCTCTTACGGCAACTGAGGAAGATCCTCGCAGAATGGCTTACCCCAATTGGACTCTCCTGGGGATTTGTGACATCGGACAACGCCAGCAATATTGTGCGTGCATTACATCTGCGCAAATTCCATCACGTCCCATGTTTTGCACATACCTTGAATTTGGTGGTGCAGAATTATTTAAAAAACGACAGGGGCGTGCAAGAGATGCTGTCGGTGGCCCGAAGAATTGCGGGCCACTTTCGGCATTCAGGCACCGCGTACAGAAGACTGGAGCACCACCAAACATTCCTGAACCTGCCCTGCCATCATCTGAAGCAAGAGGTGGTAACGAGGTGGAATTCAACCCTCTATATGCTTCAGAGGATGGAGGAGCAGCAAAAGGCCATTCAAGCCTATACATCTGGCCACGATATAGGCAAAGAAGGTGGAATGCACCTGACTCAAGCGCAGTGGAGAATGATTTCAACGTTGTGCAAGGTTCTGCAACCCTTTGAACTTGCCACACGTGAAGTCAGTTCAGACACTGCCAGCCTGAGTCAGGTCATTCCCCTCATCAGGCTTTTGCAGAAGAAGCTGGAGACATTGAAGGAGGAGCTAAAACAGAGCGATTCCGCTAGGCATGTGGGACTTGTGGATGGAGCCCTTAATTCGCTTAACCAGGATTCACGGGTGGTCAATCTGTTGAAATCAGAGCACTACATTTTGGCCACCGTGCTCGATCCTAGATTTAAAACCTACGTTGTATCTCTCTTTCCGGCAGACACAAGTCTGCAGAGGTTCAAAGACCTGCTGGTGAGAAAATTGTCAAGTCAAGCGGAATGTGATCCGTCACCATCTCCTCCTTCACATTCTCCCGCAACTGGGGGTGCGAGGAAAAGGCTAAGAATTCCGAGCCCACCCGCTGGCGGTGATGCAGGGCAGTCTGGAGCGAGTGCTGACATCTTGTCCGGACTGAAGGACCTGCCAACGATTACTGACATGTCATCTACTGTCACTGCATATGATTCTCTCCCCATTGAAAGAATGGTGGAAGATTATATGAGTGACCGCATCCAAGTAGGCACGTCAAACAGTCCGTACGTATACTGGCAGGAAAAAGAGGCAATTTGGAGGCCCTTGCAGAAACTGGCTTTATTCTACCTAAGTTGCCCTCCCTCCAGTGTGTACTCCGAAAGAGTGTTTAGTGCAGCCGCTCACCTTGTCAGCAATCGGCGTACGAGGTTACTTCCAGAAAATGTGGAGAAGATGATGTTCATTAAAATGAATTATAATCAATTCCTCAGTGGAGACATTCACCAGCAGCAATTGCCTCCAGAAAGTACACGGGGACCTGAGATGGTGGATTCCAGTGGGGACGAATTAATAATCTGTGAGGAGGGGGATGTACACAGTGAAAGGGGTGAGGAATCGGAGGATGATGATGAGGTGGACATCTTGCCTCTGTAGAGCCAGTTTGTGCAAGGAGAGATTGATTGCTTCTTTTTTGGTGGGGGCCCAAACCAACCAGTCATTTCAGTCACAGTCGTGTGGCAGACCCTGTCACTGAAATGATGGGTTCGTTAAAGTGTGCATGTCCTGTTTATTAGTGATGAGCGGGTTCGGATCCTCGGAATCCGACCCGCCCGAACTTCACCTTTTTTTTACACGGGTCCGAGCGACTCGGATCCTCCCGCCTTGCTCGGTTAACCCGAGCGCGCCCGAACGTCATCATCCCGCTGTCGGATTCTCGCGAGACTCGGATTCTATATAAGGAGCCGCGCGTCGCCGCCATTTTCACACGTGCATTGAGATTGATAGGGAGAGGACGTGGCTGGCGTCCTCTCCGTTATAGTAGAACACAGAGTGACTTAGTTAGTTATAATTGTGGGGAGGATTGGGGACGGGGAGCAGCTGTTAGGGAGTACAGTGCAGGGTTTTGATTATACCACCAGTGAGTTTAATCCTTTGTTTCTCTGCCTGAAAAAAACGCTCCGACCACCATATCTGTGCTCACTCAGTGTGCTGCACTGCTGCATGATATATCTGTGCTGAGTGCACTGCTCTGCTCACACTGCCTAATTGTGGGGACTGGGGAGCAGTTATAGCAGTAGTACAGTGCACAGTTTTGCTGACAGTGACCACCAGTCCAGTATACGTTTGTCTGCCTAAAAAACACTCCTGTGTTTTTTTTTTCTTCTTCATACTAGTATACCAGTCTGCTGACAGTGTCCACCAGGTCCGTTATACAGTATATTATATATATAAGCAGCAGTACGGTAGGCCACGGCTGTACCTACCTCTGTGTCGTCAGTGCACTCGTCGTCCATAAGTAATATAATACTATACTATCCATCCATCTACATTGTATACCTGTGGTGTTTTTTTTTCTTCATACTAGTTTAGCAGTCTGCTGACAGTGTCCACCAGGTCCGTTATACAGTATATTATATATATAAGCAGCAGTACGGTAGGCCACGGCTGTACCTACCTCTGTGTCGTCAGTGCACTCGTCGTCCATAAGTAATATAATACTATACTATCCATCCATCTACATTGTATACCTGTGTTGTTGTTTTTTTCTTCATCCTAGTTTAACAGTCTGCTGACAGTGTCCACCAGGTCCGTTTTGCAGTATATTATATATATAAGCAGCAGTACGGTAGGCCACGGCTGTACCTACCTCTGTGTCGTCTCTCGTCTTCCATAAGTAATATAATACTATAATATCCATCCATCTACATTGTATACCTGTGGTGTTTTTTTTTTTCTTCATACTAGTTTAGCAGTCTGCTGACAGTATCCACCAGGTCCGTTATACAGTATATTATATATATAAGCAGCAGTACGGTAGGCCACGGCTGTACCTACCTCTGTGTCGTCAGTGCACTCGTCGTCCATAAGGAATATAATACTATACTATCCATCCATCTACATTGTATACCTGTGTTGTTGTTTTTTTCTTCATCCTAGTTTAGCAGTCTGCTGACAGTGTCCACCAGGTCCGTTATACAGTATATTATATATATAAGCAGCAGTACGGTAGGCCACGGCTGTACCTACCTCTGTGTCGTCAGTGCACTCGTCGTCCATAAGTAATATAATACTATACTATCCATCCATCTACATTGTATACCTGTGTTGTTGTTGTTTTTTTCTTCATCCTAGTTTAGCAGTCTGCTGACAGTGTCCACCAGGTCCGTTATACAGTATATTATATATATAAGCAGCAGTACGGTAGGCCACGGCTGTACCTACCTCTGTGTCGTCACTTGTCGTCCATAAGGAATATAATACTATACTATCCATCCATCTACATTGTATACCTGTGGTGTTTTTTTTCTTTCTTCATACTAGTTTAGCAGTCTGCTGACAGTGTCCACCAGGTCCGTTATACAGTATATTATATATATAAGCAGCAGTACGGTAGGCCACGGCTGTACCTACCTCTGTGTCGTCAGTGCACTCGTCGTCCATAAGTAATATAATACTATACTATCCATCCATCTACATTGTATACCTGTGGTGTTTTTTTTTCTTCATCCTAGTTTAACAGTCTGCTAACAGTGTCCACCAGGTCCGTTATACAGTATATTATATATATAAGCAGCAGTACGGTAGGCCACGGCTGTACCTACCTCTGTGTCGTCACTCGTCGTCCATAAGTAATATAATACTATACTATCCATCCATCTACATTGTATACCTGTGGTGGCTTTTAGTTGTGCGCAAAATATGGAGAACAAAAATGTGGAGGTTAGA
Organism: Pseudophryne corroboree; assembly: GCF_028390025.1. Classification (NCBI taxonomy): domain Eukaryota; kingdom Metazoa; phylum Chordata; class Amphibia; order Anura; family Myobatrachidae; genus Pseudophryne; species Pseudophryne corroboree. Next base: position 772,294,533 of record NC_086446.1, read on the forward strand.
AAAATAGGGAAAGATCAAGATCCACTTCCACCTCGTGCTGAAGCTGCTGCCACTAGTCATGGCCGAGACGATGAAATGCCATCAACGTCGTCTGCCAAGGCCGATGCCCAATGTCATAGTACAGAGCATGTAAAATCCAAAACACAAAAGATCAGTAAAAAAATGACCCAAAAATCAAAATTAAAAGCGTCTGAGGAGAAGCGTAAACTTACCAATATGCCATTTACGACACGGAGTGGCAAGGAACGGCTGAGGCCCTGGCCTATGTTCATGGCTAGTGGTTCAGCTTCACATGAGGATGGAAGCACTCATCCTCTCGCTAGAAAAAAGAAAAGACTTGCGGCAAAAGCACAGCAAAGAACTGTGCGTTCTTCGAAATCACAAATCCCAAAAAAGAGTCCAATTGTGTCGGTTGCGATGCCTGACCTTCCCAACACTGGACGGGAAGAGCTTGCGCCTTCCACCATTTGCACGCCCCCTGCAAGTGTTGAAAGGAGCACCCGCAGTCCAGTTCCTGATAGTGAAATTGAAGATGTCAGTGTTGAAGTACACCAGGATGAGGATATGGGTGTTGCTGGCGCTGGGGAGGAAATTTACAAGGAGGATTCTGATGGTGAGGTGGTTTGTTTAAGTCAGGCACCCGGGGAGACACCTGTTGTCCGTGGGAGGAATATGGCCATTGACATGCCTGGTGAAAATACCAAAAAAATCAGCTCTTCAGTGTGGAAGTATTTCAACAGAAATGCGGACAACAGGTGTCAAGCCGTGTGTTGCCTATGTCAAGCTGTAATAAGTAGGGGTAAGGACGTTAACCACCTCGGAACATCCTCCCTTATACGTCACCTGCAGCGCATTCATAATAAGTCAGTGACAAGTTCAAAAACTTTGGGCGACAGCGGAAGCAGTCCACTGACCAGTAAATCCCTTCCTCTTGTAACCAAGCTCGCGCAAACCACACCACCAACTCCCTCAGTGTCAATTTCCTCCTTACCCAGGAAAGCCAATAGTCCTGCAGGCCATGTCACTGGCAAGTCTGACGAGTCCTCTCCTGCCTGGGATTCCTCCGATGCATCCTTGAGTGTAACGCCTACTGCTGCTGGCGCTGCTGTTGTTGCTGCTGGGAGTCGATCGTCATCCCAGAGGGGAAGTCGGAAGACCACTTGTACTACTTCCAGTAAGCAATTGACTGTCCAACAGTCCTTTGCGAGGAAGATGAAATCACAGCAGTCATCCTGTTGCAAAGCGGATAACTGAGGCCTTGACAACTATGTTGGTGTTAGACGTGCGTCCGGTATCCGCCGTTAGTTCACAGGGAACTAGACAATTTCTTGAGGTAGTGTGCCCCCTTTACCAAATACCATCTAGGTTCCACTTCTCTAGGCAGGCGATACCGAGAATGTACACGGACGTCAGAAAAAGACTCACCAGTATACTAAAAAATGCAGTTGTACCCAATGTCCACTTAACCACGGACATGTGGACAAGTGGAGCAGGGCAGACTCAGGACTACATGACTGTGACAGCCCACTGGGTAGATGTATTGCCTCCCGCTGCAAGAACAGCAGCGGCGGCACCAGTAGCAGCATCTCGCAAACGCCAACTCGTTCCTAGGCAGGCTACGCTTTGTATCACCGCTTTCCAGAATAGGCACACAGCTGAAAACCTCTTACGGCAACTGAGGAAGATCATCGCAGAATGGCTTACCCCAATTGGACTCTCCTGGGGATTTGTGACATCGGACAACGCCAGCAATATTGTGAGTGCATTACATCTGGGCAAATTCCAGCACGTCCCATGTTTTGCACATACCTTGAATTTGGTGGTGCAGAATTATTTAAAAAACGACAGGGGCGTGCAAGAGATGCTGTCGGTGGCCAGAAGAATTGCGGGCCACTTTCGGCGTACAGGCACCGCGTACAGAAGACTGGAGCACCACCAAAAACACCTGAACCTGCCCTGCCATCATCTGAAGCAAGAGGTGGTAACTAGAGATGAGCGGGTTCGGTTTCTCTGAATCCGAACCCGCCAGAACTTCATGTTTTTTTTCACGGGTCCGAGCGACTCGGATCTTCCCGCCTTGCTCGGTTAACCCGAGCGCGCCCGAACGTCATCATGACGCTGTCGGATTCTCGCGAGGCTCGGATTCTATCGCGAGACTCGGATTCTATATAAGGAGCCGCGCGTCGCCGCCATTTTCACACGTGCATTGAGATTGATAGGGAGAGGACGTGGCTGGCGTCCTCTCCGTTTAGAATAGATTAGAGAGACACTTGATTTACTAATTTTGGGGAGCATTAGGAGTACTCAGTACAGTGCAGAGTTTTGCTGATAGTGACCAGTGACCACCAGTTTTATTTATAATCCGTTCTCTGCCTGAAAAAAGCGATACACAGCACACAGTGACTCAGTCACATACCATATCTGTGTGCACTGCTCAGGCTCAGGCCAGTGTGCTGCATCATCTATTATCTATATATAAATAATATTATATATATCTGTCTGACGGCTCAGCTCACACAGCTTATAATTGTGGGGGAGACTGGGGAGCACTACTGCAGTGCCAGTTATAGGTTATAGCAGGAGCCAGGAGTACATAATATATTATATAGTGAGTGACCACCAGACACACAGTGCAGTTTATTTAATATATCCGTTCTCTGCCTGAAAAAAGCGATACACACAGTGACTCAGTCAGTCACATACCATATCTGTGTGCACTGCTCAGGCTCAGGCCAGTGTGCTGCATCATCTATATATATTATATATCTGTCTGACTGCTCAGCTCACACAGCTTATAATTGTGGGGGAGACTGGGGAGCACTACTGCAGTGCCAGTTATAGGTTATAGCAGGAGCCAGGAGTACATAATATTATATTAAAATTAAACAGTGCACACTTTTGCTGCAGGAGTGCCACTGCCAGTGTGACTAGTGACCAGTGACCTGACCACCAGTATATATAATATTAGTAGTATACTATCTCTTTATCAACCAGTCTATATTAGCAGCAGACACAGTACAGTGCGGTAGTTCACGGCTGTGGCTACCTCTGTGTCGGCACTCGGCAGCCCGTCCATAATTGTATATACCACCTAACCGTGGTTTTTTTTTCTTTCTTTATACATACATACTAGTTACGAGTATACTATCTCTTTATCAACCAGTCTATATATTAGCAGCAGACACAGTACAGTGCGGTAGTTCACGGCTGTGGCTACCTCTGTGTCGGCACTCGGCAGCCCGTCCATAATTGTATATACCACCTAACCGTGGTTTTTTTTTCTTTCTTTATACATACATACTAGTTACGAGTATACTATCTCTTTATCAACCAGTCTATATATTAGCAGCAGACACAGTACAGTGCGGTAGTTCACGGCTGTGGCTACCTCTGTGTCGGCACTCGGCAGCCCGTCCATAATTGTATATACCACCTAACCGTGGTTTTTTTTTCTTTCTTTATACATACATACTAGTTACGAGTATACTATCTCTTTATCAACCAGTCTATATATTAGCAGCAGACACAGTACAGTGCGGTAGTTCACGGCTGTGGCTACCTCTGTGTCGGCACTCGGCAGCCCGTCCATAATTGTATATACCACCTAACCGTGGTTTTTTTTTCTTTCTTTATACATACATACTAGTTACGAGTATACTATCTCTTTATCAACCAGTCTATATATTAGCAGCAGACACAGTACAGTGCGGTAGTTCACGGCTGTGGCTACCTCTGTGTCGGCACTCGGCAGCCCGTCCATAATTGTATATACCACCTAACCGTGGTTTTTTTTTCTTTCTTTATACATACATACTAGTTACGAGTATACTATCTCTTTATCAACCAGTCTATATTAGCAGCAGACACAGTACAGTGCGGTAGTTCACGGCTGTGGCTACCTCTGTGTCGGCACTCGGCAGCCCGTCCATAATTGTATATACCACCTAACCGTGGTTTTTTTTTCTTTCTTTATACATACATACTAGTTACGAGTATACTATCTCTTTATCAACCAGTCTATATATTAGCAGCAGACACAGTACAGTGCGGTAGTTCACGGCTGTGGCTACCTCTGTGTCGGCACTCGGCAGCCCGTCCATAATTGTATATACCACCTAACCGTGGTTTTTTTTTCTTTCTTTATACATACATACTAGTTACGAGTATACTATCTCTTTATCAACCAGTCTATATATTAGCAGCAGACACAGTACAGTGCGGTAGTTCACGGCTGTGGCTACCTCTGTGTCGGCACTCGGCAGCCCGTCCATAATTGTATATACCACCTAACCGTGGCTTTTTTTTCTTTCTTTATACATACATACTAGTTACGAGTATACTATCTCTTTATCAACCAGTCTATATATTAGCAGCAGACACAGTACAGTGCGGTAGTTCACGGCTGTGGCTACCTCTGTGTCGGCACTCGGCAGCCCGTCCATAATTGTATATACCACCTAACCGTGGTTTTTTTTTCTTTCTTTATACATACATACTAGTTACGAGTATACTATCTCTTTATCAACCAGTCTATATTAGCAGCAGACACAGTACAGTGCGGTAGTTCACGGCTGTGGCTACCTCTGTGTCGGCACTCGGCAGCCCGTCCATAATTGTATATACCACCTAACCGTGGTTTTTTTTTCTTTCTTTATACATACATACTAGTTACGAGTATACTATCTCTTTATCAACCAGTCTATATATTAGCAGCAGACACAGTACAGTGCGGTAGTTCACGGCTGTGGCTACCTCTGTGTCGGCACTCGGCAGCCCGTCCATAATTGTATATACCACCTAACCGTGGTTTTTTTTTCTTTCTTTATACATACATACTAGTTACGAGTATACTATCTCTTTATCAACCAGTCTATATATTAGCAGCAGACACAGTACAGTGCGGTAGTTCACGGCTGTGGCTACCTCTGTGTCGGCACTCGGCAGCCCGTCCATAATTGTATACTAGTATCCAATCCATCCATCTCCATTGTTTACCTGAGGTGCCTTTTAGTTGTGCCTATTAAAATATGGAGAACAAAAATGTTGAGGGTCCAAAATTAGGGAAAGATCAAGATCCACTTCCACCTCGTGCTGAAGCTGCTGCCACTAGTCATGGCCGAGACGATGAAATGCCAGCAACGTCGTCTGCCAAGGCCGATGCCCAATGTCATAGTACAGAGCATGTCAAATCCAAAACACCAAATATCAGTAAAAAAAGGACTCCAAAACCTAAAATAAAATTGTCGGAGGAGAAGCGTAAACTTGCCAATATGCCATTTACCACACGGAGTGGCAAGGAACGGCTGAGGCCCTGGCCTATGTTCATGGCTAGTGGTTCAGCTTCACATGAGGATGGAAGCACTCAGCCTCTCGCTAGAAAAATGAAAAGACTCAAGCTGGCAAAAGCAGCACAGCAAAGAACTGTGCATTCTTCGAAATCCCAAATCCACAAGGAGAGTCCAATTGTGTCGGTTGCGATGCCTGACCTTCCCAACACTGGACGTGAAGAGCATGCGCCTTCCACCATTTGCACGCCCCCTGCAAGTGCTGGAAGGAGCACCCGCAGTCCAGTTCCTGATAGTCAGATTGAAGATGTCAGTGTTGAAGTACACCAGGATGAGGAGGATATGGGTGTTGCTGGCGCTGGGGAGGAAATTGACCAGGAGGATTCTGATGGTGAGGTGGTTTGTTTAAGTCAGGCACCCGGGGAGACACCTGTTGTCCGTGGGAGGAATATGGCCGTTGACATGCCAGGTGAAAATACCAAAAAAATCAGCTCTTCGGTGTGGAGGTATTTCACCAGAAATGCGGACAACAGGTGTCAAGCCGTGTGTTCCCTTTGTCAAGCTGTAATAAGTAGGGGTAAGGACGTTAACCACCTCGGAACATCCTCCCTTATACGTCACCTGCAGCGCATTCATAATAAGTCAGTGACAAGTTCAAAAACTTTGGGTGACAGCGGAAGCAGTCCACTGACCAGTAAATCCCTTCCTCTTGTAACCAAGCTCACGCAAACCACCCCACCAACTCCCTCAGTGTCAATTTCCTCCTTCCCCAGGAATGCCAATAGTCCTGCAGGCCATGTCACTGGCAATTCTGACGAGTCCTCTCCTGCCTGGGATTCCTCCGATGCATCCTTGCGTGTAACGCCTACTGCTGCTGGCGCTGCTGTTGTTGCCGCTGGGAGTCGATGGTCATCCCAGAGGGGAAGTCGTAAGCCCACTTGTACTACTTCCAGTAAGCAATTGACTGTTCAACAGTCCTTTGCGAGGAAGATGAAATATCACAGCAGTCATCCTACTGCAAAGCGGATAACTGAGTCCTTGACAACTATGTTGGTGTTAGACGTGCGTCCGGTATCCGCCGTTAGTTCACAGGGAACTAGACAATTTATTGAGGCAGTGTGCCCCCGTTACCAAATACCATCTAGGTTCCACTTCTCTAGGCAGGCGATACCGAGAATGTACACGGACGTCAGAAAAAGACTCACCAGTGTCCTAAAAAATGCAGTTGTACCCAATGTCCACTTAACCACGGACATGTGGACAAGTGGAGCAGGGCAGGGTCAGGACTATATGACTGTGACAGCCCACTGGGTAGATGTATGGACTCCCGCCGCAAGAACAGCAGCGGCGGCACCAGTAGCAGCATCTCGCAAACGCCAACTCTTTCCTAGGCAGGCTACGCTTTGTATCACCGCTTTCCAGAATACGCACACAGCTGAAAACCTCTTACGGCAACTGAGGAAGATCATCGCGGAATGGCTTACCCCAATTGGACTCTCCTGTGGATTTGTGGCATCGGACAACGCCAGCAATATTGTGTGTGCATTAAATATGGGCAAATTCCAGCACGTCCCATGTTTTGCACATACCTTGAATTTGGTGGTGCAGAATTTTTTAAAAAACGACAGGGGCGTGCAAGAGATGCTGTCGGTGGCCAGAAAAATTGCGGGACACTTTCGGCGTACAGGCACCACGTACAGAAGACTGGAGCACCACCAAAAACTACTGAACCTGCCCTGCCATCATCTGAAGCAAGAAGTGGTAACGAGGTGGAATTCAACCCTCTATATGCTTCAGAGGTTGGAGGAGCAGCAAAAGGCCATTCAAGCCTATACAATTGAGCACGATATAGTAGGTGGAATGCACCTGTCTCAAGTGCAGTGGAGAATGATTTCAACGTTGTGCAAGGTTCTGATGCCCTTTGAACTTGCCACACGTGAAGTCAGTTCAGACACTGCCAGCCTGAGTCAGGTCATTCCCCTCATCAGGCTTTTGCAGAAGAAGCTGGAGGCATTGAAGAAGGAGCTAAAAGGGAGCGATTCCGCTAGGCATGTGGGACTTGTGGATGCAGCCCTTAATTCGCTTAACAAGGATTCACGGGTGGTCAATCTGTTGAAATCAGAGCACTACATTTTGGCCACCGTGCTCGATCCTAGATTTAAAGCCTACCTTGGATCTCTCTTTCCGGCAGACACAGGTCTGCTGGGGTTGAAAGACCTGCTGGTGACAAAATTGTCAAGTCAAGCGGAACGCGACCTGTCAACATCTCCTCCTTCACATTCTCCCGCAACTGGGGGTGCGAGGAAAAGGCTCAGAATTCCGAGCCCACCCGCTGGCGGTGATGCAGGGCAGTCTGGAGCGACTGCTGATGCTGACATCTGGTCCGGACTGAAGGACCTGACAACGATTACGGACATGTCGTCTACTGTCACTGCATATGATTCTCTCAACATTGATAGAATGGTGGAGGATTATATGAGTGACCGCATCCAAGTAGGCACGTCACACAGTCCGTACTTATACTGGCAGGAAAAAGAGGCAATTTGGAGGCCCTTGCACAAACTGGCTTTATTCTACCTAAGTTGCCCTCCCACAAGTGTGTACTCCGAAAGAGTGTTTAGTGCCGCCGCTCACCTTGTCAGCAATCGGCGTACGAGGTTACATCCAGAAAATGTGGAGAAGATGATGTTCATTAAAATGAATTATAATCAATTCCTCCGCGGAGACATTGACCAGCAGCAATTGCCTCCACAAAGTACACAGGGAGCTGAGATGGTGGATTCCAGTGGGGACGAATTGATAATCTGTGAGGAGGGGGATGTACACGGTGATATATCGGAGGGTGAAGATGAGGTGGACATCTTGCCTCTGTAGAGCCAGTTTGTGCAAGGAGAGATTAATTGCTTCTTTTTTGGGGGGGGTCCAAACCAACCCGTCATATCAGTCACAGTCGTGTGGCAGACCCTGTCACTGAAATGATGGGTTGGTTAAAGTGTGCATGTCCTGTTTTGTTTATACAACATAAGGGTGGGTGGGAGGGCCCAAGGACAATTCCATCTTGCACCTCTTTTTTCTTTTCTTTTTCTTTGCATCATGTGCTGATTGGGGAGGGTTTTTTGGAAGGGACATCCTGCGTGACACTGCAGTGCCACTCCTAGATGGGCCCGGTGTTTGTGTCGGCCACTAGGGTCGCTAATCTTACTCACACAGTCAGCTACCTCATTGCGCCTCTTTTTTTCTTTGCGTCATGTGCTGTTTGGGGAGGGTTTTTTGGAAGGGACATCCTGCGTGACACTGCAGTGCCACTCCTAGATGGGCCCGGTGTTTGTGTCGGCCACTAGGGTCGCTAATCTTACTCACACAGCTACCTCATTGCGCCTCTTTTTTTCTTTGCGTCATGTGCTGTTTGGGGAGGGTTTTTTGGAAGGGACATTCTGCGTGACACTGCAGTGCCACTCCTAGATGGGCCCGGTGTTTGTGTCGGCCACTAGGGTCGCTAATCTTACTCACACAGCTACCTCATTGCGCCTCTTTTTTTCTTTGCGTCATGTGCTGTTTGGGGAGGGTTTTTTGGAAGGGCCATCCTGCGTGACACTGCAGTGCCACTCCTAGATGGGCCCGGTGTTTGTGTCGGCCACTAGGGTCGCTAATCTTACTCACACAGCTACCTCATTGCGCCTCTTTTTTTCTTTGCGTCATGTGCTGTTTGGGGAGGGTTTTTTGGAAGGGACATCCTGCGTGACACTGCAGTGCCACTCCTAGATGGGCCCGGTGTTTGTGTCGGCCACTAGGGTCGCTTATCTTACTCACACAGCGACCTCGGTGCAAATTTTAGGACTAAAAATAATATTGTGAGGTGTGAGGTATTCAGAATAGACTGAAAATGAGTGTAAATTATGGTTTTTGAGGTTAATAATACTTTGGGATCAAAATGACCCCCAAATTCTATGATTTAAGCTGTTTTTTAGTGTTTTTTGAAAAAAACACCCGAATCCAAAACACACCCGAATCCGACAAAAAAAATTCGGTGAGGTTTTGCCAAAACGCGTTCGAACCCAAAACACGGCCGCGGAACCGAACCCAAAACCAAAACACAAAACCCGAAAAATTTCAGGCGCTCATCTCTAGTGGTAACGAGGTGGAATTCAACCCTCTATATGCTTCAGAGGATGGAGGAGCAGCAAAAGGCCATTCAAGCCTATACATCTGGCCATGATATAGGCAAAGGAGGTGGAATGCACCTGTCTCAAGCGCAGTGGAGAATGATTTCAACGTTGTGCAAGGTTCTGCAACCTTTTGAACTTGCCACACGTGAAGTCAGTTCAGACACTGCCAGCCTGAGTCAGGTCATTCCCCTCATCAGGCTTTTGCAGAAGAAGCTGGAGACATTGAAGGAGGAGCTAAAACAGAGCGATTCCGCTAGGCATGTGGGACTTGTGGATGGAGCCCTTCATTCGCTTAACCAGGATTCACGTGTGGTCAATCTGTTGAAATCAGAGCACTACATTTTGGCCACCGTGCTCGATCCTAGATTTAAAACCTACCTTGGATCTCTCTTTACGGCAGACACAAGTCTGCAGAGGTTCAAAGACCTGCTGGTGACAAAATTGTCAAGTCAAGCGGAACGCGACCCGTCAACATCTCCTCCTTCACATTCTCCCGCAACTGGGGGTGCGAGGAAAAGGCTACGAATTCCGAGCCCACCCGCTGGCGGTGATGCAGGGCAGTCTGGAGCAACTGCTGATGCTGACATCTGGTCCGGACTGAAGGACCTGCCAACGATTACTGACAAGTCGTCTACTGTCACTGCATATGATTCTCTCACCATTGAAAGAATGGTGGAGGATTATATGAGTGACCGCATCCAAGTAGGCACGTCAGACAGTCCGTACATATACTGGCAGGAAAAAGAGGCAATTTGGAGGCCCTTGCACAAACTGGCTTTATTCTACCTAAGTTGCCCTCCCTCCAGTGTGTACTCCGAAAGAGTGTTTAGTGCCGCCGCTCACCTTGTCAGCAATCGGTGTACGAGGTTACTTCCAGAAAATGTGGAGAAGATGATGTTCATTAAAATTAATTATAATCAATTCCTCCATGGAGACATTCACCAGCAGCAGTTGCCTCCAGAAAGTACACGGGGACCTGAGATGGTGGATTCCAGTGGGGACGAATTAATAATCTGTGAGGAGGGGGATGTACACAGTGAAAGGGGTGATGAATCAGACGATGATGATGAGGTGGACATCTTGCCTCCGTAGAGCCAGTTTGTGCAAGGAGAGATTGATTGCTTCTTTTTTGGTGGGGGCCCAAACCAACCAGTCATTTCAGTCACAGTCGTGTGGCAGACCCTGTCGCTGAAATGATGGGTTCGTTAAAGTGTGCATGTCCTGTTTTTACAACATAAGGGTGAGTGGGAGGGCCCAAGGACAATTCCATCTTGCACCTCTTTTTTCTTTCATTTTTCTTTGCGTCATGTGCTGTTTGTGGAGTATTTTTTTGAAGGGCCATCCTGCGTGACACTGCAGTGACACTCCTAGATGGGCCAGATGTTTGTGTCGGCCACTAGGGTCGCTTAGCTTAGTCACACAGCTACCTCATTGCGCCTCTTTTTTTCTTTGCGTCATGTGCTGTTTGGGGAGTATTTTTTTGAAGGGCCATCCTGCCTGACACTGCAGTGCCACTCCTAGATGGGCCAGATGTTTGTGTCGGCCACTAGGGTCGCTTAGCTTAGTCACACAGCTACCTCATTGCGCCTCTTTTTTTCTTTGCGTCATGTGCTGTTTGGGGAGTATTTTTTTGAAGGGCCATCCTGCCTGACACTGCAGTGCCACTCCTAGATGGGCCAGGTGTTTGTGTCGGCCACTAGTGTCGCTTAGCTTAGCCATCCAGCGACCTCGGTGCAAATTTTAGGACTAAAAATAATATTGTGAGGTGTGAGGTGTTCAGAATAGACTGGAAATGAGTGGAAATTATGGTTATTGAGGTTAATAATACTATGGGATCAAAATGACCCCCAAATTCTATGATTTAAGCTGTTTTTTATGGTTTTTGGAAAAAAACACCCGAATCCAAAACACACCCGAATCCGACAAAAAAATTTCGGTGAGGTTTTGCCAAAACGCGTCCGAATCCAAAACACGGCCGCGGAACCGAACCCAAAACCAAAACACAAAACGCGAAAAATTTCCGGTGCACATCACTAAATAAAACACGCTTTGCATTTTGGCCCTACGTGTTCTTACTTGCGCTTTAACGTTTGTAAAAAAAACAAAATGGCAAAGTTTATGTTGCCTAAAGGCCTCTCGTGGCGACGTTACATACAATCAAAACATTGAAACGCGCGGGAGACGCCTGGTTTCAGAAACGTTTTGAAAATATATTGGGCAGTGACAGGGAGATGGCTCAGGACACATGCAGAGATGCTCCCTCTTAGAGTGGAGGTGTGCCGAGAGGCTCAACCACTGACGTGGGAGGTCATACTCGGACAAAGAAGCCACGACTGCCGTAGGGCTGGTGGAAGTTTCGATGGTACAACTGCTGGTGTGTCTGATGCTGGGTACACAATAGGACAACCGATCGGATCAGCCATCCGGCATACACACTTACTAATCATCGACCCTATGTGTCGTGCCTAACATCACAACTGGCTGGGCATTTACATGTGGTGCTATCGGTCACCATCAGCCTCTGCAGCAAGTGTACCATCCCCCGTACACACTGCGCGATGCGCCGATACATCTGTAAATATATATCGGCCGTCGGCTGTGCTGCAGGGTGACGCAATATGTCCGTGAACACTGTCGTTCTCAGACATATTGCTGGTACACACCCGTTGACGCACTCACAATATCACCAATCAGTACTTTAGCGCCTACGGACACTGACAGTGGGCGTACCAGTCCTTCACATTGGGATGCACGGGTGTATACCACGGAAAGCTTTTGCAGTGGCATTTGTATAACGTTGCAAAGTTCCGACCGGCGAAAGCTGCAGCTGCATCTGACAAAGCCCCTGAGAAGGCAACTGAATTAGTTTCTTGGCCGGAACGATTCATCGCCGCCAGCAACACCTCATGTTTTTCCTCATTTCCCATAGGGCCACCCAGGAAAACACTAGTTGTAGAAGCTACCACAATGTGCGCAGCCAATCACTGCGAGATATTCTGCAGCCCGTCGTCTCTTACTGAATCGCCTCTTAAAAATCAATTCTGGGTTTTTATCTGCTTTATCTTCGTTTTTTTCAGAATTTTCCATCCTAGAACGTTATCGTTGTGTCATTGGAGACATTGTAGCAAATCTCTGAATCACTGCACTAATAATATCACCACTAGAATGGAAACGCCTGTCTCTGGATCCCAGCTGTAAACATTTCAGTGCGTTTGATGCAAAAAATGTATAACAACGTAGCTGCAAACAAACACTCGTGAAACCTGTTCTGCCTACTAGAACATACCTCTCTGGATCCCAGGTGAATGGGTTCGTACCTCATTCAAGCGCTATTTGTGTCACCTGTGATTCCGTAAAATATAAACAAATAAAACCGTTGTCGTGGCGACCGAAGCACGTCATATCTCCGGCATTCCAGCCACAACGAAAAGTATGTTGTATTAAATTTTATACAGAATAGGTGCCAATTAATCTGAGATGCTTCCTCCTCTTCCTCGTGCTATGAATAACAATAGTACACATGCGATAGGGATCGGGAGGTGCACCGGCGTAGGGATCGGTAATCTTCACAAGCAGCAGCTGGCAGGGAATGCATCCTGGCCACATGGCTTGGAAAGTAATTGAGCAAGCGGGTTCCTCAGCTTCAGAGCATTCCTTGAACGCCATGGGCTGATACAGTGAAACAAGACCTGCAGCTCTGCACAGAGGACCAGCTAAAGGGGAAGCAGCTGTAGGAATCAGCTCTCATCTGGGAATCATCCACATTCCGCTCAGCAGAGGTCAGCCACGTTCTACAGCTGGAGGGGTTTCAGTTAATTTGAATCTTACATAGGATGACATCACCGGTCAGTCAGCTGTAGCTAACACACACTCACATACGGGGGATTAAGCCGCATCTCTGAAGGTTACAAAGGACTCTCGGAACTCAGCGGGGAACGCTTTTGGTTTTGGTTTGGATCCACCAAAAAGTTCCTGACTCACAAGATGCTATTGCCATGCTTAATGGCTGTAAAGCATCTAAGAAGGGGCTCCATAGTCACAACAGGGCATAACCATTCCACCACACACTTGGCCATGCCCCCTAGGTATCAGTGCCGGCTCTGCCAATGGGGGTAATTCAGATCAGATAGTCGCCGGCCATAGGGGAGTGTATTTTAGCTGTGCAAGTGTGCGTTCGCATGTGTAGCAGAGCTGTACAAACTGATTTCTGCTGCGGAGTACACTGGGCTTCACAGGGAATGACATTGGGGTGTAGAGTAGGATCTTGATCCGAGGCACCAACAGGCTCAAAGCTTTGACCTTCCTCCCAGAATGCACAGCGCCACCTCCTCTATAACCGCGCCTCTGTGCACAGGAACTCAGTTTTGTAGTTGGTGCCATGCAGCCCTAAGAAAAAGCTTTTTAAAGTGGCTTTCTCTTAAGGTGTTATTTCTGCTGGCTATTGCCTCTGCCAGACGGGTGTCGGATTTGGGTGCTTTGTCCTGTAAGTCACCATATCTGATTTTTCACCGTAACCGGGCGGTTCTTAGAACACGTCCCGGGTACCTGCCTAAGGTGGTGTCTTCTTTCCACCTTAATCAGGAGATTGTGGTTCCGGCCTTTGCCTCTCCTGAATTCTCTTCCAAAGAGCGGTCTTTGGATGTGGTACAGGCTCTCCGTATCTATGTGAAGAGGACTGCTCCTATCAGGAAGTCTGATTCCCTCTGTGTACTGTTTGGTTTTCACAAAGGTGGCTGGCCTGCTCACAAGCAGACCCTGGCCAGATGGATTAGAATGGTGATTGCACATGCTTATGTACAGGCTGATTTTCCAGCTCCTGCTACCATCAAAGCCCATCCCACTCAGTCTGTTGGACCTTCTTGGGCGGCCCAACGTGGTGTGACCCTTGAACAATTGTGCAAGGCGGCTACGTGGTCCTCAGTGAACACGTTCATAAGGTTCTATGCCTTCAATACTTCCGCCTCCCAGGATGCTTCCTTTGGATGCCGGGTTCTTGTACCCGCTACAGTGTGTCCCCTCCCATAAGGAACTGCTTTAGGACATCCCCGATGTCATTCCCTGTGGAGCCCAGTGTACCCCACAGCAGAAAACCATTGTTAAATCTCTTTCTGCGAGGTACACTGGGTTCCACAGGGTGCCCACCCTGACGCACTTAGCTTCTTTGGGTTGGTATGGCATTGGCCGCTGATACCTTTTCCTGTCGTGAGAGTGTGGTGTATGTGGCTACTAACAGTTGTCGTCTCTTTTGCCTGCTACTGCATTGGACTGGTTAACAAAAACTGAGTTCCTGTGCACGGAGGCGGGGGTTATAGAGGAGGCGGCGCTATGCATTCTGGGAAGAAGGTCAAAGCTTTGAGCCTGTTGGTGCCTCGGATCAAGATCCTACTCTACACCCCAATGTCATTCCCTGTGGAGCCCAGTGTACCTCGCAGAAAGAGATTTAACAACGGTAAGTTCTTACCATAAATCTAATTTCTGTGCAGTCTCTGCGCAGCCCAGAACTTACTCAGCCGCTGCGATCACTTCAGCCTGTCCTGGACCGGAATTGACGTCAGGTACCCTCCCTGCAAACGCTTGTTCACGCCTGCATTTTTCCAAATACTCCCAGAAAATGGTCAATTGCCACCCACAAACGCCCTCTTCCTGTTAATCTTGCGAATGCCCGTGCGATAGGATCTTTCGCACCATCCCGTTGCTGACTGGCGATCCCCGTTGCTGCGGTCCGTCGCGCCTGCGCATTGCGGTGCATACGCATGCGTAGTTAAGACCTGATCGTCCGCTGTGCGAAAAACGCACAGCACCAATCAGGTCTGAATTAGGCCCAATGTTTGGTACTTTGCACATGCACCGGACCTGTACTCTGCACGTGCAGTACGGGTGTGTGACATCAGGAGCAGAGTGGCAGCAGACGGTCAGTGAGTGACAGTCTGCTGCCGTTTTCGGGGTAGGGGAGAGGACGGTGTCTCCTCCATTATGGAGGAGTGACCAGGTCAGGATCTCCCTAAGAATACAGAGATTTCCTGGCCTCTTTGTTGGATCTGCAGGTGTTGGCTTGTGCAATCCCATCCGGCCAGCGGTGTCGCAGGTGATCTAATGCTGCATTCTAGGACACAACTTGGATCAGTAATGCATGCAGGAGGAGTGACGCCCCTTCCCGCATTAACATAGCAGCAGCTCCAACCACACCTGAATCAGGCACTAAGTGCTCCTGAACCACCTACCCAGGCACTAGGGACAGCAAGTGTAAGATACGTGTAATTCTAGCTATGGATCCCGGCGTCGGTATGCTGAGCGGTGGGATCCCAACAGTCGGGATATTGAATGCCTCCCAGATAGATGCTCTATGGCTAAGTGCCATTACTAACACCTGGCAGCTTTATATGCAAGAATCTGTCAGCTTTGGCTCATTGATGTCAGCGGCCAGAGCTCTGCTTGAGGTGCCGAGTGTACAATTAGAAATGTCAGTCATTCAGGGCGGGATGTACTAAAGAAAAAATGCGGAAAAACCCTGGTTTTCGGGGGTTTTACCCCATTTTCAAATGTACTAACCCCCGATGTGTGCAGGCAGCCCGTGGTTCCGGAACCATTCCGGCTGCATCGAGGAGGAGCACGGGACTGACTGGTAACATCACCTCCCGGGGCTGGGAGGTGACAGAGATCCCTGGGAGGTGACGGAGACCACCGCACACCTTCTGTCAGGTATCGCGGGGGGCCTCTGTCAACGCATTGTTTAATACATCCCGCTCTCAGTGTTGTAGGTTCCCTAGGCAACCACCTGGTGGTGCACAGTGGCAGTGCTGGTCCTTTGAGAAGACAGAGCTATGGGATAGATGTACCCATCTAATAAAAAGGTAATATACTGAACTGGGCCACATAGTTTAGAAGCAACCATATCTTATGCCCGGCTAGAGCTGTGTTGGTGCGGGCCCATCAAAACCATGCTCCGTCCTTGTACTGTGATGTTTACCCTTTATTGGTCTGTGTGGCTGCTGGAATTTCTCATTTGTCACCAGAGAAAGCGTTAAAGTCGTTAGGAGAGAAGCCGATACTTAGCCAATCATGGGGCTAAATCAGACCTGAACGCTGCTGTGCATTTTCGCACAGCGGACGATCAAGTCTGAACTGCGTATGCACCACAATACGCAGTGCCGGGAAGTGATGGGATGGTGCGAAAAATCCGTTCGCACCGGCAATCGCAGGAAGAGGCCGTTAGTGGGTGGCAACTGACTGCTTTCAGGGAGTGTCCGGAAAAACGCAGAAGGGACCCGGCGTTTTGTGGGAGGAATCGTGACGTCAGCTCCGGCCCCGATCATCGCAGCGGCTGAGTAAGTCCTGGGCTGTGCAGAGACTGCACAACCTGCTGTTTTTGCAGCTCTCCTGCACATGCGATTGCGCACCTGCATAGCGAATTCCCCCTCCCCCTGTAGGCGGCGACTACCTGATCGCTTTCTCTTGTGATGTCATATGTTCAGGGGGCGGGGCCAGGCTCCTGCGTTGGTGCTGGACAGAAACATTTATATGGGAAGGCAGCATAAATGGGACATCATGTCATATCAGTAAAACATCAGGCAGGGTCGAAGGGCTAAGGGGGAGAGGGTGAGGGAGAGTGAATGGTAGGTCCAAAGTGATATTGAACTGCAGACACATACAGTATGGGGGAGGTGCAGCAAACCTTCTAAAGAGGACAAGTGGAGGTGTTGCCTATAGCAACCAATTACTATAATTTCATTGTATGTACTAGGTACATTATATATTGCAGTGAGGTGTTGCTATGGGCATGGAATCACAGTTTAGGAGCTGTCGGGGGGGGGGGGGGGTGAGGGGGCGGCGACACAGTGTTTTGGGGAGCGGTGGCGCAGTGTTGGTGGGAGGCGCGGTCTGGACAAAATGCGAGCACTGTTTAGCGATGCGCTCGCATTTCAGCGTTGGGGGACCCGGCATACGAGGCGTTCTCTAGCATGTGGGGGGCTGGTCGGCCCCCCACATGTTAGAGAACAAAGTTGTAGTTTTGCGATTTCTCGCAAAGCTACAACTCAAGCTGAATAAGGCCCTGTGTACATTTTCCTGCTACTTTTTCCTCAGTTTTGTGTCTTAGGTCATTTATAGTGTACTAAGGGGGACATTTACTAAGCAGTGAAAAGTGTGGAGAAGTGAGCCAGTGGAGAAGTTGCCCATGGCAACCAATCAGCACTGAAGTAACATCTATAATTTGCATACTTTAAAATGATACAGAGCTGCTGATTGGTTGATGGGGCAACTTCTCAACTGGCTCACTTCTCCGCTCTTATCACCGCTTAGTAAATGCCCCCCTAAGAGCCTAATCACTAAGGATTGCAATTGCAAAGCTGCAATCTTTAGCAATGCAAATGAGGGTGGAGGTGCACCGGCCACCCCTGTCCCTACCCACGAACACCTCTGCCTGTCAATCGGGCAGAGGTGTGTGCATCCCTGTGATGCGATCGCAGGACCCATTCTGCACATGCACAGAATGGGTCTTGAGCTTGCGCAGTTTCCACACCGTCTGGAACCTGATCATTGGATCATGACTGCATTCCTTAGGGAATCAGGACCTAAGTACCTAGGATTAGTGTTTTGGTGCAGCTAAGTCCATGGTGTGATAATCCGGTGATACACCTATCCTCAAATTGCGCCAAATAGTTTATGTGGACACATCTGTAGCATACTTGCCTACTCTCCCGGAAGCTGCGGGAGGCTCACTTTTTGGGGGGTTGCCCCCCACACCCCTGGAAAGACTAGGCAGGTCTCCCGCATCCTAGTGATGCGGGCAGGATGGAGAGATACTCTCCTGTGTTCGTGGGTCCGTGGAATGGGGAAGAGGTTAAAATTACACGAATTGCGTCATTTTAGCCCCGCCCCCTTACCGCAGACCCGCACATTGCTGTGTTTTCTGGGGGTGGGGCTTGCTGATGTCACAGCCCGGCTCCGCCCCCTGAAGTCTCCTGCATGTAGGCAAGTATGATCTGTAGGCCATACCCTCCAACAATGGTGGTCATTCCGAGTTGTTCGCTCGTTGCCGATTTTCGCTATGCTGAGATTTGTTGCTAAATGCGCATGGTACGCAGCGCGCATGTGCTTAGTTATTTAACTAAAAACTTAGCAGTTTTGCTGTTGTTCGTGCGGCGCTTTTCAGTCGCACTGCTGGTCGGTGAGTGATTGACAGGAAAGGGGCGTTTCTGGGTGGTAACTGAGCGTTTTCCGGGAGTGTGCTAAAAAACGCAGGCGTGTCAGGGAAAAATGCGGGAGTGTCTGGAGAAACGGGGTAGTGGCTGGCCGAACGCAGGGCGTGTTTGGAATGTTAAACCAGAAACTAAACGGACCGCGCTGATCACAATCTAGGAGTAGTTCTTGAGCTACTCAGAAACTGCAGGGAATTATTTAGTAGAAGTTCTGCTAATCTTTCGTTCGCTATTCTGCTAAGCTAAGATACACTCCCAGAGGGCGGCGGCCTAGCGTGTGCAATGCTGCTAAAAGCAGCTAGCGAGCGAACAACTCGGAATGACCACCAATCAGAGGCGGATTGGCCATAGGGCTTACAGGGAAGATTCCCGGTGGGCCGACGCACCCGTGGGGCCTGTTTTGTTTGAGGACATGTGGTCCTTTTTATAGACATAATGAATAAGATACAAAATAATTTGCATATGTGAAAATGACTTTGCCACTTAGCCTGTGATTGCAGATGATCTAGTGTGTGCTCTGTCTGCCTGCTTGGCTGACATATAAGATTGAGTGAATAGTGATTGGGATACGGTTGGTGTAATAAGCAAGAAAATATATCTTTCTAAAGAATGATATAGTTTCCTAAATTCTGAAGGTGTATCATATAATGTGCTCATAATATGTAATTTTATTTCTTTTTAACTTCCCCCTTGATGCTGGACATGCCCACTATCTGGGAAGTCTTGGGGGGAGGGTGCTGCTGCCATGGCCCATGGCTAGACCTTACACCTCTGGTGCTGCCCATGTGGGGCCACAAGTCCAAATTTTTCCAGGGACGCTTTTTGTTCCCAATCCGTCCCTGCCACCAATGTACACAGAAAAATTGGTACAAATTTGAAAATGGGGCATGGCCACGGGTAAAGCGATGTGGCCACGCCCCTTTTCCTATACTTTCAATGGAAGTTTGGAGAGCCAAAAATCTGTACAGACCATAAAAAAAAATGTACAGCTGGAGGGTATGGTAGGCTTACCAGTGCCTATTTGTGTGCCTCTTTGAGGCCACGTTCTCCAGTATAAGCTCTGCAGTTGCAGCAGGTGCTCCAGCTCCTTATACCACTGATACCCTGAAGTCGTGAGTTATCCTACATTTAATATACTGCTTTCAGAAACCATAACTTTACAGGAGGTTCTGATGATAGCCATTTTGTAGCCAGTAAGATCCTACTCATATTAGGCCATTTTAGATAAGGGCATGGAGGCCAGCACCGTTTCAAACAAAGTTGATTTAAAAAAAAAAAAAAAAGCAAAAGAGCAGTTGTAGCGCTGGGAGTTGGGGCCACTGAGAGAGGAGAGCTGGGAGATGCCGCAGAGCAACAAGACACAGATATACCCCTTTTCCAGCTAAATCCCGCGTACAACCCGGGTCACTGAACACGGGGCCTAATTCAGATCTGATCGCTGGGCTGCGTTTCTTGCTGTCTTGCGATCAGATAATCGCCGCCTACAGGGGGAGTGTATATTCGCTGTGCAAGTGTGCGAACGCATGTGTAGCTGTGCTGCGAAAATCCAGTGTGTGCAGTCTCTGCGCAGCCCAGGACTTACTCTTCCAGTGCGATGAGAACAGGCTGATCGGGGTCGGAGCTGACGTCACACACCCTCCCTGAAAATGGCTGGTAACATCTGCGTTTTCCGCCCGTGCGATCTGCTTTTTCGCACCATCCCGTCGCTGGCCGGCGATGCCTGTTGCTGTTGTCTGACACATGCGTGCATTGCGGTGCATACACATATGCAGTCAGGATCTGATCGGCCCCTGTGTGAAAACGCACAGCAGCAATCAGATCTGAAGTACCCCCACAGTTACAAGCCATGTCACAGCAATGTCTTCCCTCGTCTGGTGTATACTCTCCAACATGGGGGTCATTCCAAGTTGATCGCTAGCTGCATTCGTTCGCTGTGCAGCGATGAGGCAAAAAAAACGGCACTTCTGCGCATGCGTATGCGGCGCAATGCGCACGCGCGACGTACTATTACAACGGACGATGTAGTTTGTTTCACACAGGGTCTAGCGAAGCATTTCAGTCGCACTGGTTGTCGCAGAGTGATTGACATGAAGTGGGCGTTTCTGGTTGTCAACTGACCGTTTTCAGGGAGTGTTTGGAAAAATGCAGGCGTGCCAGGAAAAATGCAGGCGTGGCTGGGCGAACGCAGGGCGTGTTTGTGACGTCAAATCAGGAACTGAACAGTCTGAAGTGATCGCAAGCGCTGAGTAGGTCTGGAGCTACTCTGAAACTACACAAAATAAATTTGTAGCCGCTCTGCGATCTTTTCGGTCGCACTTCTGCTAAGCTAAAATATACTCCCAGTGGGCGGCGGCATAGCGTGTGCACGGCTGCTAAAAACTGCTAGCGAGCGAACAACTCGGAAAGAACCCCATGATCCCTTCCAGTATGTACCGAACACCCTGATCCTAGAACAAAGTATTTTGTACCTATTGGAATGGGTCATGTTGGAGAGTATATTGTGAGATGACATCTTCTCCAAGCGCCAGTGATCCAGCTCTCCGTAGGCTTTTAACTGGGTCTAACACTGGTAGATCCCTGGGTCAGGTGCCCGGATCACTGAACCTCGGTTATTTTTCAAGGACTCATTTTTCAGTGAGCTGTGACCTGGGTAGACCCAGCAATGACCCGGGTTATTGCGGCAGTGGAAAGGGGTAATAGATTACTGCAAAAACTCTAATCCATGCCCTCATCATCTCACGCATTGATTGTTGCAATAGTCTCCTTACTGATCTTCCCAAGAAAAGACTCACCACTACAATCCATTCTGAATGCAGCTGCGACACTAGACGTTCATCGTCTGCAGATCCACTCTGTCAGTCCCTCCATTGGTTGCCTGTATTCTACTGTATTCAATATAAAAGACTTCTACTCTCATATAAAGCTATTAACCAAACTACACCAACATATATTTCTCTTACGTCCTAGAGGATGCTGGGGACTCCATAAGGACCATGGGGTATAGACGGGCTCCGCAGGAGACATGGGCACTCTAAAGACTTTAGAATGGGTGTGCACTGGCTCCTCCCTCTATGCCCCTCCTCCAGACCTCAGTTAGATCCTGTGCCCAGAGGAGACTGGATCATACTTACCGACTCTTCTGCTGCTCTCTCCGGGAGAGAGCAGCCAGGTCTGTTCAGCAGGGGGTGGGGAAGGGTAGTGACGAGGAGAGGGGGCGGAGCAGAGGCGGAACGGGGGCGTGGTCGAGGCGGGTGGGTGTGTGACAGAGGTATTTTGTCATTTAAGCCACGCCCCCACCGCATAATGCCGCTATTATAGGCATTATATTGTAGGGGGCGTGGCTATGATGACGCGATTCAACAAGAATCGCGTCATCGACTGCCCGGACCGCCCACTTTACTTACTAAGTGGGTGGCTGGGCAGGGGGGAGCGCAGGGATCGGGAGACTTGCCTGCTTTTCCGGGAGGCCGGGAGGGTCACCCGATTTTCGGGAGCCTCCCGGCCATTCCGGGAGAGTAGGCAAGTATGGACTGGATGCACTGCAGGGGAGCTCTCCTGAGTTTCTCTGAAAAAGTATTTTGTTAGGTTTTTTATTTTCAGGGAGCACTGCTGGCAACAGGCTCCCTGCATCGTGGGACTGAGGAGAGAGAAACAGACCTACTTAAATGATAGGCTCTGCTTCTTAGGCTACTGGACACCATTAGCTCCAGAGGGTCGGAACTCAGGTCTCACCCTCGCCGTTCGTCCCAGAGCCGCGCCGCCATCCTCCTCACAGAGCCAGAAGATAGAAGCCGGGTGAGTATTAAGAAGAAAGAAGACTTCAAAGGCGGCAGAAGACTTCAGATCTTCACTGAGGTAACGCGCGGCAGTAACGCTGCGCGCCATTGCTCCCACTCGTACACACACAGCGGGCACTGAGAGGGTGCAGGGCGCAAGGGGGGCGCCCTGGGCAGCAATATTAACCTCAAAGGGACACTGGCAGTTGGATTAGATACTGCAGAGGCGGTATATTAATAAACCCCCCGCCAGTATAAATAATTTGAGCGGGACCGAAGCCCGCCGGTGAGGGGGCGGAGCTTGATCCTCCAGCACCAACCAGCGCCATTTTCTTCACAGCACACTGCAGAGAAGCTGGCTCCCCGGACTCTCCCCTGCTGAACATGGTTACAAAGGGCAAAAAAGAGGGGGGGGGGGGGAACATTTAATTGGCGCAGTGAGTGTATTTATATATTTATATAAAAGCGCTGTACTAACTGGGATTTTATTCCAGTGTCCGGTGGCGCTGGCATACTCTCTCTCTGTCTCTCCAAAGGGCCTTATTGGGGGACTGTCTCCATATAGATATATCCCTGAGTGTGTGGGGGTGTTGGTAAGTGTGTGTTGGCATGTCTGAAGCGGAAGGCTCATCTAAGGAGGAGGTGGAGCAGGTGATTGTGGTGTCTCCGTCGGCAACGCTGACACCTGATTGGTTGGATATGTGGAATGTTTTAAATGCAAATGTGGCTTTATTACATAAGAGATTAGACAAAGCAGAGTCCAGGGATAAAACAGGGAGTCAATCAATGGCTTTGACTGTGTCACAGGGCCCTTCAGGGTCTCAAAAACGTCCCCTGTCCCAAGTAGCAGACACTGGTACCGACATGGATTCTGACTCCAGTGTCGACTACGATGATGCGAGGTTACACCCAAGGGTGGCCAAAGTATTCATTATATGATTATTGCAATAAAAGATGTTTTGCATATCACAGAGGACCCCTCTGTGCCTGACACGAGGGTATGCATGTTTAAGGAAAAGAAACCTGAGGTAACCTTTCCCCCATCTCATGAGCTGAGCACGTTATTTGAAAAAGCTTGGGAAACTCCAGACAAAAAAATGCAAATTCCCAAGAGGATTCTTATGGCGTATCCTTTCCCGGCACAGGACAGGGTACGGTGGGAATCCTCGCCCAGGGTGAACTAGGCTTTAACGCGCTTGTCCAAGAAGGTGGCGCTACCGTCTCCAGACACGGCAGCCCTCAAGGATCCTGCTGATCGCAGACAGGAAACTACCTTAAAATCAATTTATGCACATATGGGTGCTTTGCTCAGACCGGCAATAGCATCGGCTTGGGTTTGTAGTGCGGTAGCAGCTTGGACAGATACCTTGTCAGCTGACATTGATACCCTAGATAGGGATACCATTTTATTGACCTTAGGTCACATTAAAGACGCAGTCTTATATATGAGAGACGCTCAGAGAGACGTTGGGCTGCTAGGTTCGAGAGCCAACACCATGGCGATTTCTGCTAGGCGAGCCCTGTGGACCCGCCAATGGACGGGTGATACCGACTCAAAGAGGCATATGGAAGTTTTGCCTTACAAGGGTGAGGTTTTATTTGGGGAAGGTCTCGCGGACCTGGTTTCCACAGCTACCGCGGGTAAATCTACCTTTTTGCCTTATGTTCCCCCACAGCAAAAGAAAACACCACAATATCAGATGCAGTCCTTTCGATCGCATAAGTCCAGAAGAGGTCGGGGCTCTTCCTTCCTCGCCAGAGGTAAGGGTAGAGGGAAAAGAATGCCTGCTACGGCTAGTTCCCAGGAGCAGAAGTCCTCCCCGGCTTCTACTAAATCCACCGCATGGCGCTGGGGCTCCACTGAGGGAGTCCGCGCCGGTGAAGGCACGTCTTCGACTCTTCAGCCACGTCTGGGTTCAGTGAGACGTGGATCCTTGGGCGATGGAAATTGTATCCCAAGGCTACAAGCTGGAATTCGAAGAGAGGGAGATAGTTTTAGCCGCAATTCAAAAGCTGTGTCAACAGTAAGTGATTGTCAAGGTTCCCCTAGTTCAACAGGGGAAGGGGTACTATTCAACCCTGTTTGTGGTTCCGAAACCGGATGGCTCGGTCAGACCCATTCTAAATCTAAAATCCCTAAACCTGTACTTGAAAAAGTTCAAATTCAAGATAGAATCACTCCGGGCAGTTATCTCCAGCCTGGAATGGTGTCACTGGACATAAAGGATGCATACCTTCATGTCCCCATATATCCCCCTCATCAGGCGTACCTGAGATTCGCTGTACAGGATTGTCATTACCAGTTTCAGACGTTGCCGTTTGGGCTTTCCACGGCCCCGAGGATTTTCACCAAGGTAATGGCGGAAATGATGGTGCTCCTGCGCAGGCAGGGAGTCACAATTATCCCGTACTTGGACGATCTCCTGATAAAAGCGAGATCGAGAGATCAGTTGCTGATAAGCGTGTCACTCTCCCTGAGAGTGCTGCAGCAGCATGGCTGGATTCTAAATCTACCAAAGTCACAGTTGGTTACAACGACTCGGCTATCGTTCTTAGGCATGATTCTGGACACGGAACAAAAGAGGGTTTTTCTCCCAATGGAAAAAGCCCAGGAACTCCAGAACATGGTCAGAAACCTGTTAAAACCGAACAGAGTGTCAGTTCATCAATACACTCGAGTACTGGGAAAAATGGTGGCGACCTACGAGGCCATCCCCTTCGGCAGGTTTCATGCGAGGACATTTCAGTGGGACCTTCTGGACAAGTGGTCCGGGTCCCATCTTCAAATTCATCAGAAAATAAGCCTGTCCCCCAGGGCCAGGGTATCTCTCCTGTGGTGGCTGCAGAGTGCTCACCTTCTAGAGGGTCGCAGGTTCGGCATTCAAGACTGGGTTCTGGTGACCACGGACGCGAGCCTCCGAGGATGGGGAGCAGTCACACAAGGAAGAAATTTTCAGGGAACATGGTCAAGCCAGGAGGCTTGTCTACACATCAACATACTGGAATTAAGGGCCATATACAACGGCCTACGACAAGCGGAGAATCTTCTTCGCGACCTACCGGTTCTGATTCAATCAGACAACGTCACAGCCGTGGCTCATGTAAACCGCCAAGGCGGGACAAGGAGCAGAGTGGCAATGGCTGAAGCCACCAGGATTCTTTCGCTGGGCGGAAAATCAGCGCTCTGTCAGCAGTCTTCATTCCGGGAGTGGACACGATCTCCATCCAGGAGAGTGGGGACTTCATCAAGAAGTTTTTGCAGAGATAACAAGTCTTTGGGGACTTCCTCAAATAGACATGATGGCGTCATGCCTCAACAAGAAGCTTTGGAGGTATTGTGCCAGGTCAAGGGACCCTCAAGCAGCAGCGGTAGATGCCCTGGTGACACCATGGGTGTTTCAGTCGGTCTATGTGTTCCCTCCTCTTCCTCTCAAAAATATTGAGAATCATAAGACGAAAAAGAGTCCAGACAAAACTCATTGTTCCAGATTGGCCTCGAAGGGCCTGGTATTCAGATCTTCAGGAGATGCTCACAGAAGATCCATGGCCTCTTCCTCTCAGGGAAGACCTGTTGCAGCAGGGGCCCTGCGTGTGCCAAGACTTACCGCGGTTACGTTTGACGGCATGGCGGTTGAACACCGAATCCTAGCTGGGAAAGGTATTCCGGAGGAAGTCATCCCTACTCTGATAAAGGCTAGGAAGGAGGTGACGGCGAAACATTATCACCGTATCTGGAGGAAGTATGTATCTTGGTGTGAAGCCAAGAATGCTGCTACGGAAGATTTCCACCTGGGCCGTTTTCTCCACTTTCTACAGACAGGAGTGGATATGGGCCTGAAGTTAGGCTCCATTGAGGTACAGATTTCGGCCCTATCTATATTCTTTCAGAAGGAATTGGCTTCTCTCCCAGAAGTCCAGACTTTTGTAAAGGGAGTGCTACACATCCAGCCTCCTTTTGTGCCCCCAGTAGCACCATGGGACCTTAACGTGGTGTTACAGTTCCTAAAATCTCACTGGTTTGAGCCTCTTCAAACAGTTGAATTGAAATTTCTCACTTGGAAGATGGTCATGTTGTTGGCCTTGGCATCTGCAAGGCGGGTGTCCGAATTGGCGGCTTTGTCTCACAAAAGCCCCTATCTGATTTTCCATGTGGATAGAGCAGAGTTGAGGACTCGTCCTCAATTTTTGCCTTAGGTGGTTTCATCGTTTCATATGAACCAACCTATTGTGGTGCCTGTGGCTACGGGAGACTTGGAGGATTCCAAGTCCCTTGATGTAGTCAGGGCCTTAAAAATGTATGTAGCCAGGACGGCTCGGGTTAGGAAAACAGAGGCACTGTTTGTCCTGTATGCAGCCAACAAGGTTGGCGCTCCTACTTCTAAGCAGACTATTGCTCGCTGGATCTGTAACACGATTCAGCAGGCTCATTCTATGGCTGGATTGCCGTTACCAAATTCGGTAAAGGCCCATTCCACTAGAAAGGTGGGCTCTTCTTGGGCGGCTGCCCGAGGCGTCTCGGCTTTACAGTTTTGCCGAGCAGCTACTTGGTCGGGTTCAAACACCTATGCAAAATTCTACAAGTTTGATACCCTGGCTGATGAGGACCTCATGTTTGCTCAATCGGTGCTGCAGAGTCATCCGCACTCTCCCGCCCGGTCTGGAGCTTTGGTATAATCCCCATGGTCCTTACGGAGTCCCCAGCATCCTCTAGGACGTAAGAGAAAATAAGATTTTAAACCTACCGGTAAATCTTTTTCTCCTAGTCCGTAGAGGATGCTGGGCGCCCGTCCCAGTGCAGACATATTTCTGCAAGGCTTGTATATAGTTGTTGCTTACATAAGGGTTATGTTACAGTTGAGATCAGTCTTTAGCTGATACTATTTTGTTCATACTGTTAACTGGTTCGTATATTCCAGGTTATACGGTGTGGATGGTGTGGGCTGGTATGAATCTTGCCCTTAGATTAACAAAAATCCTTTCCTCGTACTGTCCCCCTCCTCTGGGCACAGTTTCTCTAACTGAGGTCTGGAGGAGGGGCATAGAGGGAGGAGCCAGTGCACACCCATTCTAAAGGCTTTAGAGTTCCCATGTCTCCTGCGGAGCCCGTCTATACCCCATGGTCCTTACGGAGTCCCCAGCATCCTCTACGGACTAGGAGAAAAAGATTTACCGGTAGGTTTAAAATCTTATTTTCTTTTCTTATCTCAAAATATCTCCAAACTCGACCTCTCCACTCCAAGATCTGCGTCTCTCATCTGCGCGGATCACTCCGTCCCATTCACAATTGCAGGACTTTCTTCGGGCTGCACCACCTCCTACTATGGAATGCCCTCCCACGCACAATAAGACTCTCCTCTAGTCAGAGCCGGCCTTAGCTATAGGCAGGCTAGGCATTTGCCTAGGGCATTCAAGCATGTCTAGGGGCATCCAAGCATGTCCCTGCAGTATCTCATGCTGAGAGGGACAGTCCGCAAACTAACTGTTACTTTCCAAATGTATTCAATCAGTACTTGTATAAACTGCTGTTTACATTTGTAAAAAAAAATGCACACTGTGCCTTAAACTGCCTCCGACATGCTTGAATGCCCCTGACTTGTGAGACCTCAGACAGACAGCAGAAGCCCAGTAAATGCAATTCCTGGACCTGTGACATTTTTACTGACTATATAAGGTTATTACTGGATGGCTTCTTATGATACCACATGTGTATTTTGGAAGACTGCTTCACAGAAACCTGACATCACCTAATACTGCTTGTGCACATGGGGGAGGGGGACCCTGCCATCCTGTGTGTGTCCCTTATCCCTGTGCAAATGCCAGGTGTCTGCAGGGACATAACATGGGCAGTGTTCTCCCCACACTTTATTTCCTAGTCAGTCCATACCGTAAAATTCCCCTGCCATCTAGCACTGTAACGTGGTCAGTAAGTTGCGTTGTGCTATTTCTATATGAAACATCAGTGCAGCATGACTTTCGGACACATCAGACTGGAGGACAGAGCATTTAGCTCCCACAGTATAAAGTAAAGGGCATGCAGTTAACGGGAGTAACAGACACCAGCAAACACACTGAATAGTGAAGAGAATGGACAGTTTCTACATGTTTGATACTGATCTTTTTGTATAACCAGCAAGTGTGGCAGTATATGTGTATTGGGCATTACTAATGTGGGGCATATGTGTAAGGTGCATTACTGTGTGTCATTATGTGTATTATGGGCATTACTAATGTGGGGCATATGTGTAAGGTTCCTTTACTGTGTGGAATTATATGTATTATGGTCATTACTGTGTGGCATTGTGCAGAGTTGAACTGGCCCACAGGGTAACCCCCCGGTGGGCCCCACTACCTGAGCGTTGCAGGTACAGATGCAGAACTAGTGGCGGAGCTAGGGGGCACCAGACAAAATTTTGCCTAGGGCATCAAATTGGCTAGGGCCGGCTCTGCCTCTAGTCTCCAAACTTTCAAGCGATCCCTGAAAACTCACCTCTTCAGGCATGCGTATCAAATTCATGAACCGGCCACATGACCTTCAGAAGCAGTCATATCTAATTACACCCCATCAGGACTGTCTCTGGTGGGACCACTATGCTATAGATAGTGCCTATATTTTATGTATCCTTCCTATTGAGTGTAAGCTTGCAAGCAGGGCCTTCCTACCTCTATGTCTGTCTGTTATTACCCAGTTTGTCTTATCCCTGTTGATTCCAATTGTAAAGCGCAACGGAATATGCTGCGCTGTATAAGAAACTGTAAATAAATAAAATAGACTACAGAGATTACAGCAAATTGGCTGGCTGAGACTTGTGGTTCCACCCAGAGATTCCTGCTGAAGTGAGAACTGTACTTACCTATTGAGGGGGAAGTAGCATCCTGACTCGTGACCTAATTCGTGTTTGTACACACTCGCCTGCGCACGGAATTGCTAGTGAATCAGCCGCCCAGAGAAGAATACAGATGCCCACTGGAGCCATCGCACAATCATCAGTATCTGCGCACACGTACGTAGCGTCGCTGCAGTATCGAGGAACATCGAGTGAATCTGTAGTCACGCAGACTGGCCGCGGCAGTACTGCCGCTGGTGCTATGATTCTCTGCATACATGATGTCACCTGAAGGCATATACACACGCCCCGAAAACGGGTGTGACCCGCCTGCGTTTTTGCCGTTATGTCCTCGCCCAAATGGTCTCTTTCCGTCACTTTGCGGGCGCACAGTCATTGACTACATCTCCTTTAGATTGTAAGCTCCTGTGACCAGGGCACTCTCACCCTCTGTTTCTTTGCAACCTCCTATTTTATCATTGTATATCCAAATGCATCTTTACAGAGCTGTGGACTATTCAGTAGGGGTTTGGTATGATGTACCGCTGCGCAGTATACCGCATCGGCATCCCAAGCGGTGGATGACGGCAACGGGACGGGCACAACTAAGCCCCTTGCGGGCTCGCCACAGGTTATATTCTCCCTCTACGGGTGTTGTGGACACCCATAAAGCGGGAACCACCTATGGTGCCCCCGTCGGGATCCCAGCGTCTATAGGGGGTAATTCTGAGTTGATCGCAGCAGCAAGTTTGTTAGCAATTGGGCAAAACCATGTGCACTGCAGGAGGGGGAGCATATATAACATGTGCAGAGAGAGTTAGATTTGGGTGGGTTATATTGTTTCTGTGCAGGGTAAATACTGGCTGCTTTATTTTTACACTGCAATTTAGATTTCAGTTTGAATACACCACACCCAAATGTAACTCTCTCTGCACATGTTATATCTGCCCCACCTGCAGTACACATGGGCCCTCATTCCGAGTTGTTCGCTCGCTAGCTGCTTTTAGCAGCATTGCACACGCTAGGCCGCCGCCCTCTGGGAGTGTATCTTAGCTTAGCAGAAGTGCGAACGAAAGATTAGCAGAACTGCTACTAAATATTTCCCTGCAGTTTCTGAGTAGCTCCAGACCTACTCCTAGATTGCGATCACCTCGGTCCGTTTAGTTCCTGGTTTGACGTCACAAACACGCATAGGCGTGCGCACGGGGGGTGCCTGGTGCGCACAGGCACCCCCTAATGTCCGGCACCCCTTGCACGTTACGCCTGCGCTCCGGTCATTGCTGTCTGTGTGCTGCTGTTGTAGCAGTGTGTGTGCTACTGCTACTACAGCAGCACACTGATAGCGATGATCGGATATAACCTAGTCCTCCTGGATCCTGCATCGCTCGCTGGTGCTGCCCTTACAGCATGCTTTCACCCCCCTCCCGCTGCGCCGCCGCCGGTCACACCACTCACACAGTGACAGCTGACAGCTCCCTGTCAGCTGCACTGAACCTAAACGGCTTCTTCGTGGATGGGTGGGCTGGCCGCACAGCCCAGCCTACCCACCGTCATCATCCGACTGCCTCGCGGTGTGACGTGCTGACGTCACACCGCGCGCCCTCCCCTCTTCTACCTTCCTCCTTTCCCGCTCTGCGCTGTGGGCTGTTTTCCAGGCTCCCGCCCGTGCTCATTTGCAGTGGCATTGGCAGTTAGTATTGTGTGCCTGCCCTGCCGTTTTCTACCGCTGCAGGAGAGGAGTCGGTGCCTGCTGCCTGAGCCTTCAGAATGTGAGTGATAGACTCACTCAGTCACTGTCTGTGTGCACCAAGGTCCAGGGCAAAGTTCAGGCCAGACAGGGTGTGGGGGTGGGATAAAACTTAGAAAATATAGGGTTATTATTAATATATATTATAAATATATCTCATTGCCGTATTCTGCAATATGCACGTCACTCCAAGATTGGTAGAAAAAAGTTGATGTTTAGTCCATGTTAAATGAGCATCATACTACAAAAGTGCTGAGTGCAGCCTGCTTATAGTTGCACTCGGCACTTTTGTAGTATGATGGGGGATTATATTATTTGAGCACGAGCACACAGGTATATGTATGTGTATATCTATATACATATATATGCATATATATATATCTCTATGTATATAATCACTCCCATAAAAGCACAACTTGCTCAGAAAGATAGATACATAAAGACCCCATTTATCAACAAGTTTCCTTGCTGGAAACTCGTTTTAGCTGGTAAATGGGACCAATTTCTATTTAACAAGGCTAATAGCGCTGCTAACTATCAGCACTATTAGCCTTTCATTTTCCCTATACTGCTGCACACTAAAGTCTATTTAACAACAAGCGCTATTTCTGAAATAGCGCTCGCTTACCTAAAATGGCTTTGTTTGCTCCGGGCAGACGTTATGCACAGCAGTGTCTGTCCTGTGCTCCAATTCCCCCCTCCCGCAGCAATCCCGGCATACATCACAGCAGCCGGGTTGCTATAGAGACAGGACTCCGCTGCAACAAAACTAGTCAGCATGAACACCAAAATGGGTGCCGCGTCCAGAAAATCACTACCGCGCATGTGTCGGGAGTATGCATACAACGGCGCATGCACAGTAGTTAGGGACGCCGGCGAAAAAGAGCATTCCTCGGCGCTGTTTGGCCTTGACATACAGCGCAGATGGGTGTTTTTACGTTACCGCTTGTCAGCGACAGCTTCAATGCTGAATACAAGTAAAAAAGCACGGTGAGCACTCCGGTGCCCTCTGACTGGACAGATACAAAACTTGCGAGAAAAAGGTTAACAGTTTACCTTGACAAAGGGGCGGAAATTTCCCCGAAACGTTGGGAGTTTTATGCTATTATGTTTTAACACATTAGTTGCACTTTTAAAAGCCTCCGAGTGCATCTGTTTTTTCCTCGCAAGTTTTGTGTGTGTATATATACAGATAGTTGGTGGTCGGCACTCACTACGGGGGTCATTGCGAGTTGATCGCTAGCTGAAATTGTTCGCTGAGGCAAACAATCGGTACGTATGCGGCGCAATGTGCATGCGCGACATACTTTCACAATGGCCAATGTAGTTTCACACAAGGTCTAGCAATGCATTTCAGTCGCACAGGCTGCTGTAGAGTGATTGACATGAGGTGGGCGTTTCTGGGTGGCCACTGACTGTTTTCAGGGAGTGTGCGGAAAAACGCAGGCGTGGCTGGGAGAACGCAGGGCGTGTTTGTGACGTCAAATCCGGAACTGAATGGTCTGAAGTGATCTCAAGCGCTCAGTAGGTTTTGAGCTGCTCTAAAACTGCACAATTTTTTTCTGTAGCCGTTCTGCGATGAAAGCGTTCGCACTATTGCAAAGCTAATATACACTGCCAGATGTCAGCGAGGTCCCAGGCTTACAGATTGTTAGGTTTAATAAACCTCTGTCAGCCCTCACTGTACACTCTATTTAATCAAATTCCCTGTATTATTTAGATTGCATTAACTGCTAATATATGGTGCTAGTCATGCCCAGTAGGCGGGGCTAGGCACACCCAGTAGGCGGGGCTAGTCACGCCCAGTAGGCGGAGCTAGGCACGCAACTCCAGTCGTGCACCCCCTAATAAAATGTGCTGCGCACGCCTATGCAAACACGCCCTGCGTTCGGCCAGCCACTCCCCCGTTTCTCCAGACACTCCCGCGTTTTTGCCTGACACGCCTGCGTTTTTTAGCACACTCCCGGAAAACGCTCAGTTACCACCCAGAAATGCCCCTTTCCTGTCAATCACTCACCGATCAGCAGTGCGACTGAAAAGCGCTGCACGAACAACAGCAAAACTACTAAGTTTTTAGTTAAATAACTAAGCGCATGCGCCCTGCGTACCATGCGCATTTAGCAACAAATCGCAGCATAGCGAAAATTGGCAACGAGCGAACAACTCGAAATGAAAAAAAAGGTTTTGCCCAACTGCTAACAAAATTGCTGCTGCGATCAACTCAGAATTAGGCCCCTATTGTGACTGCCGGGATCCTGACAATCGGTATGTATGCTAACCGCACACGATTCTGTGTCTTTATAGGAAGGAAACTAATAACAAAATGTTCAAATACTTCCTTTGCTCTCCAAGAACCAGCAGCTGAGTTATTGTCTGAGGTTCAGGCAATTTAGTCTCACAATAAGAGACGTAGGAGTATATAAAGTTACAATAAAACTTTACAGGAGATGTCTATAGCCATTTGTGCAATCACGAAACCACGGCCGAGCCTTAAACCTGCTGCTTTGATTAATGTCATTGGACCAATCCTGTCTTGTGTCAGTGAGGTGTGGAGAGCAGAATTACCTCAGAAGTACAAAGCCTGTGACTATGGGTGTGCCTCGCTGCGCTGTGCCTGAGACGGCAGCTGAAAGGACACCCCAGGCATTCGTATATCATCAAACAGGAGAAACATCCGGAGTATGTGCGGTGTGTAACACAAATAGTGTAACTTTAATCATGATCAGATCGGGGAACACGGCAGAAATTACTGAGAACTTTTTCAGCTAGAAAATTAGCATTTGATTATTTACTACGTATCCTACGCTCAAATCCTGCAACAAGGCCGTTGCCTGGGTCGGGGTCAGGGCCGGATTAAGGGGCATTGAATAGGAACAAGGTCCAATTGTGAGAAGAGGAGGAGCTGTGACCTGTGTGGGTGTGGTCATTGCAATGTGGGCGTGTAAACCCCCCCCCCCCCCCCCCCCCCCCCCCCCCATAAAATGAGCCCAATCTCTGGCCAAATTATTAAAAATAGTAAAATTGCATCATTTTGTGAGGAAAGTAATTATTAAATTTTAATACTAATGCGGCTGGTTGGGCGTCAGCTGACCATGCTGTCATGATGATGGGCCTATTTTTATGTAGAGGCCTGGAGCTATAGTCCCTTCTGCCCCTCTGTTAAACTGGATCTGATCAGATTCCTCTACATCATCTTCTCCAAATTCCACTCCTGATCCATTGTGCATGACAGCTGTTCCAGTATAGCCCACTCGGGCTGAGGTGCCCTCAGGACATGATTCCAGATGTTCTGCAGAGGGACAAAGACGGCGCAGAGGACACTGAGAGAGAACACAGAATAATACTCAGATTTGTCAGTCTGGGTTAAACACACTCAGGGAAATTGGGCACAAGAATGTAGGGAATATGTGTGACATAGGTCGGGCATGCAGTTTAGACAGAGTGGGCCTGATCCTAAGGTAGACAGATCTCTCTGTCTGTGGATGCAAATAGCAAGATCATCCAAAGTCCACCCTCCTGCAGCTTTGTTCTACATTGGGCAAAGTGCATCGTTCCTTCCCACACAAGTGCACCTGGAACTCACTTTATTCATCGCATAAGGCTAGGGCCACACATAGTGGCCAAGCGGGTCCTGTTCGACCCACTTGGCCAGGAGGTTTTTTCTGTGTGCACACGGATCGTGTTCTGCGGGATGCCGCAGAACAGGATCCGGCCAGTGACGCACATGTGCACTGTGTGAACACATACATTGAAATGTATGCGTTCACATTGAATTCCCGCCGGCTCATGCTGCCGCTGGATCCGGCAATGGCGGGACAGCCGAATATGTGTGGGCGCCTGCATAGTCGCCCATGTGCAGTCTCCTTCCTGCCAAGCCCGATTGGCCACTATGTGTGGCCCTAGCCTAGAACAGAGGATGAAATCCGATCAGTGCCAACTGAGTCCTGTGACAGGGGGAGGGGCCTCACAGAGTGGAAGCATACCCTCCAACATTTTACACAGAAAAATCGGTACAAATCCGAAAAAGGGGCGTGGCTGTGTGTAAAGGGGGCGTGGTCACGTCCCTTTTCCTATACTTTCAATGAAAGTTTGGAGAGGCAAAAATCGGTACAGACCATGAAAAAAAGGTACTGTACCTATTAAAAAGGTACAGTTGGAGGGTATGTGGAAGCCGCTGTGCCTTTGTTACACCCTGTTACCGCACCCCCTCCTCCTTTACCTAATATGAATATTGATAAATGTGACAACTGTAGGAAATCAGGAGCACAACATGCTGTCACACACACACACACAATGACATGCTACTGCTACAAACCACACACCAATTCTGTCACATACTAAACGCGGTAGCCGTTGCGCGCCATGCCGGAACAGCATGTCATGGCCGGCAGTATAGCTGCTGAGGGTACCATATATGGAGGATATGTGCATATCTGAACTTTGCAGTGAGGTTTGGCGGTGCAACCCAGAGAATTGAATCAGCCCCTTACAGTGGATCAATAGCGTACAGGGACAAAACGTTCAGCTTTGGTCCTTATCGTCCTTTCACTTAAAAGGAAATGTGGTCTGATGAAGTGAATGTCTGATGAACACATTGCGATTTACTTATAGCCACTCACTGCAAGTAACTTTCATTGGCTTCACTATCCCTCAGTTCTGCTAAATTATTAAACGTCAAGCAACCAATAATTCATGAGATGCTTCTTATGAAAAGCCTGGAACACAGCGGAACATTAGGCTGTAACTAGAGATGAGCGGGTTCGGTTCTCAGAGAACCGAACCCTACCGGACTTCATGCTCCGAGCCTGGATCCGAGTCAGGTTCGGGTTGTCCCGCCTGACTCGGAAACCAGAACAAGGCAAAACGTCATCATCCCGCTGTAGAATTCTCGCAGGGTTTGGATTCCATAGAAGGAGTCGCGCGTCACCACCATTTTCACTCCGGCATTGGAGAGTGTAGAGAGAGGACGTGTCTCCGCCCTCTCAGTGTCCGTGTCTTGTGCTGCAACTGTCCAGTCACAGTGGTGGTGTCCTCTGCTGCCATATGTCCAATGCTGCTTTATAAGTCCAGTCCAGTGGTGGTGTATTGTGCTGCATCAGTCCAGTTGTGGTGTGTTGTGCTGCATCTGTCCAGTCACAGTGGTTGTGTCCTCTGCTGCCATATGTCCAGTGCTGCTTTATAAGTCCAGTCCAGTGGTGGTGTATTGTGCTGCATCAGTCCAGTGGTGGTGTATTGTGCTGCATCAGTCCAGTTGTGGTGTGTTGTGCTGCATCTGTCCAGTCACAGTGGTTGTGTCCTCTGCTGCCATATGTCCAGTGCTGCTTTATAAGTCCAGTCCAGTGGTGGTGTATTGTGCTGCATCAGTCCAGTGGTGCTGTGTTGTGCTGCATCAGTCCAGTGGTGGTGTGCTGTGCTGCATCAGTCCAGTCACAGTGGTGGTGTCCTCTGCTGCCATATGTCCAGTGCTGCTGTATAAGTCCAGTCCATTGCAGTGGTGCTGTGTTGTCCTGCATCAGTTCAGTGGTGGTGTCCCTGTGCTGCCGTATATGTCCAGTGGTACTGCCGTATATATGTCCAATGATCCTGCCGTATATGTCCATTGATGCTGTCGTATATGTCCAGCGGTACTGCCGTATAAATCCAGTGATCCTGCTGTATAATTACAGTGATCCTGCCGTATAAGTCCAGTGATCCTGTCGTATATGTCCAGTGATACTGCCGTATATGTCCATTGATACTGCCGTATATGTCCAGCGGTACTGCCATATAAATCCAGTGATCCGGCCATATAATTCCAGTGATCCTGCCGTATAATTACAGTAATTCTGCCGTATAAAACCAGTGATCCTGCTGTATAATTACAGTGGTACTGGCGTATAAGTCCAGTCCAGTGATACTGCCATATATGTCCAGTGATACTGCCGTATATGTCCACCGGTACTGCCATATATGTCCAGCGGTACTGCTGTATAAATCCAGTGATCCTGCCGTATAATTCCAGTGATCCTGCCGTATAATTACAGTGATCCTGCCATATAAATCCAGTGATCCTGCCGTATAATTACAGTGGTACTGGAGTATAAGTCCAATACAGTGATACTGCCGTATATGTCCAGTGATACTGCCGTATATGTCCAGCGGTACTGCCGTATATGTCCAGTGATCCTGTTGTAAAATTCCAGTGATCCTGACGTATAATTCCAGTGATCCTGACGTATAATTCCAGTGATCCTGCTGTATAAATTCAGTGATCCTGTCATATAATTACAGTGGTACTGGCATATAAGTCCAGTACAGTGATACTGTCGTATATGTCCAGTGATACTGACGTATATGTCCATTGATACTGCCGTATATGTCCAGCAGTACTGCCGTATAATTTAGGGATGTGTGCACTTGAAATTTTTCGGGTTTTGTGTTTTGGTTTTGGGTTCGGTTCCGTGGCCGTGTTTTGGGTTCGACCGCGTTTTGGCAAAACCTCACCGAATTTTTTTTGTCGGATTCGGGTGTGTTTTGGATTCGGGTGTTTTTTTCAAAAAACACAAAAAAACAGCTTAAATCATAGAATTTGGGGGTCATTTTGATCCCAAAGTATTATTAACCTCAAAAACCATAATTTCCACTCATTTTCAGTCTATTCTGAATACCTCACACCTCACAATATTATTTTTAGTCCTAAAATTTGCACCGAGGTCGCTGGATGACTAAGCTAAGCGACCCTAGTGGCCGACACAAACACCTGGCCCATCTAGGAGTGGCACTGCAGTGTCACGCAGGATGGCCCTTCCAAAAAACACTCCCCAAACAGCACATGACGCAAAGAAGAAAAAAAGAGGCGCAATGAGGTAGCTGTGTGAGTAAGATAAGCGACCCTAGTGGCCGACACAAACACCTGGCCCATCTAGGAGTGGCACTGCAGTGTCACGCAGGATGGCCCTTCCAAAAAACACTCCCCAAACAGCACATGACGCAAAGAAGAAAAAAAGAGGCGCAATGAGGTAGCTGTGTGAGTAAGATAAGCGACCCTAGTGGCCGACACAAACACCTGGCCCATCTAGGAGTGGCACTGCAGTGTCACGCAGGATGGCCCTTCCAAAAAACACTCCCCAAACAGCACATGACGCAAATAAAAATGAAAGAAAAAAGAGGTGCAAGATGGAATTGTCCTTGGGCCCTCCCACCCACCCTTATGTTGTATAAACAGGACATGCACACTTTAACCAACCCATCATTTCAGTGACAGGGTCTGCCACACGACTGTGACTGAAATGACGGGTTGGTTTGGACCCCCACCGAAAAAGAAGCAATTAATCTCTCCTTGCACAAACTGGCTCTACAGAGGCAAGATGTCCACCTCATCATCATCCTCCGATATATCACCGTGTACATCCCGCTCCTCACAGATTATCAATTCGTCCCCACTGGAATCCACCATCTCAGCTCCCTGTGTACTTTGTGGAGGCAATTGCTGCTGGTCAATGTCTCCACGGAGAAATTGATTATAATTCATTTTAATGAACATCATCTTCTCCACATTTTCTGGAAGTAACCTCGTACGCAGATTGCTGACAAGGTGAGCGGCGGCACTAAACACTCTTTCGGAGTACACACTTGTGGGAGGGCAACTTAGGTAGAATAAAGCCAGTTTGTGCAAGGGCCTCCAAATTGCCTCTTTTTCCTGCCAGTATAAGTACGGACTGTCTGACGTGCCTACTTGGATGCGGTCACTCATATAATCCTCCACCATTCTTTCAATGGTGAGAGAATCATATGCAGTGACAGTAGACGACATGTCCGTAATCGTTGTCAGGTCCTTCAGTCCGGACCAGATGTCAGCATCAGCAGTCGCTCCAGACTGCCCTGCATCACCGCCAGCGGGTGGGCTCGGAATTCTGAGCCTTTTCCTCGCACCCCCAGTTGCGGGAGAATGTGAAGGAGGAGATGTTGACAGGTCGCGTTCCGCTTGACTTGACAATTTTGTCACCAGCAGGTCTTTGAACCCCAGCAGACTTGTGTCTGCCGGAAAGAGAGATCCAAGGAAGTTTTTAAATCTAGGATCGAGCACGGTGGCCAAAATGTAGTGCTCTGATTTCAACAGATTGACCACCCGTGAATCCTTGTTAAGCGAATTAAGGGCTCCATCCACAAGTCCCACATGCCTAGCGGAATCGCTCCCTTTTAGCTCCTCCTTCAATGCCTCCAGCTTCTTCTGCAAAAGCCTGATGAGGGGAATGACCTGACTCAGGCTGGCAGTGTCTGAACTGACTTCACGTGTGGCAAGTTCAAAAGGTTGCAGAACCTTGCACAACGTTGAAATCATTCTCCACTGCGCTTGAGACAGGTACATTCCACCTCCTATATCGTGCTCAATTGTATAGGCTTGAATGGCCTTTTGCTGCTCCTCCAACCTCTGAAGCATATAGAGGGTTGAATTCCACCTCGTTACCACTTCTTGCTTCAGATGGTGGCAGGGCAGGTTCAGGCGTTTTTGGTGGTGCTCCAGTCTTCTGTACGTGGTGCCTGTACGCCGAAAGTGTCCCGCAATTCTTCTGGCCACCGACAGCATCTCTTGCACGCCCCTGTCGTTTTTTTAAAAATTCTGCACCACCAAATTCAAGGTATGTGCAAAACATGGGACGTG
The DNA here is from genome assembly GCF_028390025.1 of Pseudophryne corroboree. Taxonomy (NCBI): domain Eukaryota; kingdom Metazoa; phylum Chordata; class Amphibia; order Anura; family Myobatrachidae; genus Pseudophryne; species Pseudophryne corroboree. The sequence goes on from NC_086446.1 coordinate 772,334,169, forward strand.
CTGGAATTTGCCCATATTTAATGCACACACAATATTGCTGGCGTTGTCCGATGCCACAAATCCACAGGAGAGTCCAATTGGGGTAAGCCATTCCGCGATGATCTTCCTCAGTTGCCGTAAGAGGTTTTCAGCTGTGTGCGTATTCTGGAAAGCGGTGATACAAAGCGTAGCCTGCCTAGGAAAGAGTTGGCGTTTGCGAGATGCTGCTACTGGTGCCGCCGCTGCTGTTCTTGCGGCGGGAGTCCATACATCTACCCAGTGGGCTGTCACAGTCATATAGTCCTGACCCTGCCCTGCTCCACTTGTCCACATGTCCGTGGTTAAGTGGACATTGGGTACAACTGCATTTTTTAGGACACTGGTGAGTCTTTTTCTGACGTCCGTGTACATTCTCGGTATCGCCTGCCTAGAGAAGTGGAACCTAGATGGTATTTGGTAACGGGGGCACACTGCCTCAAGAAATTGTCTAGTTCCCTGTGAACTAACGGCGGATACCGGACGCACGTCTAACACCAACATAGTTGTCAAGGCCTCAGTTATCCGCTTTGCAACAGGATGACTGCTGTGATATTTCATCTTCCTCGCAAAGGACTGTTGGACAGTCAATTGCTTGGTGGAAGTAGTAAAAGTGGGCTTACGACTTCCCCTCTGGGATGACCATCGACTCCCAGCAGCAACAACAGCAGCGCCAGCAGCAGTAGGCGTTACACGCAAGGATGCATCGGAGGAATCCCAGGCAGGAGAGGACTCGTCAGAATTGCCAGTGACATGGCATGCAGGACTATTGGCATTCCTGGGGAAGGAGGAAATTGACACTGAGGGAGTTGGTGGGGTGGTTTGCGTGAGCTTGGTTACAAGAGGAAGGGATTTACTGGTCAGTGGACTGCTTCCGCTGTCGCCCAAAGTTTTTGAACTTGTCACTGACTTATTATGAATGCGCTGCAGGTGACGTATAAGGGAGGATGTTCCGAGGTGGTTAACGTCCTTACCCCTACTTATTACAGCTTGACAAAGGCAACACACGGCTTGACAAATGTTGTCCGCATTTCTGGTGAAATACTTCCACACCGAAGAGCTGATTTTTTTGGTATTTTCACCAGGCATGTCAACGGCCCTATTCCTCCCACGGACAACAGGTGTCTCCCCGGGTGCCTGACTTAAACAAACCACCTCACCATCAGAATCCTCCTTGTCAATTTCCTCCCCAGCGCCAGCAACACCCATATCCTCCTCATCCTGGTGTACTTCAACACTGACATCTTCAATCTGACTATCAGGAACTGGACTGCGGGTGCTCCTTCCAGCACTTGCAGGGGGCGTGCAAATGGTGGAAGGCGCATGCTCTTCACGTCCAGTGTTGGGAAGGTCAGGCATCGCAACCGACACAATTGGACTCTCCTTGTGGATTTGGGATTTCGAAGAACGCACAGTTCTTTGCGGTGCTTTTGCCAGCTTGAGTCTTTTCAGTTTTCTAGCGAGAGGCTGAGTGCTTCCATCCTCATGTGAAGCTGAACCACTAGCCATGAACATAGGCCAGGGCCTCAGCCGTTCCTTGCCACTCCGTGTGGTAAATGGCATATTGGCAAGTTTACGCTTCTCCTCCGACAATTTTATTTTAGATTTTGGAGTCCTTTTTTTACTGATATTTGGTGTTTTGGATTTTACATGCTCTGTACTATGACATTGGGCATCGGCCTTGGCAGACGACGTTGCTGGCATTTCATCGTCTCGGCCATGACTAGTGGCAGCAGCTTCAGCACGAGGTGGAAGTGGATCTTGATCTTTCCCTAATTTTGGAACCTCAACATTTTTGTTCTCCATATTTTAATAGGCACAACTAAAAGGCACCTCAGGTAAACAATGGAGATGGATGGATACTAGTATACTTATGGATGGACGAGCGACTGCCGACACAGAGGTAGCTACAGCCGTGGACTACCGTACTGTGTCTGCTGCTAATATAGACTGGATGATAAGGAGATGAAATTAATATATATATATATATATATAATCACACTAGTACTGCAGCCGGACAGGTAGATATATTTATTATGTAATGACTGATGACGGACCTGCTGGACACTGTCAGCTCAGCAGCACCGCAGACTGCTACAGTAAGCTACTATAGTAGTATGTATAAAGAAGAAAGAAAAAAAAAACCACGGGTAGGTGGTATACAATTATGGATGGACGAGCGACTGCCGACACAGAGGTAGCTACAGCCGTGGACTACCGTACTGTGTCTGCTGCTAATATAGACTGGATGATAATGAGATGAAATCAATATATATATATATATATATATATAATATCACTAGTACTGCAGCCGGACAGGTATATATATTTATTATGTAATGACTGATGACGGACCTGCTGGACACTGTCAGCTCAGCAGCACCGCAGACTGCTACAGTAAGCTACTATAGTAGTATGTATAAAGAAGAAAGAAAAAAAAAAAACCACGGGTAGGTGGTATACAATTATGGATGGATGAGCGACTGCCGACACAGAGGTAGCTACAGCCGTGGACTACCGTACTGTGTCTGCTGCTAATATAGACTGGATGATAATGAGATGAAATCAATATATATTATATCACACTAGTACTGCAGCCGGACAGGTAGATATATTTATTATGTAATGACTGATGACGGACCTGCTGGACACTGTCAGCTCAGCAGCACCGCAGACTGCTACAGTAAGCTACTATAGTAGTATGTATAAAGAAAAAAAAAACCACGGGTAGGTGGTATACAATTATGGATGGACGAGCGACTGCCGACACAGAGGTAGCTACAGCCGTGGACTACCGTACTGTGTCTGCTGCTAATATAGACTGGATGATAATGAGATGAAATCAATATATATATATATAATATCACTAGTACTGCAGCCGGACAGGTATATATATTTATTATGTAATGACTGATGACGGACCTGCTGGACACAGTCAGCTCAGCAGCACCGCAGACTGCTACAGTAAGCTACTACAGTAGTATGTATAAAGAAGAAAGAAAAAAAAAACCACGGGTAGGTGGTATACAATTATGGATAGACGAGCGACTGCCGACACAGAGGTAGCTACAGCCGTGGACTACCGTACTGTGTCTGCTGCTAATATAGACTGGATGATAATGAGATGAAATCAATATATATATATATATATATAATATCACTAGTACTGCAGCCGGACAGGTATATATATTTATTATGTAATGACTGATGACGGACCTGCTGGACACAGTCAGCTCAGCAGCACCGCAGACTGCTACAGTAAGCTACTATAGTAGTATGTATAAAGAAGAAAGAAAAAAAAAAAAACCACGGGTAGGTGGTATACAATATTATATATATATTATATACTATTATATATATATATATATATTAAACTGGTGGTGACTGGTGGTCAGGTCACTGGTCACACTATCAGCAACTTGCAAGTAGTACTCCTAAGCAGACAATCACAATATATATTATACTGGTGGTCAGTGTGGTCACAATGGCAGTGTGGCACTCTGGCAGCAAAAGTGTGCACTGTACGTTATATGTACTCCTGAGTCCTGCTCTCAGACTCTAACTGCTCCCCACTGTCAGTGTCTCCCCCACAAGTCAGATAATATACAGTCACACTATCTATCACTTCAGCAAGTAACTAGTACTCCTCCTAATGCTCCCCAAAATTACTACTGTGTCTCTCTCTACTGTCTCACTCTCTTCTCTATAAACGGAGAGGACGCCAGCCACGTCCTCTCCCTATGAATCTCAATGCACGTGTGAAAATGGCGGCGACGCGCGGCTCCTTATATAGAATCCGAGTCTCGCGATAGAATCCGAGCCTCGCGAGAATCCGACAGCGGGATGATGACGTTCGGGCGCGCTCGGGTTAACCGAGCAAGGCGGGAAGATCCGAGTCGCTCGGCCCGTGTAAAAAAACATGAAGTTCGGGCGGGTTCGGATTCCGAGGAACCGAACCCGCTCATCCCTAGTATAATTCCAGTGATCCTGCCGTATAATTCCAGTGATCCTGCCGTATAAACAGTGATACTGCCGTATATGTCCAGTGATACTGCCGTATATGTCCAGTGGTCCTGCCGTATAATTCCAGTGATCCTGACGTATAATTACAGTGATCCTGCTGTATAATTACAGTGCTCCTGCCGTATAATTTAATTGATCCTGCCGTATAAGTCCAGTGATCCTGCCGTATAATTACAGTAGTACTGGAGTATAAGTCCAATACAGTGATACTGCCGTATATGTCCAGTGATACTGCCGTATATGTCCAGCGGTACTGCCGTATAAATCCAGTGATCCTGCCGTATAATTCCAGTGATCCTGCCGTATAATTCCAGTGATCCTGCCGTATAAATCCAGTGATCCTGCCGTATAATTACAGTGGTACTGGCGTATAAGTCCAATACAGTGATACTGCCGTATATGTCCAGTGATACTGCCGTATATGTCCATTGGTACTGCCGTATATGTCCAGCGGTACTGCCGTATAAATCCAGTGATCCTGCCGTATAATTCCAGTGATCCTGCCGTATAATTCCAGTGATCCTGCCGTATAAATACAGTGATCCTGCCGTATAATTACAGTGGTACTGGCGTATAAGTCCAGTACAGTGATACTGCCGTGTATGTCCATTGATAATGCCATATATGTCCAGCGGTACTGCCGTATAATTCCAGTGACCCTGCCATATAAATCCAGTGATTCTGCCGGATAAGTTCAGTGATCCTGACGTATAATTACAGTGGTACTGGTATATACGTCCAGTCCAGTGATACTGCTGTATATATATATATATATATATATATATATACCCTGTTGCAAAGCAGATTACTGAGGCCATAACAACTATGCTTGTGTTAGACGTGCGTCCGGTATCCGCCATTAGTGCAGTGGGACTGCAGTGCCAACCCTAGATGGGACAGGTGTTTGTGCCGCACACTTGTGTCGCTTAGCTTAGTCATACAGCCACCTCATTGCCCTCTTTTACTTCATGGCATGATGTGCTGTTTGGGTACAATTTTTTTTTAAGTGCCCTCCTGTCTGACACTGCAATGCCACTCCTAGATGGGCCAATTGTTTGTGTTGCTTAGCTTAGTCATACAGCTACCTCATTGCACCTCTTTTTCATGTTTGCATCATGTGCTGTTTGGGGCCTTTTTTATATTTACCCTCCTGTCTGACACTGCAGTGCCACTCCTAGATGGGCCAATTGTTTGTGTCACTTATGGCCCTTTTCCACCTACGTACCGTGTCCGATCCGGGATGTTTAACACGGCTACAACCCGTGTCGGCTCCCCCGTTTCCACTACACTTCGACACGGGTTATTCCCGTGTCTGATCTGTTTCCACTTAACCCGGGTAAGCTCTGTAAAAGCCTATTGCTGTCATTACAAATGGACTTTTTACTGTCTCATCAAGATGATGTCATCAAAAGGACCAAAAGGGAGGGGTGGGGCCTGCTCACAGCATTGCAGCAATGGACGCCGGTGCAGTAGCTGTGTCTAGCATGGAGTCGCAGACTGTTTGCAGTTTACTGCTGCTTTCTGCTACAGACAGCTTGATGCAGCTTTTCACCTTGTGCTACCTACTGCAGAGCTGGAGAAGGAGAGCTCAATTCTTTGCAGAGAGGGCTACCTATCGACGCAAATATTTGAAAAGGAGGAGAGCGCGTATATCATCCACTGTTGTTATTTCTTTAATAACAATGAACTGTACACCAAGCCGAAGAATGTGGATGAGAGATCGCAGACATGGGGAAGCATTCATGCAGACTATTCTAGCATATCAGGAGGAGCAGTGGATGTCAAACTTCAGGATGTCTCGCGCTACATTCGAGTATGTTTTGGAACTACTGTCCCCCGCAATAACCATGCAGACCACCAGGTTCCGTAAGCCCATTGAGCCAGCCAGGAGGTTAGCGATTGCTCTCTGGTGGTATGCTACCCCTGGAGAGTATCGCACAGTTTCCAGTTTATTTGGAGTAGGGATTGGCACGGTCTGCAAGATTGTCTACCAGGTCACGCGGGCATTGCTGGATACCATGTACCATCGCTTTATTTCCTTGCCACAAGGACAGCGGCTAGATAAGACTATAAAAGGGTTTAAGAAGCGTGGCTACCCACAGTGTGCTGGTGCCATAGATGGGACCCACATCCCCATCATCGCCCCCCATGACAACCCAGCAGACTATTACAATCGTAAGGGTTGGCATTCCATTGTTCTGCAAGCTGTAGTGGACCACAAATACTGGTAAGCACTGTTTCACTAATGTGTTTGAAATAGGCTTGGCCTGTTTTATGATAATGCATAAACCTTTATTTTTAGTTTCACAGATGTCTTCATAGGGTGGCCCGGACGGTCACATGATGCAAGGGTTCTCGCCAACTCCGATCTTTACAGTATTGCTGAGGACAAGCTTGGTGGATGGCTTTTCCCTCGAGAGGTAAAATTATTTACTACTTAAACTAATGTTCGCCCATAAACCAATAGTCAAGTTTTACCCCTGTAATAATATTAATGTTTTATTAACAGAAATCGGTGATCGTACATGGTGTGGACATCCCGGTCCATCTCATTGGTGATGCAGCATACCCATTACAGCGCTGGCTAATGAAGGGCTACACCCAGCATGTTCACTTATCCCCCGAACAGACATCATATACCCATGCCCTAAGTTCGGCCCGTATGGCAGTGGAGAATGCGTTTGGGCGTTTAAAAGGACGCTGGCGCTGCCTCATGAAGAGGAATGATGTGGACTTGAAAATAATGCCAGATATAGTAGCGGCCTGCTGCATTCTCCATAACATATGTGTGATACAAAAGGAAAACTTTCTCCCCGAGTGGAATGTACATGATCATGGGGCGGGGGTCACTGTACATGATGCACCAGGCTTGGTGGGGGGGCATGACGCTGCCAGCGAGTGCATAAGGGCCACCATTGCAGCTAATCTTCAAACAATGTTGCAGTAGAGAAAACAGACAAGTTTTTGTGTGCAAACAATTTTTGTTTATTTCGTTTTTTCAGTTATAAAAATTTGGTTCAAAAGTTGTTATTATATTTTTCCTTTTAAACAGTTGGCACACATTTTCTGAGGTAACAATATAAAATATTTAAGTGCAAACATGTCACTGTAAAATTCCACATAACGCAAGGGATCTTCAACATGTGTCCCTCCAGCTGTTGTGGAACAACATGTACCAGCATGTGTTGCTATGTGTTTCCACAACAGCTAGAGGGCCACATGGTGAAGACACCTGCCCTGAGGTAAAAGAGTAAAGTGCAAACAGGGCACTCTGTATAAAAAAAAACCTAATGTTTGGTTTGGCAGATATCGGGTCACCCCCAATATTTGGATCGCACTGCCGCACATTTTCTGAGGTAACATTATAAAATATTTAAGTGCAAACATGTAAAATTCCACATAACGCAAGGGGTCTTCAACATGTGTCCCTCCAGCTGTTGTGGAACAACATGTACCAGCATGTGTTGCTATGTGTTTCCACAACAGCTAGAGGGCCACATGGTGAAGACACCTGCCCTGAGGTAAAAGAGTAAAGTGCAAACAGGGCACTCTGTATAAAAAAAAACCTAATGTTTGGTTTGGCAGATATCGGGTCACCCCCAATATTTGGATCGCACTGCCGCACATTTTCTGAGGTAACAATATAAAAAGGTAGCCCAAATATCTGGATCCCACTGCCCATTTTCTGAGGTAACACTATAAAACTTTAAAGTGCCAACAGGGCACTCTGTAAAATCAAAATAATGTTTGCATTTGTAGGTATCAGGGTTGAGGATACAGTGCAAACATAACCTTAAAACACAAACATTGTTTTATAACCCGCTGCTCTAGGGCAGTTGTCTATATACCCGAAATTCTGAGGACTGCGGGATTTGTGTTGGGGGATTTGAGGGAGGCTCATAGTTGTATGGACCATATGGGTGCTGTGGGTAGGCTGTGTCTTGCTGTTGTGTTTGTGTGGTATTCCCTATGGTACGTGCAAACGTGCGTTCAAAAAATGTCATCTGCCTATCATGCATGGTCATTAACTGACTCATAAAAGTTTGATGCATTTCTTTTTCTGACGCAAGGAATCTCTCAAGCCGTGCATCTTCCTGGGCATTGAGCTCACTATCTGCCTCACGCAGGTGATCCAAGATAATGGACTTCATTGCTTTGACCGTTTGTTCTGTTTTGTTCAGTTTCTTTTTCCGCTGTGGAACGTTGTAGACTGTGAAGGAGATGAAACAGAATGTAAGCAACAATTTAAAAATAGCAGTGGTAGCATATACGTGTTTGTGGCCTTCTCCCACCTGCACACTAGCTATACTCTGCAACATTACCATGATTCTATTAAAAAATAGCAGTGGTAGCATATACGTGTTTGTGGCCTTCTCCCACCTGCACACTAGCTATACTCTGCAACATTACCATGATTCTATTAAAAAATAGCAGTGGTATCATATACGTGTCTGTGGCCTTCTCCCACCTGCACACTAGCTATACTCTGCAACATTACCATGCCTTTACATATAGGGACTGCTGCAACTGTATTTGTAATGGTAATACTTACTATTTGAGCGCAAAGTCGTGGTCTTGGGGGGTTGCGACGTCTCCGCCTGAGACTGTGGTACGTCCTCAATAGTGGCACTGATGGAATCATCATTGACGGTCGAGTCTTCAAAACTGCTGTCCGATATAAGCAGCGGGGATGATGGGCTGCATTGTGAGCTGGGAAGGCTGTGCTGTGTTTCGTCACAGTCCTTGTCGACTGACATCTGGCGACTGGCAGAGCTGGATGACGATAGTGCTATGGGATTTGTTATCGCAGTTTTGCCGAAGACACTATAGCATAGGTCATAATATGGCCATTCCATACGCCCAGCACCACTTTTCTTGCGGTTATGGTCGTGTACTTTGGTGAATTGTCTGCGTAGTGCCTTCAATTTGTTAACGACTTGTTGCTGGGTTTTTTGGATGCCCCTTTCTGCCAGCATAAGGGATATGTTCTTGTAGACGATAGCATCCTTAACTGTTCCAGTCACCTGCCTTCTTATTTCTTCCTCTCCCCGAATATTAAGCAGCTCCTTGATCTCTGTGTCTGACCAGATATGGCTAGCCATGTTGCTGTGCTGGAGCTTCTGCTGCTGTATATTGTCTGGAAGCTGCTGCAATAAAAAGATCTGTATGTACCCAGCGCGACTTCAGAGTGTTTTGTTTGCTGCCTCAATGCCTGCATGTGCCCAGCGTGTCTCCCAGGGATGACATCATCTTCCAGTGCCCCAGAAGCACCAATCAGCGTCTCAGAGCGTTACTCGGGTCTGAAAACACGTGTAATGACCGTTTCCACTGCACCGCTATCCGTGTCATTACCGTGTTCTACCCAGGTAAATAGCCGGGTTGGATTCCCGGGTCACTCAACCCGTGTTGACCCGTTTCCACCTACTAAAAATCCGTGTTGATGCGCGCCCCCGTGCAAAAACACGGGTAAAAACAGCTAGTGGAAAAGGGGTATTAGCTTAGTCAAACAGCTACCTCATTGCACCTCTTTTTCATCTTTGCATGATGTGCTGTTTGGGGCCTTTTTTTTATATCTGCCCTCCTGTCTGACACTGCAGTGCCACTCCTAGATGGGCCAGGTGTTTGTGCCGCACACTTGTGTCGCTTAGCTTAGTCATACAGCAACCTTAGTGCACCTCTTTTTCATCTTTGCATCATGTGCTGTTTGGGGGATGGTTTTTTAAAGTGCCATCCTGTCTGACACTGCCGTATAAATCCAGGGGTACTGCTATATTAGTCCAGGGGTACTGCTGTATAAGTCCACCAATTGCAGAATTTTTGAAAAATGACAGGGTCATGCAGGAGATGCTGTCAGTGGACTGAAAAATTGCGGGCCACTTTCGACATTCAGCCACTGCAGTGCCACTCCTAGATGGGCCAGGTGGTTGTGCTGCACACTTGTGTCGCTTAGCTTAGTCATACAGCTACCTCATTGCACCTCTTTTTCTCTAACGTCCTAGTGGATGCTGGGAACTCCGTAAGGACCATGGGGAATAGCGGGCTCCGAAGGAGGCTGGGCACTCTAGAAAGATCTTAGACTACCTGGTGTGCACTGGCTCCTCCCACTATGACCCTCCTCCAAGCCTCAGTTAGATTTCGTGCCCGGCCGAGGTTGGATGCACACTAGGGGCTCTCCTGAGCTCTTAGAAAGTTATATTCTTAGAATTTGTTATTTTCAGTGAGACCTGCTGGCAACAGGCTCACTGCAGCGAGGGACTAAGGGGAGAAGAAGCGAACTCGCCTGCTTGCAGCCGGATTGGGCTTCTTAGGCTACTGGACACCATTAGCTCCAGAGGGATCGACCGCAGGCCCAGCCTTGATGTTCGGTCCCGGAGCCGCGCCGCCGTCCCCCTTACAGAGCCAGAAGCAAGAAGATGGTCCGGAAAATCGGCGGCATGAAGACTCTGTCTTCACCAAGGTAGCGCACAGCACTGCAGCTGTGCGCCATTGCTCCTCTCACACACTTCACACTCCGGTCACTGAGGGTGCAGGGCGCTGGGGGGGGCGCCCTGAGGCAGCAATAAAAACACCTTGGCTGGCTAAAATACCTCAATATATGGCCCCAGGGGCTATATATGAGGTAAATACCCCTGCCAGAATTCCATAAAAAAACGGGAGAATAGGCCGCGAAAAAGGGGCGGAGCCTATCTCCTCAGCACACTGGCGCCATTTTTCCCTCACAGCTCGGCTGGAAGGAAGCTCCCTGGCTCTTCCCTGCAATTCTACAGTACAGTAAGAGGGAAAAGAGAGGGGGGGCATTAAAATTGGCACTGTATACAGTATATTATATAAAAGCTATTAGGGACATAACTCAGTTAGTCCCTGTATATATATATATAGCGCTCTGGTGTGTGCTGGCATACTCTTACTCTGTCCCCCCAAAGGGCTTTTGTGGGTCCTGTCCTCGTTTAGAGCATTCCCTGTGTGTCTGCGGTGTGTCGGTACGGCTGTGTCGACATGTTGAATGAGGAGGCTTATATGGTGACAGAACAGAGGCCGATATATGTGATGTCGCCCCCTGTGGGGCCGACACCAGAGTGGATGGATAGGTGAAAGGTATTAACCGACAGTGTCAACTCCTTACATAAAAGGGTGGATGACGTAACAGCTGTGGGACAGCCGGCTTCTCAGTCCGCGCCTGCCCAGGCGTCTCAAAGGCCATCAGGGGCTCAAAAACGCCCGCTCTCTCAGATGGCAGACACAGATGTCGACACGGAGTCTGACTCCAGTGTCGACAAGGTGGAGACATATACACAATCCACTAGGAACATCCGTGACGTGATCCCGGCAATAAAAAATGTGTTATACATTTCTGACTTTAACCCAAGCACCTCTAAAAATGGGTTTTAGGTTTGGGGAGAAAAAAACAGGCAGTGTTTTGTTCCCCCATCAGATGAATAAATGAAGTGTGTGAAAGCGTGGGTTCCCCCGTTAAGAAACTGGTAATTTATAAAAAGTTACTGATGGCGTACCCTTTCCCGCCAGGTGGATAAGTTACGCTGGGAGATATCCCCTAAGGTGGATAAGGCGCTCACACGTTTGTCAAAAAAGGTGGCACTGCCGTCTTAGGATACGGCCACTTTAATAGGTGCCTGTTGATAAAAAACAGGAGGCTATCCTGAAGTCTGTATTTACACACTCAGGTACTAGACTGAGACCTGCAGATAGTGCTGCTGCAGCGTGGTCGGTGACCCTGTCAAACAGGGATACTAGTTGGCAAACATAAAAACATATTAAAGACGTCGTCTTATATATGGGGGATGCACAGAGGGATATTTTGCCGGCTGGCATCCAAAATAAATGTAATGTCCATTCTGTCAGGAGGGTATTAGAGACCTGTCACTGGACAGGTGATGCTGACTTAAAAAGCGCATAGAGAGCCTTATAAGGGTGAGGAATTATTTGGGGATGGTCTCTGGGACCTCGTATCCACAGCAACTGCTGGGAAGAAATAATTTTACCTCAGGTTTCCTCACAGACAAAGGTACAGTCCTTTCGGCTTCAGAAAAGCAAGCGGGTCAAATGGCGCTTCCTTTCTGTACAGAGACAAGGGTAGAGGGAAAAAAGCTGCACCAGTCAGCCTGTTCCCAGAATCAAGATTCTTCCCCCGCCTCCTGTGAGGCCACACCATGACGCGGGTGCTCCACAGGTGTAGCCAGGTACGGTGGGGGGCCGTCTCAAAAATTTCAGCAATTAGTGGGCTCGCTCACAGGTGGATCCCTGTTTCTTTCAAGTAGTATTTCAGGGGTACAAGCTGGAATTCGAGATGTCTCCCCCCAGCCGTTTCCTAAAATATGCCTTGCTGACAACTCCCTCAGGCAGGGAGGCTGTGCTAGAGGCAATTAATAAGCGGTATTCCCAGCAGGTAATACTCAAGGTGCCCCTACTTCAACAAGGACGGGGTTACTATTCCACACGGGTTGGGGTACCAAAACCGCATGGTTCGGTGTGACCCATTTTATATTTAAAATCCTTGAACACAAAAATTCAAGTTCAAGATGGAATCGCTCAGGGCGGTTATTCCAAGCCTGGACGAGGGGGATTACATGGTATCCTGGGACATCAAGGATGCTTACCTGCATGTCCCCATTTACCATCCTCGCCAGGAGTACCTCAGATTTGTGGTACAGGATTACCATTACCAAGTCCAGACACTGCCGTTTGGACTGTACATGGCACCGAGGGTGTTTTATCAAGGTAATGGCCGAAATGTTGATACTCCTTCAAAAAAAGGGAGTTGTAATTATCCCGTACTTGGACAATCTCGTTATAAGGGCGAGGTCCAAGGAGCAGTTGGTAGTCGGGGTAGCACTATTTTGGAAAGTGCTACAACAGCATGGTTGGATTCTAAACAGTCCAAAGTCACAGCTGGTTCCTATGACACGTCTACTGTTCCTGGGGATGGTTCTGGACATAAACCAGAAATAGTGTTTCTCCCGGAGGAGAAAGCCAAGGAGTTGTCATCTCTAGTCAGAGACCTCCTGAAGCCAAAATAGGTAGCGGTGCATCATTGCACGCGAGTCCTGGGAAAAATGGTAGCTTCCTACGAAGCAATCCCATTAGGCAGGTTCCATACAAGAACTTTTCAGAGGGACCTGTTGGACAAGTGGTCCGGATCGCATCTTCCGATGCATAGGCTGATAACCCTGTCTCCAAGGACCAGGGTATCTCTACTGTGGTGGCTGCAGAGTGCCCATCTTCAAGAGGGCCGCAGGTTCGGCATACAGGACTAGGTCCTAGTGACCATGGATTCCAGCCTTTGAGGCTGGGAGGCAGTCACACAGGGAAGAAATTTCCAGGGACTTTGGTCAAGTCAGGTTATTTCCCTACACATAAATATTCTGGACCTGAGGGCCATTTACAATGCCCTGAGGCCGGCAAGGCCTCTGCTTCAAAACCAGCCGGTACTGATCCAATCAGACAACATCACGGCAGTCGCCCATGTAAACCAACAGGGCGGCACAAGAAGCAGGATGGCGATGGCAGAAGCCACAAGGATTCTCCGATAGGCGGAAAATCATGTGTTAGCACTGTCAGCAGTGTTCATTCCCGGAGTGGACAACTGGGAAGCAGATCTTCTCAACAGACACGACCTCCACCCGGGAGAATGGGGACTTCCTCCAGAAGTCTTCCAATAGGATTGTACACCATTGGGAAAGGCCACAGGTGGACATGATGGCGTCCCGCCTCAACAAAAAGCTATAAAAGATATTGCACCGGGTCAAGGGACCCTCAGGCGATAGCTATGGACGCTCTGGTAACACCGTGGGTGTACCAGTCGGTTTATGTGTTCTCCCCTCTGCCTCTCATACCAAAGGTACTGAGAATAATAAGAAGGCGAGGAGTAAGAACGATACTCGTGGATGGCCAAGAAGAGCTTGGTACCCAGAACTTCAAGAATTTATATCAGAGGACCCATGGCCTCTGCCACTCAGACAGGACCTGCGGCAGCAGGGGCCCTGTCTGTTCCAAGACTTACCGCGGCTGCGTTTGTCGGCGTGGCGGTTGAACGCCGGATCCTGAAGGAAAAGGGCATTCCGGAGGAAGTCATTCCTACGCTTACTAAAGCCAGGAAAGAGGTTACAGCAACTCATTATCACCGCATATGGCGAAAATATGTTGCATGGTGTGAGGCCGAAAGGGCCCCAACAGAGGAATTTCAACTAGGTCGATTTCTGCATTTCCTGCAAGCAGGAGTGACTATGGGCCTTAAATTGGGTTCCATTAAGGTACAGATCTCGGCTCTGTCGATTTTCTTTCAAAAAGAACTAGCTTCAGTACCTGAAGTTCAGACATCTATAAAAGGAGTGCTGCAGAGTCAGCCCCCGTTTGTGCCTCCTGTGGCACCTTGGGATCTCAACGTGGTGTTGAGTTTCTTAAAATCACATTGGTTTGAACCACTAAAAACCGTGGATCTGAAATATCTCACGTGGAAGGTGGTTATGTTATTGGCCTTGGCTTCTGCCAGGCGAGTATCAAAGTTGGCGGCTTTGTCTTGTAAAAGCCCTTATTTGATTTTCCATATGGATAGGGCAGAATTGAGGACTCGTCCCCAGTTTCTCCCAAAGGTGGTGTCAGCGTTTCACCTGAACCAGCCTATTGTGGTGCCTAGGCTACTAGGGACTTGGAGGACTCCAAGTTGCTAGACGTTGTCAGGGCACTGAAAATATATGTTTCCAGAACGGCTAGAGTCAGAAAATCTGACTCGCTGTTTATCCTATATGCACCTAACAAGCTGGGTGCTCCTGCTTCTAAGCAGACTATTGCTCGTTGGATTTGTAGTACAATTCAGCTTGCACATACTGTGGCAGGCCTGCCACAGCCAAAATCTGTCAATGCCCATTCCACAAGGAAGGTGGGCTCATCTTGGGCGGCTGCCCGAGAGGTCTCGGCTTTACAACTTTGCCGAGCAGCTACTTGGTCAGGGGCAAACACGTTTGCAAAATTCTACAAATTTGATACCCTGGCTGAGGAGGACCTGGAGTTCTCTCATTCAGTGCTGCAGAGTCATCCGCACTCTCCCGCCCGTTTGGGAGCTTTGGTATAATCCCCATGGTCCTTACGGAGTTCCCAGCATCCACTAGGACGTTAGAGAAAATAAGAATTTACTCACCGGTAATTCTATTTCTCGTAGTCCGTAGTGGATGCTGGGCGCCCATCCCAAGTGCGGTTTATCTGCAATACTTGTACATAGTTATTGTTAACTAAATCGGGTTATTGTTGAGCCATCTGTTGAGAGGCTCTATTGTTTCATACTGTTAGCTGTGTTTCATATCACGAGTTGTACGGTGTGATTGGTGTGGCTGGTATGAGTCTTACCCGGGATTCAAAATCCTTCCTTATTGTGTACGCTCGTCCGGGCACAGTACCTAGCTGAGGCTTGGAGGAGGGTCATAGTGGGAGGAGCCAGTGCACACCAGGTAGTCTAAGATCTTTCTAGAGTGCCCAGCCTCCTTCGGAGCCCGCTATTCCCCATGGTCCTTACGGAGTTCCCAGCATCCACTACGGACTACGAGAAATAGAATTACCGGTGAGTAAATTCTTATTTTCTTCTTTGACTCATGTGCTGTTTGGGGCCTATTTTTTTAAATCTGCCATCCTGTCTGACACTGCAGTGCCACTCCTAGATGGGCCAGGTGTTTGTGCCGCACACTTGTGTCGCTTGGCTTAGTCATACAGCCACCTCGGTGCCACATTTTGGCCTAAAAACAATATTGTGAGGTGTTCAGAATAGACTGAAAATGAGTGGAAATTAATGTTATTGAGGTTAATAATACCGTAGGATCAAAATTACCCCCAAATTCTGTGATTTTAGCTGTTTTTATGTTTTTTTCAAAAATCATCCAGATCCAAAACCAAAACACGAACGGGGAATTAGAACAAAAACACAAAACACGAAAAGTGCTCTCTAGCTGTAACCCTTGCTGATTGCGCATCGTAGTGATCACACTCATTCAGAAATGGTGAATATGCTTCTACTACCAAAGGCCAATCTGTACAGCTCCTCCTTCTATCCCACTTGGGACAGACCCCTTCTCAGCCAGCTCTCTATTTCCGAACACTGTCTGGTGTGGACCTTCCTACCTTCAGATGCCACCAGTGTGGGTGCTACTGCGCTGACAGGCTGAGCTGTTATATAATATATAGGTTTGAAAACAGTCACAGGTCCTGTTATGGCACAGTGTAGGGTCTGATTTCATCTATGATCATAAAAGGAGCCAAATTATTTAATTATACCTAATACTTTTCAATACTGCTGTCTCCCAATAAAGCAGTATTCAACCTCCAACCCAGCCAAATTAGATTATTATTATTATTACATTTTATTTATAAGGCGCCACCAGAGCTGTCTTAACAGCAATGTAGGCCTTTGGGCACAGCAATGCACTGGGACCCCTACCCACCCATCAGAGGTAGGGGTGGGGAGTTCTATCAGCGGCAGCTTTGATGTCCCGCTCAGCATGTAGGAGCTGGAGAAATAATTTCTGCTAATTACTCCTTTACTGCACAGATGGGGCATGAAGGAGAACACTAAACTGTAGAAGGGGACATTGGGATGAATGAAGGGGCCAGGGTACGTGACTTCCAGGGTGGTAGGGGGTGTTATACACAATAGTGGAGTGGGCTTAATATTCATAAATTTAAAACTGCATATTAGGCATGTGGAGCTGAAGCAGGGACCAGCTGCTTGAAAGCTGATATCTCTGGTTCTGGGCATAGTAGAGAAAAGCTGCCCGGTTTCACCAAAAGAGTCCCAGCTTTTGGAGTATACCCTCAGAAAAACTCTAAGTCAGACAGAACTCGAGATATCTGGCTGGGAAGAGCAATTAACAGGCTTGGATGGGGACCACTGCTTTGAAGTCAGATATCTCTGGTTCCTCAGGGCCGATTTTCAAAAATCTGGTACCCCTGGAAAGAGGGGACCCTCAGCTATCAGCCTAGGGCCCTTTTACCTCTGGGGCCCTTGGGCAAGAGCCCATTGAGCCCATATGAAAAGACGGCCCTGGGCGCCACAAGTGTTTCGCAGCGCCATACAAAGGACAGTGCAGGGAGACAAAACTTAGCATTACAGTAAATAAATAACAGAAATAGAGTGCCGGTAACAAAGACGACCACAATTCTCATACATAATACAGCTAAGATGTAAGTAGTGAGGGAGTAATCATCGTACAACTAGGGGCTGGCGGCCATAGATGGAGATGAGCCTTTACCAGCAGGAGAAAAAGCGGTAAAGATGGTCGCTGAGTAGGAGAGAGCTGTGAGTGAAATGTGAGGAGAAGAGGGCTTTGACAACAAAAGGAAAGGGTCCTGCTCTGAAGAGCTAACAATCTAGTGGGAAGGGGCAACAGACAGATGACATGAGGTGCAAGCAAGCGGGAGATAGCCTGATGGCAGGGTGTAAGCAAAGCAGACATGGTCAAGGCATGAGGCAGAGGGATGGAGGAGCAGCCCCAGGACTGGGTTATGCATCGGAAGGGTACACTTTGATGAATAGGTGGATTTTTAGTGCCTGTTTGAAGCTTTGCAAGGTCAGGGAGAGTCTAATAGAGCGGGGGAGCGCGTTCCACTGAAGGGGTGCAGCATGGGCATAGTCTTGAACTCGAGCATGGGAAGCAGTGACCAGGGCGACGGTCATTGGCCAACCGTAGTGGGCGGGAGGGAGTATGAAGGGAGAGGAGGTTGGAGATGTAGGGAGCAGTGGAATTAGAGATGGCCTTGTATGTGAGGGTGAGGAGTTTGAACAGGATTCTGTAGGGGAATGGGAGCCAGTGTAGATTTTGTCGAAGGGGAGTGGCAGATGTGGAGCGGCGGGAGAGGAAGATAAGCCTAGCTGCAGAGTTCAGGACAGATTGGAGGGGAGCGAGATGGGAGCAAGTGAGGCCAGTGAGGAGAACATTGCAGTAGTCGAGTCATGAGATGACCAGTGAGTGGATGATAAGTTTAATTGCACTCTGGGAGAGAAATGGCCTGATGCAAGCAATGTTACGTAGCTGGAACCAACAGGATTGTGCCAGAGCTTGGATGTGGGGTGCAAAGGAGAGGGAGGAGTTAAGAGTGACGCCCAAGCAGCGGAGTTGGGGAACGGGGGAGATGATGGTGTTGTCAACAGTGATAGAGATATTGGTAGGGGGTGTTGCTCTGGCTGGGGGAAAGATTATGGGCGGTATTCAATTCTTTTCACCCCCTTCCACACCCATTCTGTTTCTGCTGACGGGAGTGGTATAATCATTTCAGCTTGCTACACCTTGGGTAGCGAGGGTGCAATATGTGCGATAATGGGAATCACTTTAGAAAGGAGATTGGGCGTGATATATCATTTAAATACCGCCCAATGAGTTCAGTTTTGTCCATGTTGAGCTTCAGAGAGTGCTCAGACATCCAAGAAGAGATGGCGGAGAGGCAGCTGGAAACCTGAGAGAGGACAGAGGGGGACAGATCAGGAGAGGAGAGGTAGAGTTGTGTGTCATCAGCATAGAGGTGGTATTGAAGGCCAAAGGAGTTAATGAGTGCACCCAGTGAAGAGTTGTACAGGGAGAACAGAAGGGGGCCTAGGACAGAACCCTGAGGGACACCAACAGGAAGGATGGAAGGGTGTGAGGTGGTGCCGGAGGCAGAAACAGAGAAGGAGCGGTTAGTGAGGTAAGAGGTAAACCAGTCAAGGACAGTGCTAGAGAGGCCAACGTTTTGGAGTGTGCGGAGGAGGATAGGATGTTCCACGGTGTCAAAGGCAGCAGAGAGGTCCAGGAGGATGAGCAGAGAGAAGTAGCCCCTGGATTTGGCCGAAAGCAGGTCATTGGTGACTTTCACCAGGGCAGTCTCGGTGGAGTGAAGTGGGCGAAAGCCAGATTGTAGTGGATCAAGGATGGAGTTGTCAGAGAGGTAGCTTGTGAGACAGCTGTAGAGCCTCAAGTAGTTTGGAGGCGAATGGGAGAAGAGAGTCGGGGCGGTAGCTAGTGAGTGATGAGGGGTCAAGGTTGTTTTTTTTTGAGAATAGGTGAGACCAGAGCATGTTTGAATGGTGAGGGAAAGATGCCAGTAGAGAGCGATAGGTTAAAGAGGTGAGCAATGTGGGATCAGGCAGTGGGGGACAGGAAGAGGAGAAGCCAGGAGGGGATCCAAGGGGCAGGTTGAGATGTGCTAGAGCACAGGTGCAGCTTGTCTGCAGACAGGCTGAGAGCGGCAGGTGTAATAGCTGCTTCAGAGAGGGATCCGAAGTGTCACGTCCAGTCTTGAGTACACCGTCAGGTCATCCGCAGGTAGTCTCCACAGAGGTCACATAAGAATACCTGAAAAACAAGACTGGACAAGGTATAGCTGTTATTCTGGGCTATGGGAATTCCTCGGACCAAGCGACTGCTCCATCTGAACTAAGCATTATTCTCTCTCTTCGCTTTTAGCCTGGAGCGGGAGGACAATATCCTGGCAGCAGGGCCGGCTGTACCGTTAGGCAGCTGCCTAGGGCGCCGGGATCTGGGGGGCTGCCACTGAGTCTGCCTATCTCAAACTTAAGGATGTTTCTGAAAGAAGCATCCTTGTACTTAATGCTGTGGAACTTGTAAGTCACACTTTCAACCGAAGGGCTGGGAAGTGGGTATTGGTGGTGGTTGGGGTAAGCGGACGTTTTGCCCAGGGTACTGAGAAACCTTGCACCGGCCCTGCCTGACAGTATTAGCGTTTGCCCACATGCGGATGACATCCCCTCATGCTGCATTCTGATGTCTCGGCCACTTGATGTAGGGGGAAGGGAAGCCTACACACTAGGTCCCTAGAAGAAAGAAAGTTGCGGGAGACTCCTGATTTTTCGGGTAGTACCCCGCACATCCTATTAGAGCGGGCATATCTCCTGCATCCTGTCTACTTCCTAGTGGGGCAGGATGGGGATATAATCAGTGGAATCACGGCGAGGCTAAACGGTGTGAATTGTGTCATTTTAGCTCTCCCCGCAGACCGACGAATCACAGCATTACGCTGTAATGATGGGGCGGGGAGTAATGATGAGTGAGCCCGGACTCCCTCCCCGAAGTAGCCAGCAGCGTCTCCTCCCTAGGCTTCTCAGAAGCCCGATTTACTACCTTATGCTAATACAGGGGTGTGTTCTTCTACCCCAGCTTTTACACCAGCCAAAACAACTGCCATCAGTATCAGCACGTGATATGTCCCCATGCTAGGTGCAAGAGATCTGTCATATACAGGTTTCCTTCCCCGCACACGTGGCTTAGTTCCACCCAACTCAGAATACGGACGTCCATAAGCAAAAATGCATACATTCTGCATCTGCGCTGGTGCTACTCTATATGCAAAAAGTCACTGCACAAGGATCGGTCCGACTCAATCAACCCCTCTGTATACATATATTGTCTGTATTGTGTCTATGAGTTACACGGGGGTAGATGTATAGAGAAGTGTACCCAGGGCCGGCAACAGAAATTTTGGAGCCCAGTACACTGAAATCTCTTGCTGGCATGCCAAATGTGCTGGGTGCCATAGATTGCACACACGTTGAGCTGAGACCACCTAGGGGCAGGCAATATATTTATATAAATAGACATTTTGGCCAATCAACTAATGTCCAGGTGGTTTGTGATGCAAATTTCAAAATTATGAGTGTTGTTGCGGGTTACCCTGGCGGCTGCCATGAGTCCTTCATCCTCAGTCAGTCATCCCTCTTTGATAAATTTGAGGCTGGAGAAATGCCGGATGGCTGGCTGCTGGGTATGTACCAAGTATTTGTGTTTAATTTTGTGCTTACCTCAACCTGCACATTATGTTAGCACTGTGTTTGTGCATCAATATTTTACAATGCTGCTAATCTCTGTTTTTCAGGTGATGGGGGTTATGGCTGCTACTCTTGGCTTCTGACTCCATTGTCCGCCCCTGATTCCCCTGCTGAACACAATTACAATCATGCACATAAGTCTACGTGGAAAGTGATAGAACGATGTTTTGGTGTACTGAAATCAAGGTTTCGGTGTCTGGATAAGTCTGCCGGGCTTTTGTTGTATAGTCCCTTAAAGGTGACTAGGATTGTGTTCTGCTGCTGTTTTCTTCATAACATGTGTTTGCAGCAACATCTGCCACATGATGATGATGATGATGAAGAAAACAGTCGGCAAGCAGAGGAGTTAGAAACATCTGGCGACACTGTGAGTACAGATATAGGGAGGCAGGTAAGGCAAGATCTGATTTTGGCACATTTTAGCGGTAAGTAAATTTGCCTGTCTGCTTTGTATATGAACAATTAAGGCACACCAATGTATTTTCTGTAGTAATGTGGCTCTTGCTCCCTCTTGAGCTAGTCAGCTGAGTGTTGTTTATTTGCTTGATATGTGTTTATGTCTAACTGTTCGGTATCAGTTACTTAGCTATTTGTATAGCGTTTTTGGTTAGTAATTATGTGTTTATAATGTTAAAAGTTTTTTTTTCACATTCAAAGGTGATGTTTGCCACAATACTACATAATAATTTAGTATGCACTAACAACCATTATTGTTTAGCCTATTGTTTGTGTTTGTTGTGTGTCGACTTTCTTCTAAAGCTGTGTTTGAAATATGTTACCTCATTATCACAATATAATGGACATTGAGTAATGTCTGCCAATTAGCCAAACATACATTGACTAACACCAACCTTACAAAATTGTTTACACATAATTATGGCTGTGATGTGGTAAACGTTCATGTTAGTAATGATGCTAGAATATTCCCAACACATGTGAGTGTTAACTCTAAGAATTTTCCTCTTACACTGACAGTTTTTTGCACATAACACATTGCACATCAATCACTTTTCACATTTCTTACTGTACAACATGTGTTTTCATTACAAATAACTGCTATTGTGTAGACCTAGTATTGTCAACAATGTGTCTCCAGCTGCAGGGTGGCCTATTTCTTAGGCTGTTCTTTGGTGGCTGATGTGGGTTTGGTTTGGGCAGTGGAGCGGGTTCGGCTTGATCTTCGAACTGGTGATGAAATTGGGGTCTGTGTAGGTGTGTTGGTCCCTGCGCTGGAACCTTGTTGGTGTTGTGCCAACAAATTAATATTTTGACTGAGGTTAGCCAGGGTTGCTGTAAGTTGTGTTGTGGCTGTTGTGTTGTTGTCTATGATGCGAGACCTGGTTTCTGATATAATTTGATTACTTTGAATTAACTGAATAAGGGCCTGTTGATGGCGATGTTGCTCATCCATTATGCGCTGAAAGGTAACAATAAGTTGGCTGTTATCTGCTCTCATCTGCTCCATACTGTTTGCGACTCTGCATAGCTGGACATTGAGCCTGCTTGTGTTTCTACACAGTCTCGGGAGATGATGGGGCAGACAGGCTAGGTATTGGGTGTGTATGCATAGGCAATCAATATTCTGTGCCTGTTGTTGGTTCCATGTTACCCAAAATGATGGTTCAGGTTGTTGTTGGGGGGTTGTTTGGCTCAATTGTGAGTGTGGTGACATTTGAGGTGGCGGCGTACTTTCCTGAGGCGTGCTTGGTTGGTTAACGTCTATTGCTTGCAGATGGAGGGTGTATGTTTCCTGTTCAGATTCCTGCTGGGCTTCCAAGGGCATGATGTCTGGTTCTGTATGGGGTTTAAGGGGACAACATTTGAGTGTATTCGAAAATTATGCTGGTTTTCATATTTAGTTTGACTTTCTAGATTTGTTTGTCAATCATTTTTCTAAAACAAATTAGGATGTTCACCAAGACTCGTATACACAATCTAAAAGGCCAATTATCTTGGTTTTTATGTTGAAAAAAATGACTTCAAAACAAAAGTGAACACATGTTTGACAAATACCCCACTTACGAAACAAACACACAGAGGTACAAAGTTTACACCATGAAAAAAAGTGATTTGTCACCCGCCATATCGTACTTGCATTAAAATATCAAACAGTAAATGACAATATGAATTCTATCACCATTGTGAAAGGGTGTGAATCTACCTGAAGCTCAATATTTTACTATTCAAATAAATAATGACAACACAATACTACTGTAAGGCGCAAGAGAACGCTCTAAATTGCCAAAACTTTTTTAGTGGTTTTTTGTTTTTAACAATTTGCAAGCCATGTGCTTGCTGCTGTGGATAAGTACTAGGATTATTACATTTTTTGGCTGATGTGTAATTTGTGTTTTGTGTTTACTCACCAGACAGCTGAGGGAAATGTGGTCCCGGTGATTGAGTACTCTCCAAAATGTGTTCTGGTGGCTGAGGCAACACAGTTGAAATACGACGTGGGGGTGTGCTTAATGCTGGTGTTGGTGCGACATCAGGATGACGTCTCTTGCTAGGCCTGGTCGTGTGGCTGCCAGACCCCTGTGAAGGACGTCTTTGTGGACTGTGATGCGATGTTGAAGTTCCTATGGATTAATGCAAACATTAGATTATTTTGATTTTTTGTGGTGGCCACATTAACAGGTGTAATTTTTGCGTTACCTGTATCGCCAGCATCCACAGCTCTTGACAGTGTTGCTTGTGTTCTGGAAGTGGTGGCTTGCTTTCGTACTGTAGAAATGATACATTGGTGTTTATGACCTTTAATTACAGTGTGTACTTTTGTAAGCAGCAACATTTAGTGATGTGGACATATGATTACCATTATGGGTACAGTTTCTAACAATACATTTAGAAACAATGGGTTGCTTCATTTTTTGTAAACAGGCTAATGAGGTTCCATTTCCAAAGACAAAAACATAGCCAAGTAGTCTAATTTTCCATGGCCAACAGCTGAATATACACACATGTATTACCATATATTTTACATTATTACATTAATGAGTAAATTTGAAAATACAATTTAAAAATCCGGAAAATTAGAAACATTTAAAAAAAAAAAAACATACAATACTTAGCCATCGACACTAACATATTGGCCACAAAGACAAGTAAAATACAGCAGACATTAAACAAAAAACACAAAAAAAAAAAATTACTACCTAACACCTCATTATACAAACACAAAATATTTTTAAAAACAAACACAAATATATAATCAATTTAGAACATAAAAATATATTAACAATACGATATCATTTAAAAAAAACAATTTATACATAAACATAATATGCTGATATAACAGATTGGTAAAAAAAAACCTCACCATCAGGCCTAGGATGATCCGAATCCCGCACATTAGTCGCACCAACAACTTCATGCGGAATAAGGGTTCGCACAGTTTCCTCCCACTCCCGATAAGACGCTATAAAGGGATGGCCACCCCCTGTTTGCCTGGCTGACTTAGCCTCCTTTGCCATCTTGGCCTTGACACGGCGCTTGATGTCGTAGAATCTCTTCCGACACGTGTCCTCGGTCCTCCTCACACACCCTCACTGTTTACTGCCGCTACTACCTTCCCCCACAGAACAGTTTTCCTGCGCGAAGGCACCTTGCCCGCATCACGCCCAAACAGCTGGCAATGATGGCGCATCAACTCATGCACCAAAGCCATATTTTCCGCAAAGCTAAATGTAAAATTTCTGCCCGTCTTGGTAGTGGTGCGTGGCTGCCGAGCAACACCACCATCACTGTCACTATCACTCGAGGCCACAGCAGCAACCTCACCCTCCTCCACCTCACTAACCTCCTCCGCCTCACTCACCTCCTCCACCTCACTCACCTCCTCCACCTCACTCACCTCCTCCCTCTCACTCGCCTCTGACTGGGACATAATAATGACAAACAACAAATAACACTAATAAAAAAAAACACAAAACACACTCCTCCACTACCACTGCACACCAACCACACACACACACACACACACACACACACACACACACACACACACACACACAAACACACACACACTCACAAACAAACAATGACAATAGACTGAAAGTAAAATGCACAAACACTAAAAACTACACAAACTTTAAAGAGACTACACAACAATTACCACAAGACTACTTACACACACAATACAGCACTCAACAATCGCAAGAAACCTCCAAAACCGACCAACAAATCATCAACTCCAAAACACCAACTTCCTCTCACCTCTCCACTAGCTAAACCCACGAGGTGCGGCTGGTTGGGGGCGTTTTTATACTAATGAGCACAGACACTCCTCCATGACAAACACAACCAATCACGGACGAGTGAAGAAAACGAAAGTAAGAAAATAACGCGGCCGGGAAGGGTCAAAAACACTGCCGTGGAAATTAAAGAAACTAATTTGTAAAAAGCACAACAAAATACGGCCGCAAAAACAAGAGTCGGCCGCGATCACATAAAATATATTACGAATGACATCGACATCGGAAAATACGAAAACACAAATTACGAACGCTTAGTAAATGAGTCGTAAAAAAACAAAAAGTTGCAAATTCACACTACCGTTACAGTCGTGTTTCAACTTCAAACAAATTCTGAACATTACGAATCTTAGTAAATATACCCCATTGTGCCTTATAACCAATATAGGGAAATGGCACTGGTAATACCATTTGAATGTATGTATCTCTCATTTATTTTTTCCCCGAAGAATGTAATAGCTACATAATGCGGGTAAGGTGGAATCAGGGAGATTGCTGGACTATTCAGGGAGTGAGGGAGATTGCTGCTATTTCAGGGAGTCTCCTGCAGAATGAGGGAGGGTAGGCAACTATGATTAAACCCCAGCAGAAAAAATGTGTCCAGAGAGTAATTATCTTTCGTGCATACAGCAACTGGACCAACACTACATGTTCTGTTCCCAGGCTCCTCTCTCAGGAATGATGCTGTCACTGTCTCTATGTGGGTAATTCAGACTGCATTGCTGCAGCGGTAGCGATCGCAGTCTGAATCACTTTGTGGAGTGCGCACGCGCAGCGCTAACAGTATCTCACACAGAAGCAACATCGTCTAATGTGTATGGGCCTTAAGTCCTGGGCTGCGCACAGACTGCACACACAGACTGCGTAGGGAACATAGGCCCTCATTCCGAGTTGATCGGTCGCAAGGCGAATTTAGCAGAGTTACACACGCTAAGCCGCCGCCTACTGGGAGTGAATCTTAGCTTCTTAAAATTGCGACCGATGTATTCGCAATATTGCGATTACTAACTACTTAGCAGTTTCAGAGTAGCTCCAGACTTACTCTGCCTGTGCGATCAGTTCAGTGCTTGTCGTTCCTGGTTGACGTCACAAACACACCCAGCGTTCGCCCAGGCACTCCCACCGTTTCTCCAGCCACTCCTGCGTTTTTTCCGGAAACGGTAGCGTTTTCAGCCACACGCCCCTGAAACGCCGTGTTTCCGCCCAGTAACACCCATTTCCTGTCAATCACATTACGTTCGCCGGAGCGATGAAAAAGCCGTGAGTAAAAATACTTTCTACATAGCAAAGTTACTTGGCGCAGTCGCAGTGCGAACATTGCGCATGCGTACTAAGCGGATTTTCATTGCGATGCGATGAAAAATACCGAGCGAACAACTCGGAATGAGGGCCATAATGTGACCATAGCAGCATAAACGCACCGTCTGGGCTTCCGCAGCGCCGCTCAATGCATCACCTTGGCTTGGAAGGGGTTAATGTTTGTGGTGGGAGGAACGTAGAGAGAGGGTCCGGGGGGCTGATTGGCTGGATCGTGGATAGGGGCTGGCCTGTCATGCATATAGGCTGCTGACCGGGTACTTCCTGCCTCTCTTCCAGCTCTTCTCGTGAGACTGCAAGTACACTCATTTATTATAGCAGATATCCGTATACTCTCTCATACTTCCTTAAATCTCCCTTTACACTTCTTTCACTCCCTCTCCTCTGTTCTTTTCCATTCTATATTCCCACTTCTCCTTGCTTTCTTTACCCTTCCTATTCTTCCCTTGTGCGCCCTGTGCCTCCCCTATGGCCGCCAGAATCCAACCCAGCCGCACCGCTGGCCTCCCCGCCCGGCTCCTGGACGCCTCTGAGGTCCAGCCAGCCCGGGGAATGCCTGCTGCGGCCGCCGGAGAGGTTCGGGCGCGCGCGGCCGGGCCCGGCCGCCCACTCGTGCTCCCCCGCGAGTGCGCTCTTCGTCCCCGCTGCTAGCCGCGGCGGGAGACGGAGCGCAGGGGGATAGAGGGCGCACGCGGTGGCTTGCCAGGGACCGCTAGTCGCTACACGCAGCCGCTCCGATCACGTGGGGCCGGGACGGAGCTCCCGGCCCACGGATCGGCGGCTTGCTGCCACCAGGGGGCGCATCACCCACCAAGATCCCTCCACTACTGGGGTTACTGGGCGTGGCCATGGGGTCGCGCGGCTTCCAGACACGTGTAGTCTAGGCAGCGCGCGAGTGCTGCTTCTCATCCTGCCAGCTGGGGGGCCCAGATGAGGCCTGACACATCTGGCAGGCTCTCCCCTTCGGCCGGTCAGGTCCGGCCTGCGCCCTCCCCTGACAGAGGGAGCGTCGCCCCCGCTCTGCTGCTGCACATCCCCCGTTGCCAGTTGCGGATGGGGCAGGGCCGGTTAGAAGAGGGCGTTCTGCGTCCGCCCGCGGCGGGGCGGCCCTCCTGGCCTCTCCTGTCGTGGATGGCCCCGTAGCGCCTGCCCCTCCCGGATTGACTCGGATGGCGAATGGCACTGCTGCCGCCGCCCGTGGCCGTGCGGCTCCTCCTGGGGTCACTCACCCCATCAGGGGGCGGCGTGCACCGGCGGAGGCCGACCGTTCTTCCCCTCCCCACGTCCTGTCGGCACCTGCCGACGACGCTGCGGACGGTTTTCATTCCGACGTCGCGCTACCGCCTTCCAGTAGTGACGACTCTCCGGTTTCTCATCCTGAGGGAAATGCTCGGGATAGGAGGAGGTCGCGGTGCGGGCGGTTTGCGCGAGGTTCCTCGCAGCGGGACGGCTGTACCGTGATGCCCGACAGTGAGGGTTCGTCCGGGTCCTTGCTCCCAACGGGAGGTTTACAAACCTCCCGTGGGGCGCACGACTCGCGTGGCGGCTCTGATCTTCCTATGCCTGCCACTGCGGCTGCACCCTTGGTGGACGCCACCGTTCTGTCCGCCATTTGTGCCGCTGTTGTGTCGGCGGTGGCGCCCTTGTTATCCTCCGTACCCAGGGGACTAGGGCGGCCCGCTGCTTCTTTGGTGGATAGCATTGCGCAATCTCTTACCCCGCTTCTGTCCCCTGGCGCGACGGTTCCCCCACCTGCCTCACTCCCGGTGGCTGCGGGTCCGGTGGGGGAGCTGGGGAACAATGTCTCTTTTGTCTCCCCAGCCACGGAAGTCGTTTTCGGAATGGAGTCTGTCGGTGCATCCTCGAGTCGTCCGGTGGCAGTTGGGACAGATGGTGTTCCCTCTCGTGCAGGTGAGTCTTCATCGGACCCCGACTGGTCCAGGGGGAGCACGGTTACACCCCATAGCGGCTTGGGAGCGGGTACTCACTCCAGCTCCTCTAACATAGGCAGCAGTGCGCGTAGGGTTTCCAGCAAGCGCAGCATGTGCAGCCGCAAGCGCCGGGACACGGACTCTTCCCTTGCTTCCACGTCCTCGGAGGGTCTATCCTCCTCCGACGGCGGCTTGCACAGGGTTAAGCATCGCAGACGGCGCGAGCGTCGGTATTCAACCTCGTCCGCCTCCCAAATCTCGGTGGAATCGGACACCGTGCACTGCGCTAATACGGCCGTGCAACGTGGACTCAGGCCCCGGGTCCGGGACCGTATCCGTAAGGGCCAATATGTAAATATTTTCGCTCTTACTAGTGACAATCGCAAAGCCTTACTTTCAGCTAAGAAAAAAGGGGCAGGGCAGCGAGGACGCTTTGCGGTCCTACCCGAATTGGGTGCGATGTATGTTGATCTTTGCTGCTTGTTACCTGGAGACCCGCCCGGACGAACACATGAATGTTGTGCGGTATCAATTCCTCATACACGTGCTGTACCATAAGTACAAAGGGTCGGCCTGGCCTCGTTATGATGAGGATTTTCGGCGCAAACAACACGGGCGGCAGATCAATAACTTCGGTAAGAAAGATGTGGAATTGTGCTCGGAACTGACCCAGGGTTCGGCCGGCACTGAGGAAGTCGGCTCGGCGAAGTGTTGGGCAAACCGACCTGCCTCTCGTTTGGCCGGCTTTCGCGGCGGTTCAGGACGCGCGGGGCATGGCAAATGCTTTGCTTTTAATAATGCCCAATGTGACTTAGGCGGCCGGTGTCGTTTTTGTCACTCCTGTATCAGATGTGGCGGGGGCCACGGGATTAAGAACTGTCCCAGTCCAGCGACTGGAGGGGCTTCCGGACCACAGACCCGGCAGAGTCGCGCTCCCGCGGCCTCTGGCGTATGCCACAGCTCCCACCCCAATTAGACTTCGGGCGCTCATTCCCTGGACGCCCAATTCTTTTTATTGGGTGGATCACAAAGTTGTTACAGAAGAAACAAAACATACCAGGCAAAGTAGGAAGGCAAAGTACAGATGTAACTGCAATGAATTGTAACATCAACAGATTGGATCCATTTTTGAAATTTAAGGTAGTTTAAAGGGTTACTCTCGGCAACGGAGTGGCAGTCCGTCAAAGAGAGTTGGTAGTAGAGATTAGAAGAAAGTAATAATCGAAGAGAAAATAGAAGGAGTCAGGGAAACAGGGGAGAAAGAGCAAGTCAAGTCAGAATGAAAGAAAAGGAGGAGAGAGAAGTGGAGGGGTGGCCTCCAAAGACAAGAGGTTGGTGGAGCAGCAATGCAGGGTATCAAGTTACAAATGGGGGAGGAAGCCTGTTGTGAGGCTAGCCAGGGAGACCATATTTTATCAAATTGTTTAGAGGAGTTACGAATAACAGCGGTCATGTATTCCATTTTATGTACATACCAAATTCAGGAGATTATCACCGGCATTGGGGAGGGAGTCGGGCTCTTCCAGTCCGTGGCTATTTGGCATGTCATAGCCGAAACTACATGTTGAAATAGCTTGTTTTGGTGTCGATTGAGAGTAGGGAGAGTCATAGGGAGCAGAAAGTCTTGGGGGTCAGGAGAAATAGAGATTTCGAATAGGCGCGAGAGCAGGGCAATAAGCTCTCCCCAGATTTTAAAAATTTTCGTGCAGGTCCACCAGATGTGTATAAACTAGTGATGTGCACCGGAAATTTTTCGGGTTTTGTGTTTTGGTTTTGGGTTCGGTTCCGCGGCCATGTTTTGGATTCGGACGCGTTTTGGCAAAACCTCACCGAAAACTTTTTGTCGGATTCGGGTGTGTTTTGGATTCGAGTGTTTTTTTCAAAAAACCCTAAAAAACAGCTTAAATCATAGAATTTGGGGGTCATTTTGATCCCATAGTATTATTAACCTCAATAACCATAATTTCCACTCATTTTCAGTCTATTCTGAACACCTCACACCTCACAATATTATTTTTAGTCCTAAAATTTGCACCAAGATCGCTGGATGGCTAAGCTAAGCGACACAAGTGGCCGACACAAACACCTGGCCCATCTAGGAGTGGCACTGCAGTGTCAGACAGGATGGCCCTTCAAAAAAATACTCCCCAAACAGCACATGATGCAAAGAAAAAAAGAGGCGCAATGAGGTAGCTGTGTGACTAAGCTAAGCGACCCAAGTGGCCGACACAAACACCTGGCCCATCTAGGAGTGGCACTGCAGTGTCAGGCAGGATGGCCCTTCAAAAAAATTGTCCCCAAACAGCACATGATGCAAAGAAAAAAAGAGGCGCACCAAGGTCGCTGTGTGACTAAGCTAAGCGACACAAGTGGCCGACACAAACACCTGGCCCATCTAGGAGTGGCACTGCAGTGTCAGACAGGATGGCACTTCAAAAAAATAGTCCCCAAACAGCACATGATGCAAAGAAAAATAGAGGCGCAATGAGGTAGCTGTGTGACTAAGCTAAGCGACCCAAGTGGCCGACACAAACACCTGGCCCATCTAGGAGTGGCACTGCAGTGTCAGGCAGGATGGCTCTTCAAAAAAATTGTCCCCAAACAGCACATGATGCAAAGAAAAAAAGAGGCGCACCAAGGTCGCTGTGTGACTAAGCTAAGCGACACAAGTGGCTGACACAAACACCTGGCCCATCTAGGAGTGGCACTGCAGTGTCAGGCAGGATGGCCCTTCAAAAAAATTGTCCCCAAACAGCACATGATGCAAAGAAAAATTAAAGAAAAAAGAGGTGCAAGATGGAATTGTCCTTGGGCCCTCCCACCCACCCTTATGTTGTATAAACAGGACATGCACACTTTAACGAACCCATCATTTCAGTGACAGGGTCTGCCACACGACTGTGACTGAAATGACTGGTTAGTTTGGGCCCCCACCAAAAAAGAAGCAATCAATCTCTCCTTGCACAAACTGGCTCTACAGAGTCAAGATGTCCACCTCATCATCATCCTCCGATTCCTCACCCCTTTCACTGTGTACATCCCCCTCCTCACAGATTATTAATTCGTCCCCACTGGAATCCACCATCTCAGGTCCCCGTGTACTTTCTGGAGGCAATTGCTGCTGGTGAATGTCTCCACGGAGGAATTGATTATAATTCATTTTAATGAACATCATCTTCTCCACATTTTCTGGAAGTAACCTCGTACGCCGATTGCTGACAAGGTGAGCGGCTGCACTAAACACTCTTTCGGAGTACACACTGGAGGGAGGGCAACTTAGGTAGAATAAAGCCAGTTTCTGCAAGGGCCTCCAAATTGCCTCTTTTTCCTGCCAGTTTATGTACGGACTGTCTGACGTGCCTACTTGGATGCGGTCACTCATATAATCCTCCACCATTCTTTCAATGGTGAGAGAATCATATGCAGGGACAGTAGACGACATGTCAGTAATCGTTGCCAGGTCCTTCAGTCCGGACCAGATGTCAGCACTCGCTCCAGACTGCCCTGCATCACCGCCAGCGGGTGGGCTCGGAAATTCTTAGCCTTTTCCTCGCACCCCCAGTTGCGGGAGAATGTGAAGGAGGAGATGGTGACGGGTCACGTTCCGCTTGACTTGACAATTTTCTCACCAGCAGGTCTTTGAACCTCTGCAGACTTGTGTCTGCCGGAAAGAGAGATACAACGTAGGTTTTAAATCTAGGATCGAGCACGGTGGCCAAAATGTAGTGCTCTGATTTCAACAGATTGACCACCCGTGAATCCTGGTTAAGCGAATTAAGGGCTCCATCCACAAGTCCCACATGCCTAGCGGAATCGCTCTGTTTTAGCTCCTCCTTCAATGTCTCCAGCTTCTTCTGCAAAAGCCTGATGAGGGGAATGACCTGACTCAGGCTGGCAGTGTCTGAACTGACTTCACGTGTGGCAAGTTCAAAGGGTTGCAGAACCTTGCACAACGTTGAAATCATTCTATACTGCGCTTGAGTAAGGTGCATTCCACCTCCTTTGCCTATATCGTGGCCAAATGTATAGGCTTGAATGGTCTTTTGCTGCTCCTCCATCCTCTGAAGCATATAGAGGGTTGAATTCCACCTCGTTACCACCTCTTGCTTCAGATGATGGCAGGGCAGGTTCAGGAATGTTTGGTGGTGCTCCAGTCTTCTGTACGCCGAATGCCGAAAGTGGCCCGCAATTCTTCGGGCCACCGACAGCATCTCTTGCACGCCCCTGTCGTTTTTTAAATAATTCTGCACCACCAAATTCAATGTATGTGCAAAACATGGGACGTGATGGAATTTGCCCAGATGTAATGCACGCACAATATTGCTGGCGTTGTCCGATGTCACAAATCCCCAGGAGAGTCCAATTGGGGTAAGCCATTCTGCGATGATCTTCCTCAGTTGCCGTAAGAGGTTTTCAGCTGTGTGCCTATTCTGGAAAGCGGTGATACAAAGCGTAGCCTGCCTAGGAACGAGTTGGCGTTTGCGAGATGCTGCTACTGGTGCCGCCGCTGCTGTTCTTGCTGCGGGAGGCAATACATCTACCCAGTGGGCTGTCACAGTCATATAGTCCTGAGTCTGCCCTGCTCCACTTGTCCACATGTCCGTGGTTAAGTGGACATTGGGTACAACTGCATTTTTTAGGACACTGGTGAGTCTTTTTCTGAGGTCTGTGTACATTTTCGGTATCGCCTGCCAAGAGAAATGGAACCTAGATGGTATTTGGTACCGGGGACACAGTACCTCAATCAAGTCTATAGTTGGCTCTGAATTAACGATGGATACCGGAACCACGTTTCTCACTGCCCAGGCTGCCAAGGCCTCAGTTATCCGCTTTGCAGCAGGATGACTGCTGTGATATTTAATCTTCCTCGCAAAGGACTGTTGGACAGTCAATTGCTTACTGGAAGTAGTACAAGTGGTCTTCCGACTTTCCCTCTGGGATGACGATCGACTCCCAGCAGCAACAACAGCAGCGCCAGCAGCAGTAGGCGTTACACTCAAGGATGCATTGGAGGAATCCCAGGCAGGAGAGGACTCGTCAGACTTGACAGTGACATGGCCTGCAGGACTATTGGCTTTCCTGGGTAAGGAGGAAATTGACACTGAGGGAGTTGGTGGTGTGGTTTGCAGGAGCTTGGTTACAAGAGGAAGGGATTTAGTGGTCAGTGGACTGCTTCCGCTGTCACCCAAAGTTTTTGAACTTGTCACTGACTTATGATGAATGCGCTGCAGGTGACGTATAAGGGAGGATGTTCCGAGGTGGTTAACGACCTTACCCCTACTTATTACAGCTTGACAAAGGCAACACACGGCTTGACACCTGTTGTCCGCATTTGTGTTGAAATAATTCCACACCGAAGAGCTGATTTTTTTTGTATTTTGACCAGGCATGTCAATGGCCATATTCCTCCCACGGACAACAGGTGTCTCCCCGGGTGCCTGACTTAAACAAACCACCTCACCATCAGAATCCTCCTTGTCAATTTCCTCCCAAGCGCCAGCAACACCCATATCCTCATCCTGGTGTACTTCAACACTGACATCTTCAATTTGACTATCAGGAACTGGACTGCGGGTGCTCCTTCCAGCACTTGCAGGGGGCGTGCAAATGGTGGAAGGCGCAAGCTCTTCCCGTCCAGTGTTGGGAAGGTCAGGCATCGCAACCGACACAATTGGACTCTCCTTGGGGATTTGTGATTTCGAAGAACGCACAGTTCTTTGCTGTGCTTTTGCCAGCTTAAGTCTTTTCTTTTTTCTAGTGAGAGGATGAGTGCTTCCATCCTCATTTGAAGCTGAACCACTAGCCATGAACATAGGCCAGGGCCTCAGCCGTTCCTTGCCACTCCGTGTCGTAAATGGCATATTGGCAAGTTTACGCTTCTCCTCAGACGCTTTTAATTTTGATTTTTGGGTCATTTTACTGAACTTTTGTGTTTTGGATTTTACATGCTCTCTACTATGACATTGGGCATCGGCCTTGGCAGACGTCGTTGATGGCATTTCATCGTCTCGGCCATGACTAGTGGCAGCAGCTTCAGCACGAGGTGGAAGTGGATCTTGATCTTTCCCTATTTTTTTAACCTCCACATTTTTGTTCTCCATATTTTAATGTGTGGAATTATATGCCAGTATCAATAGCAATGGCCTACTACTATATATACTGCGCACAACTAAAATGCACCACAGATATACAATGTAGATGGATAGTATACTTAATGGATGACGAGTGACGACACAGAGGTAGGTATAGCAGTGGCCTACCGTACTGCTATATATAGTACACTGGTGGACACTGTCAGCAAACTGCTAAACTAGTCTAAAAAAATGCACCACAGGTATACAGTGTAGATGGATAGTATACTTAATGGATGACGAGTGACGACACAGAGGTAGGTACAGCAGTGGCCTACCGTACTGCTATATATAGTATACTGGTGGACACTGTCAGCAAACTGCTAAACTAGTCTAAAAAAATGCACCACAGGTATACAATGTAGATGGATAGTATACTTAATGGATGACGAGTGACGACACAGAGGTAGGTACAGCAGTGCACTCTGCACTGTACTACTTCTATATAATATTAATTATACTGGTGGTCCCCAGTCCCCACAATAAAGCAGCACACTGTGAGCACAGATATGGAGTGTTTTTCAGGCAGACAACGTATACTGGTGGTCACTGTCAGCAAAACTCTGCACTATACTCCTGCTATAGCTGCTCCCCAGTCCCCACAATTAAGCAGTGTGAGCACTCAGCACAGATATATCATGCAGCACACTGAGCACAGATACGGTATGGAGCGTTTTTTTCAGGCAGAGAACGGATAAAAAAACTGGTGGTCACTTATCAGCAAAACTCTGCACTGTACTCCTAACAGCTGCTCCCCAATCCTCCCCACAATTAAGCAATAAAAAACAAACAGGAATCAACTGTCTTCTACAATAAATGGAGAGGACGCCAGCCACGTCCTCTCCCTATCATCTCCAATGCACGAGTGAAAATGGCGGCGACGCGCGGCTGCTTATATAGAATCCGAATCTCGCGAGAATCCGACAGCGGGATGATGACGTTCGGGCGCGCTCGGGTTAACCGAGCCATACGGGAGATTCCGAGTATGGCTCGGACCCGTGTAAAAAGGGTAAAGTTCGGGGGGGTTCGGTTTCTCGGAAACCGAACCCGCTCATCACTAGTATAAACGAGCCTACGTCTGCACAACCCCTCCAGCATCTATCCGAGGTGTCGGGGAACATAGTATGTAAGCGGGAAGGGACATAATACCAGCGGTAGAGCAATTTGTAGATATTTTCTTTAATTTTAACACATATGGTACTGGAAGTTGCATTATCCCAGATATCTACCCAGTCTTCATTGTCAATAGTAAATCCCAGCTCCTTTTCCCACGCCAATTCGTGAGGAGCCCGGGATGAAGTAGATTTGTCGCTAAGCAAAGCATAAATATCGGAGATGAGGCCCTTAGTGTTGGTGCGTTTCCAGCTAATGTATTCGAAGGGGGATAATTTTCTATTGAGAAGGATAGTGGTAATGGTGGAGTGGAAGTGTCTAATTTGCAGATAGCGAAAGAAGGCCGAAGTAGGGATTACTGTTCCGTCGCGGATATCTGCAAATTGAGGGAAGGAAGCGTCAGAAGTAATGTAATTAATATACAATATACCGCTCGAGCGCCAGGTTGTATACGAGGATCTACACGTACCCGGGGGGAAGGCTGGATTATGGAACAATGGAATTAGCGGAGACGGGAGTGGGGCCAAAGTAAACCGTCTATTTGTCAAGTCCCATGTCGCTAATGAACGACATACCACGGGATGTGAAAGGACCGTACGGGGGCGCTGGTTCCGGCGAAGCCATAATAGGGAGGATAGTGTGGCCAAACCCATCTCCTCTGCCTCAATCCTCACCCAAACCTTCCCCGTCCCGCCCTCGTTGCACCATTGTGCACACTGAGAGAGCTGCGCAGCATAGAAGTATTTTCTAAAGTCCGGGATACCCAGCCCTCCCTCTCTGGAAGGGCGCTGAAGTAGTTTAAGTCTGATGCGAGGGCGTTTACGGTTCCAGATAAAAAAGGACGTTTGGCGTTTCAAGGTCTTAAAAACATAGGGAGGAACATAAATCGGGAGAGTCTGAAACAAATATAAAAGTCGGGGGAGCACACTCATCTTGACAGAGTTTATTCTGCCTATCCAGGAGATGAAGTAATTGGACCACTCCAACAAATCATCTTTGATTGTTTGCAATAAGCGGGGATAATTTGCCTGGAAAAGTTGGTGGTGATGGTGGGTCAAGTACGTACCGAGGTACTTGATTTTCTTTTTATACCAGTTACAGGGTAGCATAGTTTGTAAATCATGTTTGAGTGGTGCCGGGATATGAAAATCAAGGACCTCCGTTTTGTCAACGTTAATTTTATAACCGGAAAATTGAGAATACGAACGGATCTCGGATAAAAGAGAGGGAAGGGATTGGGCTGGATCCGTGAGAGAAATCAGGACATCATCAGCATATAACGCAATCTTGTGCTCAGTTAAGCCCGTGGACACCCCGTGGATAGCAGTGTTATTACGAATCTTTGCTGCCAGAGGCTCTATGACTAGTGCAAAAATTAAAGGAGAAAGTGGGCACCCCTGCCTGGTGCCATTGGTAATCCCAAAACTGGCAGATGAAACACCGTTAACCAAAACCTGGGCCGATGGGGAGCGGTAAAGTGCCTTGATCCCCTCTAAAAATTTACCAGAGAATCCCATTTTGCCAAGGACTGCGAAGGCAAAAGACCACGAAATGCGGACGAAAGCCTTCTCCGCGTCAAGAGCCAGAATGAGGGAAGGAGACTTCCGCTTTTGGGTGGAGTAGATTAGGTCTATGGCCCTTCTAGTGTTGTCTGACGCCTGGCGTCCAGGGATGAATCCGACCTGATCCGGGTGGACCAGACCGGGCAGCAGGGGAGCCAGACGGTTGGCTAATATTTTTGCATATATTTTCAGATCAACGTTCAGTAGTGAGATTGGTCTATAATTTGAGCAACTAGTCGGGTCTTTATCAGGTTTTGGGATTACCACAATATCTGCCCGGGTCGTCTCCGGCAGAAAGGAGGCTCCCTCAAGAATATCATTGAATAAAGAGGAGAGGTGCGGGGCTAGTTCCTTCGCAAACAATTTATAATATTGGGCCGTGAAACCATCCGGTCCCGGTGTGGCTGACGAACGCATAGAGCGTATAGCAGCTATTGTCTCCTCATCCAAAATCCGACTATTAAGGGTATCTAACTGGGTGTCAGACAGGGCTGGAAGGGGGGTATCAGACAAGTATGAGTGCACTCCCCCAACTCCGTCAGGAGACAGAGGGGGCGAATCAGACAGGTTATAGAGGGAACTATAAAACAATCGGAAATCTTCGGTCATCACCTCAGGGTCATATGTATAGGTTCCCCTCTGTGGTGAGTACAACTTATCTATCGCGCCTAGCGCTTGTTTACGGCGTAGTTTATTGGCCAGTAGGGAGTCTATTCTATCCATTTTATCATAAAAACGCTGCCGGAGTTTCCGGAGAATTAGTGCTGCACGGTTAGAAAGAAGGATATTAAGTTGGCCCCGGAGAGAGTCGATTTGAGAGAGCAGAGAAGCATCGGGAGTTGCTTTATATCGGGTTAGTAAAGTGGCTATTTCTGATTCGAGTGAGCGGATCTCCAGCGCAGCTTTTTTCCGAATTGCCGACGATTTCGCCATCAGAGCGCCACGTATTGTGGCCTTGTGAGCCTCCCAAAGGACACTAAGCGAGATGTCGGGAGACATATTTTCAGAGAAATAGTGTGTAATTGCTAACCGGATTTCCTCCAAAGCAGAAGGATGTTGCAAAAGCGAGTCGTCAAGACGCCATTTATATTTCCTAAGCGGTGTGCGGTATATATCTATGAGGAGATAGACCCCAGCATGGTCCGTCCATGTCAGTGGCGTGAGACCCGCATCAGTAATCAGTGGTACAAGGGTAGAGGAGATATGAATCATATCGATCCTAGAGTAGTGTTGGTGCGGAGCCGAGAAATGGGTAAAGTCTTTAGCGTGGGGGTGTTGGGATCGCCAAGTGTCACAGAGGCCGTGATGTTTCAAGGAAGCAGTGAGAGTACGGGAGGCCCAAGGTAGGGTCGTCATGGAAGCGTGAGGAGGAGGGCCGGATCTATCTACCAGCGGGTCGATGATGGTATTAAAATCACCGCCAATAATAATGCATCCCTGCGCTTCTTTGGACAGGCGTTTAGACAGAGAGTCAAAAAACAGAGATTGATCATGGTTGGGAGTATATATGGAGACCAAAGTGAGAGTCACAGAGCGGAGGGTACCCATTACCATAAGAAACCGTCCGTCTGGGTCCATCACAGTCCTAGAGTGGATAAACGGGATATTACGGTGAATTAAAATGGCCACACCACGTTTTTTACAGTCCGCCGAGGCAAAGTAGGACTGGGAAAACCATTTACCCCTAAGCTGGGTATGGGAACCAGTGAGATGTGTTTCTTGGAGAAAGCCTATATCGGCTTTTTCTCGCCTGCAGGCACTCAGAAACACAGTACGCTTCCTAGGAGAGTTCAAGCCATTAACATTGACCGAAAATATTTTAAGGGACATGGCTATTCATATAAGGGAGTACGACATATTGCAAAAAATGACCAAATAAGGTACAATATGAGCCAGGTGGGGGCCACCCCTCGGGAAGGAGAGAAAGAAAGAGCGAAAATATCAGGAAAAAGCCACAAGAAAGAAGAGGAAGAGAAAAACGTAGAGAAGAGAGAACCCAAACGGGGAAAAATCCCTGAAATTGTGGGTCCCATTCAAGGACCGCAGGAGAAGAGAACTGCATAAACAACAATGTATACAACAAAAAGGGAGTGTTGGGGGGTAACTGAGGTACCATGCAACATAGGCTAGACTGCCTGGACCATAAAAATTTAATGTGGCCGTGGCCACTTTACAGCTTTAGAGAACAATATATAACGTATAGGACTGTGTCCAAACAAAAGAGGGGGGGGGGGGGGAAGGGGAGGGGGGAGAGAAAAAGACCGGGAGGGGGGGGGGGAGCGATGGGCAAAGGAGGGAGAAAGACCGACATAGAAATGCATAATCACGTACATAGCGTATATGGGGAAAAACAAACAAAAAAAAAACTAGAGTCCAAACTAATATAACATAACAGTAACAACTATAACAAAAACAGTTACGACAAGGGATTTTGGATGGAGGTCAGAGCCTCCGTCAGCCATCGGACATTGCGGGGGCATGGAGGCACAGCCCCGATACAGTGAGGGCAAATAGCAGCGGGGGATCCCCACAGTTCAAGGAGGATCACTGTCCACAGTGCGTTGGCGGGTCACCCTTGTCCAGTCAGGTAGGGGAGGCTGAGGGTGTAGTGATTTAGAAGATGAGGTCACTGCATCGACTGCAGATGACGCTGGGAGGAGATCAAGCTTAGCCAGTAGTTCCTGCCCTTGGGTCAAAGTTTTAACAAAATGGACGGAGTTGTTGACTGAAACATGAAGTTGAAAGGGGAATCCCCATCTGTATCTTATCTGGTGCTGTCGCAAGACCCGGGTGACCGGTTGGAGATCCCGTCATTTTTGGATAGTGGAGGGAGCTAAATCCTGGAAGACTTGTAACTGCATACCTTTAAACAGGATCTCTGGGGAGTCTCGTATAGAGGACAGGACTTTCTCTTTTGAGCGGAAATAATGAAAACGGACAATAACATCCCTGGGCGGTTGAGTGGGAGAAGGTTTTGCACGAAGTGCTCTATGAGCCCTATCACAGAGACACTCTTCGTCTGTGAGGTCTGGTACGAGGTGTTTGAAGAAGTCTCTCAGGAATGACGGCAGCGATGGGCCAAGGACTGATTCTGCAACATTGCGTATTCGTAAATTGTTCCTACGAGAGCGATTTTCTTGGTCCTCTTGTCGTTCTTTAAGTGTCTCCATTTCCTCGTGCAATCTAGTGAGCTCTCTGTCAAGGTGATGTTGGGATCGGCAGAGATCATCAGTCTTTGATTCCAATGCATCCGTTGGGTTACCAAGAGCTGTTAGGTCCGATTTGAATTCTGCAATAGCGTTAGAGAGTTCCTGTTTAAACGCAGATTGAACTCCCTCTAGTAGGCTCGTCATTACCGCTTGAATCAGAGGGTCGATACCCGTCTCCGACGAGCATGGAGAAGGAGGGGAGTTTGAGGGCATGTTGGGATTTTGCGGGCCCTTCAACTTTGATCCAAAGAAGTTAGTTGGGTCTTGCGCAACCTTCTTGTTTTTGGACATAATGATTAAAAAAAAAAAAAGAAATAAAAGAAAGGACACAGACTGTAAGTAGAGTATCAGGTGAGCGGCCCAGGCAGGTCAAATTGCAGACTTACGGCTCCATCCCGGGCTCCTGTGGGAGTGAGAAGGCAATTATTGCAAGCTCTAAAGAACTCGAAGGGCGGAGGAGGGAGCGGCAGCGGCTTCGTAGAGAATAACCAAGGTCCAAATTGTGAAATAAACCAAGCTTCAGTTAGTGTAGATCAAGTAGATAACATCAGCGGCCACCAGAGAAGGGTAAAGTGTCAGCTTCAGGTACACCAACAAAGGAGCCGGGAGAAAGGTGCCAAAGACAATTATATATAATGTCCAGCTACACATATATGGCACGTATGATATTGTATTATATTGTATTATATTATAATAATAATAATAATCTCCTATATAATAGCCCTATTCTGTGACCTTGTGATTCATTTGCTAACGCTGGGCGGAGTCACAACACTGGGCGGAGTTAGTCAAATGAGTCACAGAGATCTGGCCAAATCTACAGGAGACTAGGAGCAGAAGCAGATAGCATGGGCATTGGGCATGGCACAGGCAGGGGTGCAGACCTCCCAGCTTTCTGCAGGAGCTTTCTCCAGGCAGAAGGAGGGAAACACACTCGGCGAAAAGGGGGCGTGGCTTCACGGGAGGGCCCCCGTTTTTGTCAGTGAGGGGGCATGCCCAGCGCTCTGTGAGCTGCTGGCATGCTCCCAGGGGCTGATTATGAGTCCGGGGGGCCCAGGGCACTTGTGACAGGGGAGCCCTATCTCATTGCTGTGCCTGCTGTGGGTTGGGGGCGTGGCCTAATCGCGGCCCGCGCGGCCACGCCCCCTTATGCAAATTCCGATTTTTATTTTTATTTTTTTAATGGGATTTTGGCCCCTCAGCTAGGGGTAAATCCAGAGGAGGTGGTCGCTCCCCCCTACACACCCGCACAGGCAGAAAAAAGCAGGGAGACTGCTGCCTCCCTGCAACACCACAGACCTGCCATTATGAAGCAGCGTGTGCTGACTGTAGCACAATGCTGCCGCTGTTGCTGGCAGGACGGAGGGGGGGGGGGAGCTTCTGAGCTGAGACAGAGCTACTCCAGCCGGGGGGCCCCCTAAAACTGTGGGGCCAACGGTACGTATCCCCTGCCCCCCCCCCCCTTAATCCGGCTCTGCTGCTGGAACCCCCCCATTAATCCGTACCCCCTGATGCCCCCTCTCCCTCTGTCTCCACTATTCACCGCTGCTCTGCTAAGCAGAACAGCGAGTACAGGAGCTTTCCAACTGCCCCCCCACCGCCGGACACTGCGACCCGCGGGTGGGACAGCGGGACAGACCCCAAAAAATGGGACTGTCCCGCGAAAATCGGGACATTTGGGAGGTATGGGGGTGTGTGAGGGGTATGTCATACAGACAGACGGGCACCGGCTCACTGTGTGCTTGACCCCCCACATCGGCATACTCAGCAGGGTCTCTCTGGTGCGGCGGAGCGTCACTTTCCGGCACACTCCACGCTTCTTAGCTGCAGTTTAGTGGGGCACCTGCCGCTGTGCAGGTTCCGTACTGCCTCTGTTATCTCCAGCCCCGGCAACCCCACCGCTAGCTGCAGCACTGCCACCCGCAGTGGAGTGCGCCCAGCTCATTCACACACTTTAGCTGGCGGGTAGCGCTGCAGAAATCCGAGCTGCTTGCAGGCTCTGACCCACTCCTCCCTCCAGCCGCAGCGTCTCCTGGGAGCTAACCAGTCACTCCCAGTCTCCCCTTACCACAGTGTCCGGAAGCCGTGAGGTCCGCGCCACGTGCATGCTATGACCCCCTCCTCCCTCCAGCCGCAGCATCTCCTGGGGGCTAACCAGTCATTTCCAGTCTCACCTTACCACAGTGCCCGGCAGCTGCGCGAGGTCTGCGGTGTGTGACTGAGGAGAGGGGGAGGGATGCGGACGGGCAGAGAAAGCAGGACTCCAGCCTGAGAGAGTCAGCCATGCCAAGTCTCCAGCAGCAGCAGATCCCAACAGGTTGGAGTGGAACAGCAGCAGCCAGCAGCAGTGACTCCGGTAAGACACATCTGTCTGTCACCACTGTTTTGTCCCTAATACCAATCTCTCCCGTGCCCTGTGTTCTGTCATGTCCCTGTCACCCCTGGCTTTGCCCTGCCACCCTTATCCTGGCCCTTTCACCCTTATCCTGGCCCTTTCACCCTTATCCTGGCCCTGTCACCCTTATGCTGGCCCTGTTACCCCTATCCTGGCCCTGTCACCCCTGTGCTTGCCCTGTCAACCCTATACTGGCCCCGTCACCCCTGTCCTGGTCCTGCCGCCCCTACCCTGGCCCTGTCACCCCTATCCTGCAGACACCCTCCTCCATCAGCGGTCCCCCCCTCACCCACCCCTCCCCCACCAATGGCACCACCGCACCTGCCCCTCCACCACCTGCAGCACCTCCGGACCTCCTTTCCCATCCGCCGCAACACCCGTACCTGCCCCTACCCTACCCATGGTGCCTGCGGTCCCCTACCCAACCCCCGGCACTCCCGTCCCTTCCCATCCCACAGCACCTCCGGAACTCTTCACCCATCCACAACATCCCCACACCTGCCCCTCTCCCACCCGTGGCACCCCTGCCCCTCCCCCACCTGCAGTGCCTCCGGACCCTCCCCCATCTGCATCCCCCACTGCTCTGCCCCTCCCCCACGCGCAGCACCTCCCGAACCTTCCCCATCCGGCCCCACCCCCACTTCTGCCTCCCCTCCACCCGCAGCATCTACAGACACCATCCGCAGTCCCCCCCGCACCCGCTACATTCTGTACATCGTGCCCTGCAGGTGCTGTTCACGCCGTCGCAAGGGGCTGCGCCTCCTTCACCATCGCACGCCCTTTCATTGTGCAATATTTAACCACTTACAAAGGAATGCAGGTAATACTCCATATAATACAAATATTAAACCCCAGAAAGGCATGCAAGGGTTAAGGGGGCGTAGCCCCTTGCGACGGTGTGAAGAGCGCCCGTAGGGCGCGATGAAACACCTAGTAATAATAATAATAATAATAATACGGGGGTCCAGGTATCACAATAGTGGAGCCACAACCCCTCCAGGAGCTATCCTTGCAGCTGGGGTTGAATGCAGCAGGGGGGGAGGGAGGGCGGAAGGAGGGAGTCTTAGAGGGTGTCAATGATGGCTGAATAATGTAATACAGGGCAGGGAACAATGCTCAGGCAGCCATTAGTAGCAAAGGGGGAGAAGCAGAAGGGCTCACCTCTCCTCCAGTTGTTCTGACAGCGTAGTGAGACTTCAGCAGGAGGGGAGCCACACTGTCTGAGTCCCCCAGTTCCCTGCAGACCAGCAAGCTGCGTTCCCCGGGACCCACCTCAGCAGGAGCCGCCGCCGGCCACACTGGCACTGGAGCAATCGTGACTCCGTCAGAAGGAGGAGCGCGCTGTCCATACAGCTCCGGCGGGCGGGAGAGTCCTGG
Source organism: Pseudophryne corroboree (assembly GCF_028390025.1). Lineage (NCBI taxonomy): Eukaryota > Metazoa > Chordata > Amphibia > Anura > Myobatrachidae > Pseudophryne > Pseudophryne corroboree. The sequence continues at coordinate 772,378,311 of NC_086446.1, forward strand.
ACCCGCTCACCGAGTCCGCGAGCCGGCCGCCGCTGACGGAGGCCAGGAGGACCCGCCCGGCCAGCCGCAGCACGATCCCCAACCATCGGGTAAGGGAGGGACGTGGGGGCACCTCTTCCCGGCCGCTCAGGGCGCACCACCGCGGGGAGGAAGCAGGACGTTGGGTGTCCAGGCGCGCCGGAAGTCCGCCCGGCAGACTCAGCACACGAGGCCTCGGCTCTATGATCTCGGGGAGGCCGCAACCCGCAAGGGCAGTTGAATCTGTGCCCTCCGGCTCCGCAGCTCACCCAGGCAGAAGTCAGCAGGGATAGGGCTTGGTTGGCGATGCCAGGTGGGATGCAGCAGGGGATAGAAGGCTCAATAGAGAGGGATAAAGCAGGAGCTGATCCAAGGTACGTCTGCTCTGGTAGTCGGCCAAGCCACGCCCCCCGTTTACCTATCCTTTGATTCGGCCATAGACACCATCCGGTCTTTTGGGCCTGGGGCAGTGATGTGTAAATTGGACATCCAGTCAGCGTTCCGTCTCCTTCCGCTGCACCCGTCTGCCTTTCGGTTTATGGGTTTTAAGCTAGATCATGGCTATTACATCAACCGGTGCCTCCCTATGGGCTGTTCTGTTTCTTGCGCCTACTTCGAAAGATTCAGTTCTTTCCTCTACTGGTGTCTCGAGCAATCGACGGGCGAACGGGGAATTTCGCACTACTTGGATGATTTTCTTTTTATCGGCCCATCAGACTCGGATCGCTGCGTCAACTTACTGCAGGGGGCTCTGGTCCTCTTCACACACTTCGGGGTTCCGGTGGCACCTGAAAAGACGGAGGGTCCCTCCGCCTCCTTGGTTTACCTCGGGATTCAGATCGATACCGTCGGTGGTCTGTGTAGGCTCCCTGCGGACAAGGTGTTGCGCTTACACGACGGCATCCTATATGCGCTGGCTGCGGGCAAGCTCACTCTCAAACAGGCTCAATCCTTATTGGGCCTGTTTAACTTTGCTTGCAAGGTGATCCCCATGGGCAGGGTTTTCTGTAGAAAATTGGAACGGGCCACCGTGGGGGTTAGACGCCCGCATCATTTTCTTAGGTTGTCCCTCGAAATCCGAAGAGATTTGCGTATTTGGGACGACTTTCTTGTTCGTTTCAACGGCATCTGTAATTTTTGGCAAGAGGCAGCCGTGTCTAGCCCATCCCTAGAGCTTTTCACGGATGCCTCTGGCGCTTACGGGTTCGGAGCTTATTTCGCGGGCCGTTGGTGCGCGTGTCCGTGGCCTCGGTCCTGGCTTAGCAAGGGCCTCACGACGAACATGCTGTTGCTGGAAATGTTTCCCATTCTGGTCGCTCTGGAATTGTGGTGCGATGCCCTGCGTAACAAACATGTTATCTTCTGGTGCGACAATTTGGGCTTGGTTTTTGCCATAAACCGCCAAAAATCCACGTCCTTGCCGGTCCTGCAGGTCCTTGCGCAGATAGTCTTGCTATGTTTGGTGAACAACATTACGTTGCGAGCCAAGCATGTCCCTGGCATGCGTAACGAACTTGCGGATGCCCTGTCTCGCGGCGATTGGCAGCGGTTTAGGCGCTTGGCTCCTGCAGCGCTGATCCAAGGGGAATCCTGTCCTGCTTATGTATGGCAGGTCATCCACCCGGATTGGAGGAGTTAGCCCACAGGTCTTTGGCCCCTGCCACTTTTACGGCCTGTCGGGCCGCCTGGGAGCGGTGGAGTCGCTTCCTCCTGGAGAGAGGCCAGAGTGGTAAGACCTCTCACGATTTACTCTTAGACTACATCTGGATGTTGTACTCCGACGGGATTTCGCGGGCGTCTGTTAACAGGATTCTGGCGGGTATATCATACTTTCTGCAGCTTCGCGGGGAAGCGGATTTTACAAAGTCCTTTTTCCTCCAGTGGGTGTTGAAAGGTTGGGCTCGGGCGATCCCGCCCCTCCCGGATACTCGCCTGACGATCACGGGTGCTTTGCTGAGGCGGATTTTGGGATCCCTTAGGAGTATTTGCTCCTCGGGATACGAAGTTCGCCTATTCATGGCGGCCTTTACGATGGCCTTCCACGGTGCATTCAGGGTGGGTGAGCTGGTGTCCATCTCTCGGACTTCTGCCTCGCCCATGCTGGCAGCCCACGTCGTCGTACGCCCCGACGGTTTGTGGTGCAGGATTCAGCGCTCCAAGACTGACGTAGTCGGCAGGGGGCAGTGGGTTCGAATGGGTCGGGCTCGTGCGCGGGGCATTTGTCCAGTTTCCGCGGCCCAGGCTTATTCGTCCCTTCGGCCTCCAACGGCCCATGGGTGGCTCGTCCATAGTGACGGTTCCCCGTTGACCAGATATCAATTCCGGTCGGTTTTGAGACGTTGTCTTTTGTACCAGGGGCTTTCTCCGGCCGACTATGGGACTCACTCTTTCCGCATCGGCGCTGCTTCAGCAGCCGCTGCGGCGGGTTGGTCTGAGGTCGAAGTCCGGGCACTGGGTAGGTGGAGGTCTGGTGCAGTCAGACGCTATATCAGGCCTTTTCCTCCCAGTGCGCCCATTTGAGGACTAGCCGCTCGTCGCAGTTGCACTTTGCGATTGCGGGGGCCTTGAGGAATTTTTGTTTTATCGTTGGTTTTACCTATGGCTTTTGCCGGCTAATGAAGTTTTGTTTTTGCCTCAAGTCAAATTAGGTGGCCAACCCCCCCCCTTCCGCTCCAATCCCCGTTAGGGACGCAGCTAGGTTGCCCATTTAAAAATGCTATCTTTATTTCATTTATTAACCTTCGTCACACCCTTCTTTTACAGGACGGCGGTTAGATCCGCACTTTATATGGTTTGTCGGCCATTCATACATCTATTGGCTGTCCGTGTCGGCTCTGGCCTGTGACACAACCCGGTTTCCGAAGCTGCAGGCTGTGCGCTGGTTGGGGCGTAGAGGCCTCCGCTGGGACGGCCAGCGGGACTGGCTTCGGGCGGCAGTTGGCCGATTTGGGTATCCACTGTTTTTGGTCTTGCATCTGGGTGGCAATGATCTGCACGGGGCTTGACATTCGCCTTGAGATCAGCCGTCAGCTGTTGGAACTTATGGCTGACTGGCCGTTTTGCCTGATCCTCTGGTCAGACATCGTCCCTCGGCGGTCTTGGGGGCGATTGACCTAGTTCGGAGGCGGGTCAATTCGGTTGTCGGTCGTGCTGTCCTCCAGCATGGAGGGCTGGTCGTGCCGCACGGTGGTATCTCCTTCCGGGATCCGACACTGTACTGGTCTGACGGGGTGCATTTGTCGCCAGCTGGCATGCTGATCTTCTTGGAGGACATTATTCACGCTCTTCGGTCCCCTTAGGTAGTTTTTCTCTTTTGATTGTCTTTTTGGTTTTCGTTGCGTTAGTTTGTATTCTACTTTTTAGGTCTCTTTAGTTAGTTTTGTTCTGCATTTGAGGTCCCTTTAGTTAGTTTTTCTGCCTTTTGGGTTTTTTGAGTTCGGTGGCGGTGGCAGGTTGGTAACCTGGCAGTTGGCCGGTTTCTGAACAGTTACTTAATTTTATTTATGAGTTCAAGGTTAGAAGTGTGGGTGTACTTTTAGGTAAATTTCATAGTTTTGAATTAGTTTACGGGCATCACTTTACCAAGTGGGGTCCATATAATTGGTATAAACATATGTGGATGGCGGGGCCGGTGGCCCAATTTTTTACCCCGTAGGGGCGGAGCGTACCTCCGTCCCTACAACTGTTGGTGGGCAGGGGTAGTGGCAGAAGGTCGACCCCTGTCCTTGGATTTTTTGATTTTCAATGTCCGGGATGGAGGCAGGAGGCCGATCCCGGAACATCTGGGGCAGAAGGCTCCCTCACACATATGTTTTTTATTGCTTGCTTTTTCTGTATTATAATGTTGATCACCCATGTTACGTTTATCATGTTTAACCGTTCTTCTCCCCGCCACCTTAGAAGGAGAGGGAAGTCTTAATTTTAGTTTTAGTATTTAATTGTTACGTTCCTGATGCTCAGAACTAGAGAGATGTTGTGTAGAGAGTCCAGAGCACCAGGACGTGACGCTGAAATAAGGGATGGTACGGGAATAGCCCCTAGCACCCTACCTCCGTTGTTTTACCCGTGTGGTCAGTTCACGCCTGAGTGACTATGGTTTCTTGGGCCCACGGCAGCCACGTTTGAAGGGCGGATTAGGTCTGCCCAACTCCGATGCCCCCAGGTCTTAGAGTGAGACAAGGCGTGAACCGAGACAGGATAATAACAAGGGGACCTCTAACTAAAGCAAACAGAAAGCTAGGGGCTACTAACTACCCTAAAACTAAATATATGTGCGGCACGCCGCCAAAGGAAAAGAACAACAAAAGATACCACTGTCCACTCCCCCACACGGCACCGCCGAGTTCCGGGGAGGACAGTGAAAAGCGGAAACCTCGCAAAAACCACCAATACAAAAGAAAAACAAGGACTAAGCGGCCTAGGCCGCAACACGCGGCAGAAGCCGCTACTCACGAAACCGGGAGAGAACCCCAACAAACGAGAACCCCCAGATGACCGCAACAGGTTCACTTGAACAGGAAGGATTCCCAGGACCGGCTTCAGAACTCCAGAACTCAGGAGCGCAGGGAGCAGGATCGACCAGATACAGCTGACCAGGAACAGACGTTGCAAGGCAGGAACAGCATACAGGAAGCCATCACCGGCGAGGCTGCAGTGTGCTGGCTCCCATAAAAAGACCCTGCTGGCCAATGACAGGAGGGCCAGCAAGACCAGCCCCCAGACCCTAATTACTAGTTGCCGTGCAGCTGCCCTGCTGCACGAGCAACTAATCAATCCTATCTGGCAACGGGGAACGCGGTCCACCAATGGCGTCCCCGTTGCTATGGACCCAGCGGCTAAGGACGCCCGGCGTCCTAGCGTTGCCAGGGACCCGGCGGCTACAATACGCACGGCGTCCTGGCGTTGCTAGGCGCCGGGCAGGCAGGGAGGGAGGTGCGGCGGCCGTGAGCGTCGCTCGGAAGCAGACCGAGCGGCGCCGCGGACCGCGGCACCTAACATTAATAGGCCTTCCTCTCAGTCAGAAAATAAAAGTTGACCCCTTTCACGCCAATTACAGTTGTTGTGTCTTTATTTTATAAGATAAGTGTGCTTGAGTGGCGCGTGGATGCATCTGACGTGTGAGGTTTATGGAAAAATCATTACATGGTGAGTTGCAAACACATTTGCAGATGTCCGCTGTCTGGCGAAGTTTTCGCACGGCGTATGCATGCATTCGCACACTTGCACGGAGCGGGTTTTCACTCTCTATGGGCGGCGGCTATCTGATCGCAAACCTCTGCAAAAACGCACAGCATCGATCAGGTCTGACTTAGGCCCAAAAGCATAAGGATTTTGTCGTGTTGATTAAAATATTTAAGCTTTCAGCCCGTCGTCACGGGACCCCCATTTTTCTGTGATTCCCTCCACTAACTTGGATGCGGTCAGGATGCCGACAATCAAAATACCGACTGCGGAATCCTGATTGTCAGAATCCTGTTGGTACGTACTGGGGTTAAGGTTAGGCACTAGGAGGAGGCTGCGAGAGTGAGGTAGGTTAGGGCTAGGCTGCAGTAGGGCGCGGTTAGGGTTAAAATATTTACCAGGACCGTTGGTCTCCACTGTCGGTAATTTGACTGTTGGCATCCTGACTGCATCCTACGCTAGTGTAGGGACTTGCAGAAAATTGGGAGTTCCTTGATTGTAACTGCAGGGATTTCGTACCCAACCCACAAGCACACCATTACATTGCAGTTAAATGTACTCACTTCCCAGATACTGAGGGGAACAACTATACAAGGACTGGTATAGTCTTAATTGAAAGGTGCCATGATAGCATTAGGCAAAAACAATGAAATGAAACAGAAAAGAATATATGTCCGCACTTGGGCCCGCATTCCGAGTTGATCGCTAGCTGCTTTCGTTCGCAGCACAGCGATTAGGTAAAAAAGCGGCACTTCTGTGCATGCGTATGGGGCGCAGTGTGCACGCGCGACGTACTTTCACAAATGCCGATGCAGTTTCACACAAGGTCTAGCGACGCTTTTCAGTCGCACTGCTAGCCGCAGAGTGTTTGACAGGAAGTGGGTGTTTCTGGGTGGTAACTGACCGTTTTCGGGGGGAGTGTGTGTAAAAACGCAGGCATGTCGGATAAAAACGCAGGAGTGGCTGGGAAAACGTAGGCGTGGCTGGCCGAACGCAGGGCGTGTTTGTGACATCAAAACAGGAACTAAACAGTCTGAAGTGATCACTAGCTAGGAGTAAGTCTCGAGCTGCTCAGAAACTGCACAATCTTTTTTTGTAGCAATGCTGCAAACTTTTCGTTCGCACTTCTGCTAAGCTAAGATACACTCCCAGAGGGCGGCGGCTTAGCGTTTGCAGTGCTGCTAAAAGCAGCTAGCGAGCGAACAACTCGGAATGAGGGCCTTGGTTTTACCCGTATAGTATTATTATGTGCGGTGGGCACTTTTCGTGTTTTGTGTTTTGGTTGTAGTTCTAATTCCCCGCTCGTGTGTTGGTTTTGGGTTGGTTTTGCCAAAACCACCCTTTCGTGTTTTGGTTTTGGTTTTGTATCTGGATGATTTAAAAAAACAAACATAAAAACAGCTAAAATCACAGAATTTGGGGGTAATTTTGATCCTACGGTATTATTAAACTCAATAACATTCATTTCCACTCATTTCCAGTCTAAGGGGTATATGCAATTGCGGTCAAATTCCCGAAAATGTCGAAAAACGGGACATTTTCGCCAAAAAATAATAATTCAGTACTTCAGTACTTTTCGTCAAAAAAAAAACGGACTTTCCAAATTCGACTGAAGGGACCTTTCTGTGACAGGAGTCACGGGGGGTCTCTGCATTCGGGGAAAGGGGTCCCATGTGTAAACATGGGACCCCTTTCAGTCCGTGTGGTCCGGGTATTCGTTTTTTTGTTTTGCCAAGTACGTGGATTACAAATCACAGGACACTGGATTGAGGTGAGTATAATTTTATTCACAGGTACCCCGGATCGTCGGCGACATTGGAGACGTGGCAGTCAGCGGGTCAACATAGGTAAGTATGTATGTGTCGGCATGTATGAAATAAACTTTTACTTTCATGGTGTGTGTCTCCTGTTTTTATTTGGGTATTTTTTTTCCAGTAGAACTACAGGTACCAGCGGGCCCGTTTTTCTACCCGCATGCTGGTACTTGTGGTTCTCCAAGTACCAGCTTGCGGGGGAGGCTTGCTGGGACTTGTAGTTCTTCTGGAAAAAAACAATATTCGTGCATTTTACTCAAGGCTATTAGCCCCCCATCCGCAGCCCTTGGATGGGGGGGACAGCCTCGGGCTTCACCCCTGGCCCTTGGGTGGCTGGGGGGGACCCCTTGATTGAAGGGGTCCCCACTCCTCCAGGGTACCCCGCCCAGGGGTGACTAGTTGGGTATTTAATGCCACGGCCGCAGGGCGCTGTATAAAAGTGACCCCCGGCTGTGGCATTATCTGTCCAGCTAGTGGAGCCCGGTGCTGGTACAAAAAATACGGGGGACCCCTACTCTTTTGTCCCCCGTATTTTTTGCACCAGGACCAGGCGCAGAGCCCGGTGCTGGTTGTTAAAATACGGGGGATCCCCTGTCATTTCCCCCCCCCCCCGTATTTTGGCAACCAGGACTGGCTCAAAGAGCCCGAGGCTGGTTATGCTTAGGAGGGGGTCCCCACGCAATTTGTTTTCGGGTTTTTTCCCGTTTTTTTAACATTTTTAAAAATCTAATCAAAATCCGTCAAATCGGCCGTTTTTCGACAGCGGGACTGTCGAATCCGTTTTTTATTGAATATGTAGAATTCCGGCACCCACCTGCCGGAATTCGACGGTCGAATTGTGTTGAATTAAAAAACGGGCGAAAAATTGCCGCAATTCGCCGGCAATTGCATATACCCCTAAATCTGAACACCTCATAATATTCTTTTTAGGCCAAAAAGGTTACACCGAGGTGGCTGTATGACTAAGCTAAGCGACACATGTGTGTGGCACAAACACCGGGCCCATCTAGGAGTGACACTGCAGTGTCAGACAGGAGGGCAGATTTAAAAAATAAGCCCCAAACAGCACATGATGCAAAGAAGACAAAGAGGTGCAATGAGGTCGCTGTATGACTAAGCTAAGCGACACAACCACCTGGCCCATCTAGTAGTGGCACTGCAGTGGATGAATGTCGAAAGTGGCCCGCAATTTCTGCTGCGGGGTACACTGGGCTCCACAAGGATAGACATTGGGGTGTAGAGTAGGATCTTGATCCGAAGCACCAACAGGCTCAAAAGCTTTGACCTTCTTCCCAAGATGCATAGCGCCGCCTCCTATATCACCCCGCATGTAACAGGAAGAGCTGCTCACAGCTGCTCTATAAAAGCTTTTTCTGAGGAAAAAAGAAGACTACAAGGGCTGCAACAGAGACACAGATTGTGCTGGATGTCAGTAGACATTGCCTGCTGCAGCTCCATCTCCCCCAGCGGCGCTGTACACTCCCGTGCCCTGGTTGCCGGGTACCTACAGCAGGAGGCTCCGGTTTTCTTCCAAGTTAGTCACACATGGCTGGAGCTCTCCGGGATCGCGTGGCTGCACTTCGGGAGGAGGTAAGTGGCTCCCGCTCGCGGGACCCGCACTTTATCGTGATCCGGCGCGGCCGGTGGGAGGCGGGCCGCGCGCGCTGGCGGTGGACACTGTGGCAGTACAGGCGATCCCACTAGATCACCAGGGCATGGGTGCAGGTCAGGTTTTCTCTCTAAACCTTTTTCACAAGTAGCCCGCAGTACCCGGTGGTTTTGCCAGCAGAGGGGATAAGGCTTAGACCTGGAGCCCCCTCCCCCAGGGCGCCATTTTCTGCAAATGTTCCCGCCCTGGAGCTGCATATCTGTCTCTCCCTCACTCCCTGGCAGTGTCTGCGGCGCCATTATCCCTCAGCTCACTGTTCCTGGGAATGCTTGGGCAAATCCTCCTATGTAAAGCCGCCTGGTTGTCAGTGCTGTGACTTCACAAGACACTGAAGTATTCTACCTGCCTTTTTTAGTCAGTGTTAGTTAAGAAAGAGGTTTATTAGTGCAATTACCCTGTGATATACATCCAGTTCTTACTGTGTACTGTTATATCTATTGTTATATAGCTGTGTAAGCTAGTCCAGTGCAGTATTATTGTTAGTAATAACCTCTGCATTGTACAAACTGTGACTATCTGTGTGTGCATTAGATAGCTGAGTGGTGTCCATTTTGTGTCTTTCACTCAACCTGCTATCCCTATATTCTATAACCTGAGGGGGCTTGGTGCATCAGGTTTTATCTAATATAGGATTTTCACAAAGATATACTGTATTACATATTTTTCTCTGTGATTTAGTCACCATATCTCTCCTTTATCTCTGTTGGTGCTGACTACACTGCGCAGGGGTTTGGGCTAGAGGTATTGTGCTGCTGACAAATTGTACTGTGTTACCTGATACTGCAAGTTATATCATGTATGCTTCTGAGGGTAACGGTTCTGGGGCTGAACACAATGCCGGTGTTGCTGAAGCCGCAGATACCTATGAGGAGAATATAGCACCTTTGGGCTCTGGTTCTGGGGGCTCCTTGCCCCCCAGTGGGACGGTGGCAACGGGGGCACATAATGACCCGCTGTGGGCCGCTTTTTCCACGCTTCTGCATACGCTAGCTCATAAACTAACACCCCCTATTGGACCCCAAATGCCGGTGCAACCGTTTGTGGTCCCTGCAGCTAACCCGCCGTGGGCGGATGATTTATCTGCTCAAATAAAGAAGTTGAACCAGTCCCTGACTGCTAAAAAGTCTGACCGTCGCTCGCCTACGTCCAAGGGGTCCTCTAAGCGAGCGCTTGTCTCCTCACAATCCACTGCTGTCACTGACACCTCGTCGGATGAAGACGGCACTTACACTGACCCCACAGGTTCTGACTCAGTTACGGCTGATGGGGAGGGTGGTTCACATGTGGATGTTCCTGATCTTTTGGAGGCTATACGGATGATCCCGAGCCATCCGTTCCTCCTAAGAAACCAGATAGGTTCAAGCATCAGAAGGTGATTAAACAAGTTTTACCTCACTCTGACCACCTAATTGATATACATCAGGAACCCTGGGAAAACCCGGGTACGAAGTTTGTGCCTCAAAAGAAGATGCTGGCTCACTATCACCTCGCGCCGGAGCTGTCTAAGAATTGGGAAACCCCTCTTCCAGTGGACTCACATGTGGCTAGGATGGTGGTTTCCTCAGCTCTACCAGTCACCACCGTCACGTCTCTAAAAGAGCCTACGGATAAACGTGTGAAGGGTTGTCTGAAAGCGATTTATACCCTCACTGGTGCTGCACAAAGGCCCACTATTGCAGCTACTTGGGCTGCAGAGGCCATTGAAGCATGGGCCTTGGAGTTAGATTCTGAAATCTCCTCTGACCATGCTAGACAATGCTTGTCTTATATTGTCACAGCTTCTCATTATATATTAAAGAGGCGGCTTCCGATGCCGGTATCCTGGCAGCCAAGGCCTCTACTACGTCAGTCCTGGCTCGCCGGATATTGTGGCTGAGATCCTGGTCTGTGGATCTGGACTCTAGAAAAACCATGGAGGTACTCCCTTTTAAGGGAGATATTCTGTTTGGGGAGGATTTAAATAAGATAGTGGCTGACTTGGCTACTGCCAAAACTGCCTGTCTGCCAAGTACTGCTCCTTCTGTGTCGAAGGCTAAAGGTACTTCCTTTCGCCCCTTTCATCCTACAGGTAAAGCAAAAGGTCAGGCGTACAACAAGCAGGCCCGCACTTCCAAACCTGGTAAGCCTAAGCCCAAAAGAGCCTGGGCGGCCCGTCAGCCCGCTTCCAAGACAGATATGCCTGCCGCATGACGGGGTGAGCCTCCCTCTGGGGGATCCCAGGGTGGGGGGCTGGCTTCTAGGGTATACCCAGGAATGGTTGAAGACCACTTCAGATGCCTGGGTAGGGGAAGTCGTCACGCGAGGTTACGCCATAGCCTTCAAAAACCGACCCCCTCATCGATTTTGCCAGACAGATGTCCCGTTGGACAAGACAAAGGCAAACACTCTACATTTGGTGGTACAGACCCTCCTGGATACAGGAGTCGTAGTACAGGTGCCTCTTGCGCAGAGGGGCCGGGGGTACTATTCTCCGCTGTTTCTAGTCCCAAAACCGAATGGGTCCTCCTAGCCCATTCTCAACCTCAAGGCATTGAACAGGTTTGTGAAGGTTTCCAGGTTCCGGATGGAAACCCTTCGCTCTATAGTTCTGGCCTTGGAACCTGGGGACTTCATGGTCTCCCTGGATATACAGGATGCTTACCTGCATATTCCTATAGCAGTGTCTCATCAGCAATACCTCAGATTTGCGATTAGCAACTGCCATTACCAGTTTCGGGCGTTACCTTTTGGTTTAACAACGGCTCCGCGAGTCTTTACAAAAGTCATGGCGGTGATGACGGTGGTACTCCGCCGTCAAGGGGTCAGGATACTGCCCTATTTGGACGACTTGTTAATCCTGGTAAATTCCCCAGAACTTCTCCTGCGTCATCTAGATGTGACGGCCCGGTTTCTGCAAGCCCACGGGTGGCTCATCAACTGGAAGAAGTCATCACTGATCCCTGCTCAGAGCATGGTGCATCTGGGAGCACTATTGGACACTCACAACCAGCGGTTGTTCCTGTCTCAGGAGAAAGTCCTGAAACTTCAGGACAGGATTCGTTGCTTCCTATCTCGTCCGCAAGTGTCGATACATTCGGCGATGCAGGTGCTGGGCCTCATGGTGTCAGCATTCGACATGGTGGAGTACGCTCAATTTCACTCTCGCCCTCTCCAGAGGCTGATTCTAGCCAAATGGGACGTCCTGCCTCACGGGATCAGGTCTCAAATGATCTCATTGACTCCGGAAGTCCGTCTGTCGCTGCTCTGGTGGCTCCGGGACCAACAACTGTGCAGGGGCCGTCCCTTCTGGCTATCCAACTGGGTCCTGTTGACGACAGATGCCAGTCTAAGAGGTTGGGGCGCGGTGCTGGAGCAACACTCCCTTCAGGGGCGGTGGACCAAGGAGGAGTCCCTCCTCTCGATCAATATTCTGGAGTGGCGGGAGGTCTTCAGTGCCTTGAACCTAGCCCAGCATTTAATTCAGAACCGTCCTGTTCAAGTACAGTCGGATAACGCCACCACAGTGGCTTACATAAATCATCAAGGTGGCACTCAAAGCCGCCTAGCAATGAAGGAAGTCTCACGGATTCTACAGTGGGCAGAACGCCATCTACCGGCCATATCAGCAATATTCATTCCGGGAGACCTGAATTGGGAAGCGGACTTTCTCAGTCGTCAGAACGTGCATGCCGGCGAGTGGGGCCTCCATCCAGAAGTGTTTCAACTCCTAGTGGAAAGGTGGGGCCTTCCAGACGTAGATCTGATGGCGTCTCGACACAATCACAAGGTTCCGGTCTTCGGAGCAAGAACAAGGGATCCTCAAGCAGCATTCGTGGATGCGCTGGCGGTACCGTGGAGGTTCCGGCTGCCGTACGTGTTCCCTCCGGTGTCACTCCTGCCCAGGGTAATTCAGAAGTTCAAGCAAGAAAAAGGAATTCTGCTTCTCATAGCTCCAGCGTGGCCCAGACGGCACTGGTTCTCATACCTGCAAGGCCTATCGTCAGAGCGTCCAATTCTACTTCCACAACGCCCAGACCTCCTCGTTCAGGGCCCCTGTGTCTACCAGGACCTAGCCCGGCTGTCTTTGGCGGTGTGGCTCTTGAAGCTTCCGTCTTAAGGGCTAAAGGGTTTTCTGAGGCAGTCATTCAAACTATGTTGCGGGCCCGGAAACCGGCTTCGGCTCGGATTTACTATAGGGTCTGGCATTCTTACTCTATTTGGTGCGCATCTAACGATTATGTCGCTTCCAAGTTTAGTATAGCCTAGTTGTTGGCTTTTCTTTAGCAGGGCCTGGACTTAGGCCTGCGTCTGGCGTCCCTCTAGGTTCAAATATCTGCCTTGTCGGTGTGGTTTCAGAGAAAAATTGCGACCTTACCTGATGTGCATACCTTTACTCAGGGTGTGTTGCGTATCCAACCTCCCTATGTCCCGCCTGTTGCTCCTTTGGACTTGTAGGTGGTTTTGGAGGCGTTACAAGAGTCTCCTTTTGAAACTCTTGGTTCAGTTGATCTTAAGGGGCTTTCCCTTAAGGTGGTGTTTCTGCTGGCTATTGCTTCAGCTAGAAGAGTGTCGGATTTGGGTGCCTTGTCTTGTAGTTCCCCATATCTGATATTTCACCGTGACCGGGCGGTTCTTAGGACTCGTCCCGTTTATTTGCCTAAAGTGGTTTCTTCGTTCCACCTTACCCAGGAGATTGTGGTTTCGGCACTTGTTTCTCCTGATCTGTCTCCCAAAGAGCGGTCTTTGGATGTGGTACGGGCTCTCTGTATCTATGTGAAGAGAACTGCTTCTGTTAGGAAATCTGATTCTCTCTTTATTTTGTTTGGATTTCACAAACGGGGCTGGCCTGCTCACAAGCAGACTTTGGCCAGATGGATTAGAATGGTGATTGCACATGCTTATGTGAGGGCTGGTCTGTCAGCTCCTGCTCACATTACGGCCCATTCTACTCGGTCTTTTGGACCTTCTTGGGCGGCCCGCCGTGGTGCGACCCTTGAACAATTGTGCATGGCGGCTACGTGGTCCTCAGTGAACACGTTCATTAGGTTCTATGCCTTCGATACCGCCGCTTCCCAGGATGCTTCCTTTGGACGCCGGGTTCTTGTGCCCGCTACAGTGCATACCCTTCCATAAGGAACTGCTTTAGGACATCCCCAATGTCTATCCTTGTGGAGCCCAGTGTACCCCGCAGCAGAAAACGAGTTTTATGGTAAGAACTTACCTTTGTTAAAACTCTTTCTGCAAGGTACACTGGGCTCCACAAGGCGCCCACGCTGACGCACTTAGCTTCTTTGGGTTGGTATGACATTAGCCGCTGACACTTCTCCTGTCGGGAGAGTGTGGTGTTTGTGGCAACTGGCAGTTGTCGTCTCTTTTACTTGCTACTGCATTGGGCTGGTTAACAAAACTGAGCTCCCGTGCACGGAGGCGGGGTGATATTGGAGGCGGCGCTATGCATCTTGGGAAGAAGGTCAAAGCATTTGAGCCTGTTGGTGCTTCGGATCAAGATCCTACTCTACACCCCAATGTCTATCCTTGTGGAGCCCAGTGTACCTCGCAGAAAGAGTTTTAACAAAGGTAAGTTCTTACCATAAAACTCATTTTTTCAGTCAACTGACAGCAACTCCTGCATGCCCCTGTCAGTTTTCAAAAATTCTGCAATTGGTGGACTTATACGGCAGTACCCCTGGACTAATACAGCAGTACCGCTGGATTTATACGGCAGTGTCAGACAGGATGGCACTTTAAAAAACCATGCCCCAAACAGCACATGATGCAAAGATGAATAAGAGGTGCACCAAGGTGGCTGTATGACTAAGCTAAGCGACACAAGTGTGCGGCACAAACACCTGGCCCATCTAGGAGTGGCACTGCAGTGTCAGACAGGGGGGCAGATATAAAAAAAGGCCCCAAACAGCACATCATGCAAAGATGTAAAAGAGGTGCAATGAGGTAGCTATATGACTAAGCTAAGCGACACAAACAATTGGCCCATCTAGGAGTGGCATTGCAGTGTCAGACAGGAGGGCACTTAAAAAAGATGAGCCTTTTCCAGCAGGAGAAAAAGCGGGTAAAGATGATAACTGAGTAGGAGAGAGCTGCGAGTGAAATGTGTCGAGAAGAGGGCTTAGATAACAAGAGGAAAGAGGGCCCTGCCCTGAAGAGCTAACAATCTAGTGGGAAGGATTGATCGATGATAAGAGGTGCAAGCAGGAGGTAGTCTGATGGCAGTATGTAAGCATAGCTGATATGTCCAAGGCATGAGGCAGGGGGCTGGAAGAGCGGCCGCATGGACTAGGTTATGCATCGGGAGGGTATGCTTTGATGAATAGGTGGGTTTTTAGTGCCCGTTCGCAGCTTTGCAAGGTCAGGGAGAGTCTAACGGAGCGGGGGAGCGCGTTCCACAGAAGGGGTGCAGCACGGGCATAGTCTTGAAGTCGAGCATGGGAAGCAGTGACCACGGTGGTGGAGAGGCGACGGTCATTGGTCGACCGTAGGGGGTGGGAGGGAGTATGAAGGGAGAGGAGGTTGGAGTTGTAGGGAGCAGTGGAATTAGAGATGGCTTGTATGTGAGGGTTTTGAAGAGGATTCTGTAGGGGAATGGGAGCCAGTGTAGATTTTGTCGAAGGGGAGTGGCAGATGTGGAGTGGCAGGAGAGGAAGATAAGCCTAGCTGCAGAGCTCAGGATAGATTGGAGGGGAGCAAGATGGGAGTAAGCGAGGCCAGTGAGAACATTGCAGTAGTCGAGTCGTGAGATGACCAGTGAGTGGATGATAAGTTTAGTTGCACTCTGGGAGAGAAATGGCCTGATGCGAGCAATGATGCATAGCTGGAACCGACAGGATTGTGCCAGAGCTTGGATGTGGGGCGCAAAGAGAGGGAGGAGTCAAGAGTGACGCCCAAGCAGCGGAGTTGGGGAACGGGGGAGATGATGGTGTTGTCAACAGTGATAGAGATATTGGTAGGGGGTGTTGCTCTGGATAGGGGAAAAATTAGGAGTTCAGTTTTGTCCATGTTGAGCTTCAGAGAGTGCTCAGACATCCAGGAGGAGATTGCGGAGAAGCAGCTGGAAATCTGAGAGAGGACAGAGGGGGACAGATCAGTAGAGGAGAGGTAGGGTTGTGTGTCATCAGCATAGAGGTGGTATTGAAGGGCAAAGGAGTTAATGAGCGCACACAGGGAAGAGGTATACAGGGAGAAAAAAAAGGGGCCAAGGACAGAACCCTGAGGGACGCCAACAGGAAGGATGGAAGGCAGACACAGAGAAGGAGCGGTTAGTGAGGTAAGAAAACCAGTCAAGGACAGTGCTAGAGAGGCCAGCGTTTTGGAGTGTGCAGAGGAGGAGAGGATAATCCATGGTGTCAAAGGCAGCAGAGAGGTCCAGAAGGATGAGCAGAGAGAAGTGGCCCTTGGATTTGCCGAAAGCTGGTCATTGGTGACTTTCACAAGGGCAGTCTCAGTGGAGTGGAGTGGGTGAAAGCCAGATTGTACTGGATCGAGGATGGAGTTGTCAGAGAGGTAGCTTGTGAGACGGCTGTAGACCAGTCGTTCAAGTAGTTTGGAGGCAAAAAGGAGAAGAGAGATGGGGTGGTAGTTAGTGGGTGATGAAGGGTCGAGATTGGTTTTTTTGAGAATAGGTGAGATCAGAGCATGTTTTAATGGTGAGAAGATGCCTGTAGAGAGCGATAGGTTAAAGAGGTGAGCAAGGTGGGAGCAGGCAGTGGGGGAGAGGGAGCTGAGAAAATGGGAGGGAAGGGGGTCCAGGGGGCATGTGGAGGGGGGAGGATAAGATGAGGGAGTGGACTTTCTTGTCTGAAGTGGGACGGAAGGAGGACAGGGTGGGATAGATGGAGGGGAGGGATGATGGGGGCAGGGGGCAGCAGAGGTGTGACTGGGGAGATGTCGTGTCAGATATCCTCAATTTTGGAGATGAAGGAGGCAAAGTCAGTGGCAGTGAGGGAGGATGGGAGGGGAGGAGGGGGAGAGAAGGAGAGTGTTGAAAGTTTCAAAGAGATTGCGTGGACAGGATGACTGAGAAGAGATGAGTACTTGGAAAAAGGATTGCTTGGCGAGGGAAAGAGCAGAGCTGTAGGAGGAGTTAATAAACTTGAAATGGAGGAAGTCTGGCAGATAGTGAGATTTCCTCCAGGAGCGTTCAGCGGAGTGTGAGCATTTTTGAGAGAAGCGGAGGGGGACAGAGGAGAGGGAGGCCACAGAGTCGAGAGCATCAGTTAGGGAAGAGTTATAGAAGGAGGCTGCTTGGTTGGGACAGGTCATGGTGGAAAGAGGAGAGGAAAGTCTCGAGGGAGGACATGAAAGTGGGGTCGAGAGACCCGAGATTGCGTCTGGTGATGGTGATGGTGGGTCTGGGTGTGGAGAGGAGAAAGGAGGATGAGAGGGTGAAAGAAAGCAGATGGTGGTCAGAGAGAGGGTAGGAAGAGTTAGAGAAATCAGAGAGATCACATCGGTGGGTGAAGACAAGGTCGAGGGAGTGGCCGAGATTGTGAGTAGGGGTGAAGATCCATTTAGAAAGTCAAAAGGAGGTGGAAAGGGTGAGAAGATTAGTGGAAGCAGCATTAGTGATGTCAATAGGGATGTTAAAGTCACCGAGGATGACAGAGGGGAGTTCGGAGGAGAGAAAGTGGGGAAGCCAGGCGGCAAAGTTATCAAGGAAAGGTGAACAGTGGCCAGGGGAGCGTTAAATCACTGCCACAAGGAGGTGAATGGGGTAGAAGAGGCGGATCGTGTGGACCTCAAAGGTGGAGAAGGTGAGGGAGGGCTCAGGTGGGATGACCCAAAAGGTGCAGTTAGGGGAAAGAATGCCCACACCTCCACCCTGTCGGCCATCAGATCTGACCACGTGGGTGAAGGAGAGGCCTCCGTAGGAGAGGGCAGCAGGGGAGGTGGTGTCAGAGGAGGAGAGCCAGTTTTCAGTGATGGCGAGAAGGTTAAAAGTGTGGGAGATGAAGAGGTTGTGGATAGTTGGCAGCTTGTTGCAGATTGATCTAGCATTCCAGAGTGCACAGGAGAAAGGAAGGGAGGGGACAGGGGAGATGGGGATCAGGTTGGCTGGGTTCTGAGCGCATGTGGGTGATCTGGAAATTGTGGGGTGAGTCCTGGCAGTGAGGATTGGTATGGGACAGCAGTGTTGTTCTGAGGAATAGAATGGTGTGGGTGTGATATCGAATGAACAAGGAGAAGGTGGGGTGTGGATGAGACATTTAACTACAATGTGACCCTAACCACAGCCTAACCCTAACCTCAATTACAGACAACCCCTAATCTGACCCTAAAATTATGTTTTCACATTTAAGATGTCGACATTCAGACCGCATCGGCATTATAATGTTGACATTCTAAATGTCTACATAATCACTACATACCCAAGTAACATGGCTGCACTGAGTTTAGCTTTCCGTGCATCTTGCATGTATAATACATATTACAGCCATGCAGCATATGTTATTCACATGTGCGGGGTGTTCCCCAGCTGACCTGGTTAATCTAGGTCATAAACGTTCCTATTTCATCATCTGACAACAGGAGAAAAGATTACTCAGTGTGGTACGTGTGTACAGTCTCCTATGTACCGTAATCACCAATTATGCACTTAACCCTGTGCACTCACCCCAGGGTCACTTGTCAGTGCTTCGGTAACTGCAAAGACAACTCCTGGGATAGTGTCCTGTAGGACCGCTAAGCACAGAGAACAGTGGGCCTCATTCAGACCTGATCGCACGCTAGGTTTTTTCGCTGCGCTGCGATCAGGTCAGAACTGCGCATGCGTATGCACCGCAATGCGCAGGCGCGTCGTACGGGTACAAAGCGGATCGTTGCTGTGTGATGGATTTAACTAAGTATCCATTCGCACAGCCGATCGCAAGGCGATTGACAGAAAGAGGGCGTTCGTGGGTGGCAACTGACCGTTTTCTGGGAGTGTTTGGAAAAATGCAGGCATGTCCAGGCGTTTGCAGGGCGAGTGTCTGATGTCAATTCCGGGCACGGACAGGCTGAAGTGATGGCAGCGGCTGAGTAAGTTCAGGGCAACTCAGAAACTGCACAAAACTTTTTTGTACCGCTCGGCTGCACATGCGATCGCACACTTGCAAAGCAAACATACACTCCCCTATGGGCGGCGACTATCTGATCGCAGCGCTGCAAAAAATAGCTAGCCAGGCATCAGATCTGAATTAGGCCCAGTGTGTATGTGTGCTCCGGAAATCGCGGCTCTTACTGCGCATGTGCAGGTAATAAAGGCTATGTGTAATTGGGGCATCTAGTGATGTTTTTCAGAGTGTTAAGGAGACTTTGGCTTCTGGGCAATGCCGGGAAGACTCTACAGATGAACGCACGCAGCCCTTAGCACATGACACTGTGGCACAATGCGCAGAAAGTAAATGTTTTAGGAGTAATCTTTGTTGTCACATTGGCACAGCCATCTGGTGGTTACTGTCAGAACTGCAGGTCTTTACCCTCAACATATCATCAGATATTCACCAGCTGCTGCCTAATCAGCCTAATAATAGTTCTATAACAAGTAATACAAAAGCAAACCATGCGTGTTGGCATAATTATTAAAATTACTTCTCCACCCTTTTCACATTACTTTAGTATTGTCTTCTTCTAATATCACATCTTTTTAGCAATCAAATCGCATTTACCATACTTGTAATGGGAAATATGATCTGGACGAATTTACAAAGTAAGAAAACAAATAAAAAATACCAGAGGGAGCCTTGTGATAATAAAGCTTTCTTAAGATAGCATTAAGCAGGGTCCCCTCCACCACCACCCCCATTTCCCCAACTCCTGCTCTGCTCTGACAGGCAAAGCAGAGCTGGGAGCCAACTCCTGTGAATCGCAAGCTGATTACTGTAAAGAGAAAGTTAAAAAAATGCCGGTTTTACAGCACAACTGATCGGGTTCACAGTGCAGGAGCCCGGTAACCAGCTGACCGGAGTAGAAACTCATTGATCACAAGGCTGTTAAGTATAAGCAGAGGGGGGTTGCAGTGCATACTTGCCTACCCTCCCGGAATGGCCGGGAGGCTCCTGAAAATCGGGTGACCCTCCCGGCCCCCCGGAAAGGTGGGCAAGCCTCCCGCTTTCCCCCTCGGCCGCCCGCAGCAGTGAACAAGTAGGCGGGCCGAGGGGGTCCGATGACGCGATTCGCGCTGAATCGCGTCATCGTAGCTCCGCCCCCCGCTATGCAGCGCCTCGTTTCTCGGCACAGCACAGCGGGGGTGGAGTCACAATGACGCGACCCTGATGCAACGCCCCATCCTGCTGCCGGCCACGCCCCCGAACCATCCGTCCTGCTGCCGGCCACGCCCCCATTCACCTACAACGCTGCCTCCTCCCGGAGAAGGAGGCAGCAAAGTAGGTAAGCCTGTTGCAGTGAGGAGGGAGGGTCCAGTGACACATGCGCGGCGCAATCTCAGGGTGTTTTTCATGAAAAATACCCTAATTGCAGTAACTGGATTCGCAGGGACAGAGATTTCTCGCAAACTCTGTCCCTGCATGCAATAATAAATGCATCCTTGCAATGTTTCAATTATCGCACTGCAGATTTGGGTCGAATTTATCCCATCCGCATCCGAGATGGGGTTTGTGATAAGTATGCCTCATAGAAACAGAAAAAGAACACAGGAGTTTGAAAGGGAAGGGGCAGACATGAGGCATGGTAGAGAGGACATCATAAATTGTGGGACTTAGGGGGTCATTCCGAGTTGTTCGCTCGTTATTTTTTTATCGCAACGGAGCGATTAGTCGCTAATGCGCAATGTCCGCAGTGCGACTGCGCCAAGTAAATTTGCTATGCAGGTAGGTATTTTACTCACGCCATTACGAGGTTTTTTCTTCGTTCTGGTGATCGTAATGTGATTGACAGGAAGTGGGTGTTTCTGGGCGGAAACTGGCCGTTTTATGGGAGTGTGTGAAAAAACGCTACCGTTTCTGGGAAAAACGCGGGAGTGGCTGGAGAAACGGAGGAGTGTCTGGGCGAACGCTGGGTGTGTTTGTGACGTCAAACCAGGAACGACAAGCACTGAACTGATCGCACTGGCAGAGTAAGTCTCGAGCTACTCAGAAACTGCACAGAGAAGTCTTTTCGCAATATTGCGAATCTTTCATTCGCAATTTTGATAAGCTAAGATTCACTCCCAGTAGGCGGCGGCTTAGCGTGTGCAAAGCTGCTAAAAGCAGCTTGCGAGCGAACAACTCGGAATGACCCCCATAGGACTGACAAAATACCCCCCAGAGGTAAAATAGAGTGTGGTGCCCCCCACCCCCTTCTCTTGACAGTGTATGTGCAGTAGTACAGCTGGGAAGGCAAAGGAGTTAGTAATGTGCCAGTAATCCTGCCAGGTGAAAATAATCAAAACCATCTCCCCCCCCCCCCCCCCCCCCCCCCCCAGTTCACTTCAGCTCCACCCTCTGTGTTTCTGTAGCTCAAGCCCTGCAGTGTCACTCCAGCCAGCACCCCCTTGTCTCTCCAGCTGTCCCACCACTTCTGTCTCACCAGCCAGCACCCCCTTCTGTCTCACCAGCCAGCACCCCCTTCTGTCTCACCAGCCCAGCCAGCACCCCCTTCTGTCTCACCAGCCAGCACCCCCTTCTGTTTCACCAGCCAGCTCCTTTTGTTTTGTTTCTGTAGCTACAGCACTGGCAGTGTCACTCTAGCCAGCCCCCTTCTGTCTCTCCACATTCTGTCTCTCTAGCCCCCAGTGTATCTCCAACTACATATAGCATCCATTTCTGTCTCCAGCCAGTTGCCAGCACCCCTTTTATCTCTCCAGCCAGCACCCCCTTCTATCTCTCCAGCTGGCCCACCCCTTCTGTCTCACCAGCCGGCCCATCCTTTTGTTTCTGTAACACCAGCCCCCTTCTGTCTCTCCAGCCCCCTTCTGTCTCCTGAAACAGCCCCCTTCTGACTCTCCAGCCAGCCCCTCTTCTGTCTTTACAGACACATTCTGTCTCTCCAGCCCCCTAGAGTAACTCCAACTACAGACAGCCCCCCTCGTGCCTCTCCAGCCAGCACCCCCTTCTATCTCTCTAGCTGGCCCACCCCTTCTGTCTCACCAGCCAGCCCATCCTTTTGTTTCTGTAACTCCAGCACCACAGAGTCACTCTAGCCAGCCCCCTTCTGTCTCTACAGACATATTCTGTCTTCCCAGCCCCCTAGTGTATCTCCAACTACAGACAGCCCCGCTTCTGTCTCTCCAGCCAGTCCCCTTCTGTCTCTCCAGCCAACCTCCTTTCTGTCTCCTGAAACAGCCCCTTTATGACTCTCCAGCCAGCCACCCTTCTGTTTCTCCAGTCAGCCTCCCTTTCTGTCTCCGGCCAGCACCCCCTTCTATCTCTACAGTCTTTCTACACCCTTTCAGTCTCACCAGCCAACCCCTCTTTGCCTCCTCAGCTAGCCCCCTTCTGTCTCACCAGCTAGCATGCTTCTGTCTCTCCAGCCAGCGCCCCCTTCTGTCTCTCCAGCTGGCCAACCCCTTCTGCTTCTCAAGCTGCCCCCCCCCCTTCTGTCTCCTAAGCCAGCCCCTCTTCTGTCTCACCAGCCAGCCCATCCTTTTGTTTCTCCAGTCAGCCCCCCTTCTGTCTTACAGCCAGCCCCCTGATCTCCTCAGCCAGCCCCCTTCTGTCTCTAAAGCTAGCCCCTTCTGTCTCTAAAGCTAGCCCCTTCTGTGTCTCCAGCTAACTCCCTTCTGTATCTCCATCTAGCCCCCCTACTATATCCCCAGCCAGCCCACCCTTCTGTCTCTCCAGCCAGACCCCTCATCTGTCTCTCCAGCCAACAACCCTTCTATCTATCCAGCCTTCCCCCTTCTGTCTCGCCAGCTCCATTTCTCTTACGTCTTAGAGGATGCTGGGGACTCCGTAAGGACCATGGGGTATAGACGGGCTCTGCAGGAGACATGGGCACTCTAAAGACTTTAGAATGGGTGTGCACTGGCTCCTCCTTATATGCCCCTCCTCCAGACCTCAGTTAGATCCTGTGCCCAGAGGAGACTGGGTGCACTGCAGGGGAGCTCTCCTGAGTTTCTCTAGAAAATACTTTTTGTTAGGTTTTTTATTTTCAGGGAGCACTGCTGGCAACAGGCTCCCTGCATCGTGGGACTGAGGGGAGAGAAGCAGACCTACTTAAATGATAGGCTCTGTTTCTTTGGCTACTGGACACCATTAGCTCCAGAGGGTCGGAACGCAGTTCTCACCCTCGCCGTTCGTCCCGGAGCCGCACCACCGTCCTCCTCACAGAGCCGGAAGAAAGAAGCCGGGTGAGTATTAAGAAGAAAAAAGACTTCACAGGTGGCAGAAGACTTCAGATCTTCACTGAGGTAACGCGCAGCGGTAATGCTGCGCGCCATTGCTCCCACACATATACACACAGTGGGCACTGTAAGGGTGCAGGGCGCAGGGCAGCAATATTAACCTCAAGGGACACTGGCAAATAGATTAGACACTGCAGAGGCGGTATATTGAAAAACCCCCGCCAGTATAAATAATTTGAGCGGGACCGAAGCCTGCCGGTGAGGGGGCGGAGC
Organism: Pseudophryne corroboree; assembly: GCF_028390025.1. Lineage (NCBI taxonomy): Eukaryota > Metazoa > Chordata > Amphibia > Anura > Myobatrachidae > Pseudophryne > Pseudophryne corroboree. The sequence goes on from NC_086446.1 coordinate 772,401,520, forward strand.
TTGATCCTCCAGCACTGACCAGCGCCATTTTCTCCACAGCACACTGCAGAGAAGCTGGCTCCCTGGACTCTCCCCTGCTGAACATGGTTACAGAGGGCAAAAATGAGGGGGGGGGGGGGGGGGCACATTTAATTGGCGCAGTGAGTATATTTATATAAAAGCGCTGTACTAACTGGGATTTTATTCCAGTGTCCGGTAGCGCTGGGTGTGTGCTGGCATACTCTCTCTCTGTCTCTCCAAAGGGCCTTATTGGGGGACTGTCTCCATATAGATATATCCCTGAGTGTGTGGGGGTGTCGGTACGTGTGTGTCGACATGTCTGAAGCGGAAGGCTCATCTAAGGAGGAGGTGGGGCAGATGATTGTGGTGTCTCCGTCTGCAACGCCGACACCTGATTGGTTGGATATGTGGAATGTTTTAAATGCAAATGTGTCTTTATTACATAAGAGATTGGACAAAGCAAAGTCCAGGGAAAAAGCAGGGAGTCAATTCATGGCTTTGACTGTGTCACAGGGCCCTACAGGGTCTCAGAAACGTCCCCTGTCCCAGGTAGCAGACACTGATACCGACACGGATTCTGACTCCAGTGTCGACTACGATGATGCGAGGTTACACCCAAGGATGGCCAAAAGTATTCATTATGTGATTATTGCAATAAAAGATGTTTTACATATCACAGATGAACCCTCTGTCCCTGACACGAGGGTATGCATGTTTAAGGAAAAGAAGCCTGAGGTAACCTTTCCCCCATCTCATGAGCTGAACGCGTTATTTGAAAAGCTTGGGAAACTCCAGACAAGAAACTGCAGATTCCCAAGAGAATTCTTATGGCGTATCCGTTCCCTGCACAGGACAGGTTACGATGGGAATCCTCACCCAGGGTGGACAAGGCTTTAACGCGCTTGTCCAAAAAGGTGGCGCTACCGTCTCCAGACATGGCAGCCCTCAAGGATCCTGCTGATCGCAGACAGGAAACTACCTTAAAATCAATTTATGCACATACGGGTGCCTTGCTCAGACCGGCAATATCGTCGGCTTGGGTTTGTAGCGCTGTAGCAGCTTGGGCAGATGCCTTGTCAGCTGACATTGATACCCTAGATAGGGATAGCATTTTATTGACCTTGGATCACATTAAAGACGCAGTCTTATATATGAGAGACGCTTCGAGAGACGTTGGACTGTTGGGTTCAAGAGCCAACGCCATGGCGATTTCTGCTAGGCGAGCCCTGTGGACCCGCCAATGGACGGGTGATGCCGACTCAAAGAGACATATGGAAGTTTTGCCTTACAAGGGTGAGGTTTTATTTGGGGAAGGTCTCGCAGACCTGGTTTCCACAGCTACCGCTGGTAAATCTACTTTTTTACCTTATGTTCCCCCACAGCAAAAGAAAACACCACAATATCAGATGCAGTCCTTTCGGTCGCATAAGTCCAGAAGAGGTCGGGGCTCTTCCTTCCTCGCCAGAGGTAAAGGTAGAGGGAAAAGAATGCCTGCTACGGCTAGTTCCCAGGAGCAGAAGTCCTCCCCGGCTTCTACTAAATCCACCGCATGACGCTGGGGCTCCACTGAGAGAGTCCGCCCCGGTGGGGGCACGTCTTCGACTCTTCAGCCACGTCTGGGTTAAATCAGTCGTGGATCCTTGGGCGATAGAAATTGTATCCCAGGGCTACAAGCTGGAATTCGAAGAGGTGCCTCCGCGCCGATTTTTCAAATCGGCTTTACCAGCTTCTCCCCCAGAAAGGGAGATAGTTTTAGCTGCAATTCAAAAGCTGTATCAACAGCAAGTGATTGTCAAGGTTCCCCTAGTTCAACAGGGGAAGGGGTACTATTCAACCCTGTTTGTGGTTCCGAAACCGGATGGCTCAGTCAGGCCCATTCTAAATCTAAAATCCCTAAACCTGTACTTGAAAAAGTTCAAATTCAAGATGGAATCGCTCTGGGCGGTTATCTCCAGCCTGGAAGGCGGGGATTTTATGGTGTCACTAGACATAAAGGATGCATACCTTCATGTCCCCATATATCCCCCTCATCAGGCGTACCTGAGATTCGCTGTACAGGACTGTCATTACCAGTTTCAGACGTTGCCGTTTGGGCTTTCCACGGCCCCGAGGATTTTCACCAAGGTAATGGCGGAAATGATGATGCTCCTTCGCAGGCAGGGAGTCACAATTATCCCATACTTGGACGATCTCCTGATAAAAGCGAGATCGAGAGATCAGTTGCTGAAAAGCGTGTCGCTCTCCCTGAGAGTGCTGCAGCAACATGGCTGGATTCTAAATCTACCAAAGTCACAGTTGGTTCCAACGACTCGGCTATCTTTCTTAGGCATGATTCTGGACACGGAACAAAAGAGGGGTTTTCTCCCGATGGAAAAAGCCCAGGAACTTCAGAACATGGTCAGAGACCTGTTATAAACGAAAAGAGTATCAGTCCATCAATGCACTCGAGTACTGGGAAAAATGGTGGCGACCTACGAGGCCATCCCCTTCGGCAGGTTTCATGCGAGGACATTTCAGTGGGACCTTCTGGACAAGTGGTCCGGGTCCCATCTTCAAATTCATCAGAAAATAAGCCTGTCCCCCAGGGCCAGGGTGTCTCTCCTGTGGTGGCTGCAGAGTGCTCACCTTCTAGAGGATCGCAGGTTCGGCATTCAAGACTGGGTTCTGGTGACCACGGACGCGAGCCTCCGAGGATGGGAAGCAGTCACACAAGGAAGAAATTTTCAGGGAACATGGTCAAGCCAGGAGGCTTGTCTACACATCAACATACAGGAATTAAGGGCCATATACAACGACCTACGACAATCAGACAACATCACAGCCGTGGCTCATGTAAGCCGCCAAGGCGGGACAAGGAGCAGAGCGGCAATGGCGGAAGCCACAAGGATTCTGTGCTGGGCGGAAAATCACGTAAGCGCTCTGTCAGCAGTCTTCATTCCGGGAGTGGACAACTGGGAAGCAAACTTCCTCAGCAGACACGATCTCCATCCAGGAGAGTGGGGACTTCATCAAGAAGTTTTTGCAGAGATAAGTCTTTGGGGACTTCCTCAAATAGACATGATGGCGTCACGCCTCAACAAGAAGCTTCGGAGGTATTGTGCCAGGTCAAGGGACCCTCAGGCAGTAGCGGAAGATGCCCTGGGGACACCATGGGTGTTTCAGTCGGTCTATGTATTCCCTCCTCTTCCTCTCATCTCCAAAATATTGAGAATCATAAGAAGAAAAAGAGTGCAGACAATACTCATTGTTCCAGATTGGCCTCGAAGGGCCTGGTATTCAGATCTTCAGGAGATGCTCACAGAAGATCCATGGCCTCTTCCTCTCAGGGAGGACCTGTTGCAGCAGGGGCCCTGCGTGTTCCAAGACTTACCGCGGTTACGTTTGACGGCATGGCGGTTGAACACCGAATCCTAGCTGGGAAAGGTATTCCGGAGGAAGTCATCCCTACTCTGATAAGGGCTAGGAAGGAGGTGACGGCGAAACATTATCACCGTATCTGGAGGAAGTATGTTTCTTGGTGTGAAGCCAAGAATGCTCCTACGGAAAATTTCCACCTGGGCCGTATTCTCCACTTTCTACAGACAGGAGTGGATATGGGCCTGAAGTTAGGCTCCATTAAGGTACAGATTTCGGCCCTATCTATATCCTTTCAGAAGGAATTGGCTTCTCTCCCAGAAGTCCACACTTTTGTAAAGGGAGTGCTGCACATCCAGCCTCCTTTTGTGCCCCCAGTGGCACCATGGGACCTTAACGTGGTGTTACAGTTCCTTAAGTCACACTGGTTTGAACCTCTTCAAACAGTTGAGTTGAAATTTCTCACTTGGAAATTGGTCATGTTGTTAGCCTTGGCATCTGCGAGGCGGGTGTCTGAATTGGCGGCTTTGTCTCACAAAAGCCCCTATCTGATTTTCTATGTGGATAGAGCAGAGTTGAGGACTCGTCCTCAATTTCTGCCTAAGGTGGTTTCATCGTTTCATATGAACCAACCTATTGTGGTGCCTGTGGCTACGGGGGACTTGGAGGATTCCAAGTCTCTTGATGTAGTCAGGGCCTTAAAAGTATGTAGCCAGGACGGCTCGGGTTAGGAAAACAGAGGCACTGTTTGTCCTGTATGCAGCCAACAAGGTTGGCGCCCCTGCTTCTAAGCAGACTATTGCCCGCTGGATCTGTAACACGATTCAGCAGGCTCATTCTACGGCTGGATTGCCGGTACCAAATTCAGTAAAGGCCCATTCCACTAGGAAGGTGGGCTCTTCTTGGGCGGCTGCCCGAGGTGTCTCGGCATTACAACTTTGCCGAGCAGCTACTTGGTCGGGTTCAAACACTTTTGCTAAATTCTACAAGTTCGATACCTTGGCGGAGGAGGAGCTCATGTTTGCTCAATCGGTGCTGCAGAGTCATCCGCACTCTCCCGCCCGGTCTGGAGCTTTGGTATAATCCCCATGGTCCTTACGGAGTCCCCAGCATCCTCTAGGACGTAAGAGAAAATAAGATTTTAAACCTACCGGTAAATATTTTTCTCCTAGTCCGTAGTGGATGCTGGATGCCCGTCCCAAGTGCGGACTACTTCTGCAAGACTTGTATATAGTTTTTGCTTACATAAGGGTTATGTTACAGTTTTGATCAGTCTCGGGCTGATGCTGTTTTGTTTCATACTGTTAACTGGTTGCGTATATTCCAGGTTATACGGTGTGGATGGTGTGGGCTGGTATGAATCTTGCCCTTAGATTAACAAAAATCCTTTCCTCGTACTGTCCGTTTCCTCTGGGCACAGTTTCTCTAACTGAGGTCTGGAGGAGGGGCATAGAGGGAGGAGCCAGTGCACACCCATTCTAAAGTCTTTAGAGTGCCCATGTCTCCTGCGGAGCCCGTCTATACCCCATGGTCCTTACGGAGTCCCCAGCATCCTCTACGGACTAGGAGAAAAAGATATACCGGTAGGTTTAAAATCTTATTTTCTGTCTCACCAGCTAGCACACTTCTGTCTCTCCATCCAGACCCCTTCTGTCTCTCCGGCAAGCCACTTCTGTCTCTCCAGCCATCTCCCTCTCCTGTCTCACCAGCTAGCACACTTCTGTCTCTCCAGCTGGCCCATCCTTCTGACTCTCCAGCCGACCACCACTTCAGTCTCTCCAGCCGCTCCCCCTTCTATCTCTCTAGTCAGACCCCTACTGTTTCACTAGCCAGCCCTTCCTTCTGTCTTTCCAGCCAGTACCTGTCTCTGTCTCTCCAGCCAGTCCCCATTTGTGTTTCTCCAGCCATCTCCCTCTCCTGTCTCACCAGCTAGCACACTTCTGTCTCTCCAGCCAGCTCCATTCTGTCTCATCAGCCAGCCCCCCCTTTATTTCTCCAGACAGCTCCCTCTTCTGTCTCTAGCCAGCCCTTCCTTTTGTCTCTCCAGCCAGTCCCCCGTTTCTGTTTCTCCAGCCAGTCCCCCATTTCTGTCTCTCCAGCTCCCCCCTTCTGTTTCTCCAGCTGACCCTCGCATCCAGCCCCCCAGAGCCCTTCTCCTGTGTCTTCTGGCTGTGGCTGTCCTCCCACTGCAGCCGGCTCCTCTGTTTGACAGCGGTGCGGCATGTGTGACATCAGCCTCTGGCGAGCGCCAGCGACTTCCTGGCCCTGGACCCCACATTGAAGTATAGTTGTTAGATTTATTTACACTGGATAGGAGGCAGGAACGCGCCAGGCCCCCTCTCTGTCTGGGCCTGAAGGTGGCCCTGCTGGGGAGCTTTCAATGACCAGAGACTAGCATGAAAGATTGGCATCAGTAGAATATGTATATACGGACTTTAGGGTTGATGTGTGAAGCAGGGAAAGCAGTAGAGAAGTTGCCCATAGTAATAACCAATCAGCATTTACTGTACCTATCATTTTCTAGAATTTGCTTGATAAATGATAGATGGAAACAACTAATCTAAAATGTGGGGGATCTTATAGACCAGATACAAAAACTGTATTTCTAGAAATAACTTGAGGTGGAGAGGGATCCGAGCGATTGATCTGGAGTCTGGA